>NW_022987564.1:1727244-2172244 GCF_902827165.1 Trematomus bernacchii
GAGGCAAGCTGAATATGCTTCAATGCAGACCCATTTTGGGGTTTCAGAGTCTGTGGTTATTTTGGCTTTTTTCCCTTTGAATTGAATTGAGAATAAAGAGGCCATTAATGATTTGATCATTCCTACCATTACCATGGGAAGGCAAATAGAAGTGGTTGTCCAACTGTGGTTGTGCTTTCACATAGTCGAACTGACGGTGCAGGGCTTATTCCAGATCTTGATTATACACTGCAAACTCCCCAAGAGGAGCAGAATATTAATGGCAGATAATTGTAATTCAAGCTTTCGGGAATGGAGATGTTTTCTCTCAGCTAAAAGGCATAGAATATCTGTGCATTTTCATTGGATTTGAAGCAAGGCTGTCACAGAAATTAAACGACCAGGGGCATTTTGTTGCCCTGAGCTTCTTGGTTTTGCAACTTTTGTTATGTAACCCTTTTGATTCAGCAGTGCTCACTGCAGATGAAGAATGTACACAACTAAGAAGGAGCTGGATCTTTACCAAGCTTTCAATATGTTTCCATTTTGATCCTCTGAACCCACACTGGAAACACAAGGCTTTGGCCAAGATCATTTTTTAAACAAGCGCATACGAGTGAATGTTACAACTTACAAACACGTTTTTCTTTTGGTAACATACAGAATGGAAAAGGAAAGAGCAGAGTACTTAAGGACTTACTATAAATGACTTTTTTGAAATAGATCACCTCCTAGCTGGATCAGGCTTTGCTGTTCGGAAAACAATAATTTTGGTCCACTTATTTTGATGTTGTTTTGTGTTTGATGTTATTGTCTATAAAAATCCCTTATGGGGTTTGTTGTTAGAATGTTTGTAGTCAACAACTATTCCCCAAAACTTAGTCAACTAGCCCATAAATCAAAGGAGATTATTATTTTACTTTTTTAACCAAATAAATCTTATACATTTCTGTCAAATACAACTAGTAAAAGGTTACCAGTGTTGGGGGGACCTGATTGGCGTTTTGTGAGTGCTCGATTGGCTTTGAGTTGCTGTTTACAAATGATAGGACTAAACCCCCAGGAAGTTTGTTAGAGCTGGAGGAACCGTTTTCAAAGCAGTTACAAAGTGGCTGGTTTCTTGTAGGGAGAACAGGAGTTATTATTTCTCTCAATACTTCTTATTTGACCATTTTCAAACGTTAAAGGTATGTCAACCTCCAGTCAGTTCTACAATGTTTGTTGTAGTTGGGCATTTAAACGCACAGTGACATTTCCTTCTGCCACTTGCTGATTATGCTGTTGTCTGTTGCTTCAGCGGCCCCCACTTAAAGTCACAAGTGACAACTATGACTTGTGTTTAAGTCAAAAACAACTACTCACAACACCCTCAGTTGGATGTCAGCTGTAGTTGCATTGCCAATGATTTATTATGGTACCATAGTAAACAAAGAATCAAGCTTTTGTCTAGTGGGTTTTCTTACTAGATGTGCAATTCCTAGCAGTAGGTTGCGTATAGGCCATCGCCCCCCACACACACAAACTTGATGACACAATTTGGTGTTGTGGTTGGTGGGATCCCATTGCAAGATGGTCGTTTCCAGCTCTGATTAATGCTTCAACAATTCATATTCAAACCAAAGAAGAGTTCATAATACTGATTTCCACATTGCACTTCATGATCAGGACATTGCAATGCCTTGCTATGACTTAGTGAATAAAGACGATTAAAACAATGAGTCACATGATGGTTGGAATTTATGAAACCTCTACATGAATAATAATTGTTCATGAACCAATCACTTGATATGTATGAGTTCTATTCCCTAATTATACAGAATGCCTTGGTTTCTGTGGTTCTGAAATGTTCCACTGAGTCAACACAGTGTGTAACCATCTCTCCAGGCCATGCTGGATGTGCGCTTTTTAAAGGATGAGGATGGTATTCATTGAGGTTTGAAATGGGAAACAGACTAGCAGAGACTCTTCCAGGGGTGATTATATCTGTGGGATAGTGGGGTCCGTCCAAATGTGTGTGGCGTCTTTGTCTTCGCCTGCTTCCAAATGCCCCTCGGAGGTCCAGAGCTTCATACCTGTGTCTCTTGATATTCAGTGGCAAGCGACTTCAATGACTCTGGCCTTTTGTCTGTGGATGGAACTATATAAAATAGAAGACAGTCCATCGTCAGACCTGATATTAATAAGAATATTACCATGCCAAAGAAAACTGATAAAATACCAAGAAGAACTCCCACAGAAACCACAAATATATGACTTACGGATCAAGATTATCTCAATAAAACATGAGTAAAGACATGTTTAATGGGAATATGATACTCCTGTATCCTTGCCATGTTACTAATAGTGTGGGTTTGCGTGCATGTCCATTATTCTGAAACACATTAGTAGTAACTTCCTGTCTGTTTGCCCACATGATGTTGGTGGTCCTGTCTGGATGCTGGTGCCTCCTTTTTGCTCGGAGTTATGTGAAATTCTTTGTTTTGTTTTCTTCTAGATCAGAAACAGGCCCTGCATTCACCCAGGCCCCTATTAGGAACAAATTCAGAGACTATTTTGCTTTGATTACTTCAAGATGAAAATTTGGGCCTAATCTGTTACCTGTTTATCAGTGGCGCATTAAGACCGCATAATTAAAATATGGAGAATTTGTTCTGGAAGAGATGTGTCTAAGCCGTTATTCCCTTTCAAGTTATGAAAACCATGAAAACAACCTTTCCAGCTCCTTATTAACATGACTTCAACACACATGATTAGATGTTGAAACATTGAATAATTTCATGTTGTTTTGTGTATACTGTTTGCAGATGACAGCTGGCTTTTCCAAACTGTTTATTTAAAAATCAGATGCATGATGACCCTGCAATGTGTAATGGAAAGGCCCACGGGGGGGGGGGGGGACGGGGGACAGGTTGTGTTTTGTAAATGTTTTTTATGCAAGATGCTTTCCCACAGGAAACAAACCAACTCAAGGGTCATCCATTTTTTTTAGGCCAAGGACCTCTTACCTGAAAAACAGACGGTGCAGGGAAACACTCCATATAAAACTGAGTAGCATATTAATCTAGGCCAGGCATCCTCAAAGTCCGGACTGGTCCGGATCCGGACCGAACCACAACTGTCTCTGGACTCTGAGCAAATTATACTTTTCATATGTATTATCTGTATTATTTGTGTTATCTGCGAGACATCGCCACAACGCAACGAGTCAAAATTCTCCGCTATGTCCACTGCAAACAGCGCTCTGCATGTCTGTCTGTCAACACATTGGTCCAATCACATTCAGCATCCCGTCAGCGTTTTTTCAACAGCAGTCTGCGACAGTCTGCGAATCAGAGGCACAGTAGGGCGGGTCTTCGCGGAATGCGGGTGGGAAAAATGCGTGTGTGTTTAAAAAAAAAAAAGTCAGAGCGAGAGTTAACAGCTCATCTAGTTGCATCTGTACTGTAGCTAGTAGCCTAGTTTCACCTACCGGGGTGGCATGGGGTGGCAACTGCCACCCTGAAAATAGGCCTTGCCACCCCAGCTGCCACCCCAGTTGGCAGCTTTATTTTGAAAGAAAAGTTGTGGCTCATCAGACATTTATGGGAGAAAGTCTCTAATGTCCGAGTGCAAGTGAATGCAGCACAAGACGCACGTCTTGTAACCCCTCCCCCGGCCCTGGCGCGAGCGTGGAAATATGATTGGCGGCGATTTCATTTGAACGGGACGGTGCAAAACGAGAAGCATTCGGACCCAAGTACTGAAGGAATGAGGTATTTGCGGTCTACAATGACAGAGAAGAGACTGTCAAGTTTGGCTATACTCAGCATTGAATCAAAACCCACTAAAGCTGTTGATCTTAATAAGTTTGTGAGGCGTTTTGCTGAACAAGATGGTAATCGCCGCATTCAGCTGTAATAGACATGTCAACTTGATGCGCTGCTCACGGATGAGCATACAAAACTGTTAAGATGATGACCTTACGTGTGTAAATATATATTTTTCTTTGTGGGGGTCTGCCCCCAAAAAACTGTTTTAAGTCCTGAGAAAGTCAAATAAGACGGTGTGTAAAACTACACTGCCCAGCCAAAACAAAGTAACCACTTTGATTTAACTAGGCCAGTAGGTAAGGACATTCCACTGGATAATAACTGAAGTATAAAAGAATGCATGACTGAAGTGATGGAGACCATGTTTGAAGGCAAACAAAAGGAGGAAATAACAGGTCAAATCAAGCAAACCCCCCTCTCAGATTCCACAGCAACCAGAAGAACATAAATACTGGCTGGTGATTTGATTAATCAGCTTTGTGATGGAATAAAAAATGCACAGTGCATTTCCTTAGCTGTGGATGAATCCACTGACACCACTGACAATGCTCAGTTGCTGGTGTTTGTGAGTTTTTATGATGAGGCAAAGGGGGAGTTTGTTGAAGATGTGTTGGGCCTGACGAACCTCAGTGGACACACAAGGGGGCAAGACATTTATAAAGCAATAATGGGAATGCTGAATGAAAGAGGGTGCAGCTGCCTTTATTCATAACTGTGCAGCTCTTACACTGCGACTCTGAGGGAGCAAGCACAGACACAATAACAATGAAAAGTGCTGCATACAGATTATTTTCGTTTTTGCAACCTCGTGTTAAGAATCTTGTTGCAATTGTTTAAAAGTTTGAATGACCGTAATAAACGGACCTTTGTCTTATTGAAACATTTTTTTTTGACCTTTAAGATTTGTATTTGAGTACCCCTGATCTAGGCCAATGACATTTATAATGAACAATGCCCGGCCCCCCCACTGACACTTTACCTCAGCCACATCATAGACTCTATGCATTACATTAATGCACACAATGTACAACATTATTTTGTATTACAGCTGATGTAAATACTGTTATATTTTACTATATATTTGTAATTGTTTTTAATATTTTTCTAGTTCTCTACCTGTGTTTTTAATTCTTGTTTGAATGCACCACGACACACCAAGTCAAATCTTCGTACGTGTACACCTACCTGTTAATAAACCTGTTTCTGATTCTGATGCATTTTAATGGTGCATATACGACTTGCCATATTCAAACCAATTTCAAATCAATATTAACAGCCTGCAGTAACTCAGTGAATTCCTGTGGAAGACCCACGCTCTTGAATGCTGGTCAGCGTGGTTACGTTTTGTTTACTACAGAGACCTTTGTACTGTTTGCCGACTGTTGTCCTACGATGCTAGTTGAGCAGAATGTCTATGCACCTTTAAATACCTCCAGCCACACATTGCCAGTTTTCTTGGATGAACACACAGCTTCTCCCATTAGGATGTTCATGGCATCGAGTCATAATCCGAACCGCATGTCGGAGTCTTGGTTCCATTTGCTACTATCCTCATTCCTTTTCTCTTTGATTCCCACTTCCTCTTACTCTCTCTTCCTGACCCTGCAGCTGTTTTGGGGGAATATTTTCTTTGTTTCTTTCATTCTCGTTTTGATCACACTGTCTTTAAATATGACCTGGTTGAAGAGGGTATGTGATGCTTATCTCTTAGCCTCTGATCCTTTACCTTGTTTAAAACCTCTCCCACTGGCAAGCAGAGGTGTGTATGTGAATATGTGCATGTGTGTATGTTGTGTACTAGGTCCGTCCACTCTATTCAGCACATCTGCGCCGCAGCTGAACACTCCTTCGGGCAACGTCTGCACTGTTTGGTTTTCAACATCTTGTATGTGTGTATGTGTGAGTAGGGATGTGTGTGTTTATATATATACTCTATAAGATAAGACAACCTTGAACAGGATAAGTGATTTAGAAGGAGGATGGGTGGATGTCTTTCATGTCTAGGCATGTGTGTTTGTGGTTTTTTCAACTTTTTCAAAAATCATGATTATAGTGTGTTTGAATGTGTGCATATTGCATATGTAGAACACAGGTGGACGTCAGTCCTTTATGAACCCATTCACCCCTACTTTGATATGTCTTCCATACCGCTCCAAGGGCCCTGCAGAGCTAATATTTTGTTAGGTAACCAAATTAAGCCAATATGAGGGAACTGTACATTGCAGACATTGCAGACATTGCTGTTTCTTTTATTTTTAGCTTCAGGATCACACCAAGGTCCACAGACAGCGATGATGGCTGTTTTGGGGAACTTCTCATACACGGCGCCTTCAGACTCTCATGCAAGCTTTAAATACTTGGCAGGCGTCAAGGCCTGTGTGAGCCGGGCCAGGTGATTGTCTTTTTTGCCTGTGTATTTTCTTAATATTATAGGTATAAATATTTATTATATAACGAAACAGAACAGAAAAGGTTGTTTGTGTTCTCCCAGATGGATAATTTGTTCATCTGTTATGGCTTTAATCGATAATTCAGATCTTTGAACATCATTTTAAAATCATATTAGCTGTACAGAACATGGGGTTTTGCTTTTCTTCACTTATGAAATTCAATACAAATATTTAAAAAATACTTTAGTGTGCTGATTTGGGATTCAGTGTGATGGAATTTAAAAAATGGCTTTCTCATACGAATACACATGTGCCTTGTTTGCTTCCTGGCTGAACTACTGAATTGTTTTGCACATCAACACAGTGTGTGATTTTCTGTGATTTGTTTCATTTCTCACACTTTTGCGTTACCTTGTAAGCAAATGTCTTCAGTCCTCATTTGACTGCTTACAGTACAAGTTTGCCATCAAAACAAAGCTGTTGCAATACACATCTGTATGTGGGAAAATGTTCAACCGTGGGTAAGTTTTGTACATGTATACCAAAACTCTAATCCTATTTGGTTCACTGGCCTTTTTTTCTAGTACCTATTGTTATTTAATTAGAGGGATTTCTGGGTGGGTGGGCATGACAGATAGTGTCTTATGTCACCTCAATTTCAAAGGCCCTACAGGCAGTTAATCAGCCAGGATAATTACTTTATAAGCTGTTACTTATCAAAGTCAGACTGAAGCATCCTTTGTGCTCCAGTCAATCCTCACAGTAAATACAGAGCTAAATCCCCAACCCAGTCTCACGGCATTTCGTGTTATAGTCACGACATTTAATCTAATGATTCGTGTTCACCAACTCGATTTTCCCCTTTTTTTCGTGTCACACAGAACGATTTTAAAAGCAATGTATTTCTATTGGTAGTATGTTTCGTGCCTGCACCACGTCTTTTTGTCCGCTCGGGTCTTGGAAGACCGGAAGCTGTGGGGTTCATAAAAACATGTTCTTACTCAATATCAAGCCACGATTATTGTTTTTATTTTAAATCGTATAATGTCGGACTTTTTTTGCCGTCCGCGAGGAAAAGAAATGGGGCTCAGAGCCTCAGAATACTGAAATCTGTATTTTTAAAATCTTTTTTTCCTTCTAATTTGTTATTCTTTTCTAAATAACACACTGTTATTTACTCAACAATAACACACAATTATCCTTGTTTTTATTTATTTGTTTAATTCTATAATCTCTGGCTTTTTTGGCGTCCGTCAGGAACTGAATTTCAAAATAAAATAACCGGAAACAGATACTGAACTGATTACCCAAGATTCTCAGCTATGGTGTAAGCTCGGTGATTGGATTGTTTAGCCGCAATGCACGTTGGGATATGGTCTTAATGCGATATGAAATCTGAAAAACATTTTTTTTTAAAAAGAAGAAAATAATACTTTAATCCGAGTGTTCTTGCTTTCCTCTTTGGAAGTCATCACATAACGGCATTGTAATTCATGGTTCGGCTGCATTAAATATTACACATCTGCCGTAGTTATTTATTTATAGAGTCCTGATTAGAAGACTTCTAGACAAACTGGAAGAACTGCCATGGAAACTGAATACGTGACGTGGATCATAAATATATCAGAAATTAAACAACATCTTCAATTTCTCTTCACACAATACGTCTCCTTGCAGTATCAATAGTAATTCGGCTGACTTTTATATTTGATCCAATAGAGTGCCACAGTGACGCATCCTAAAACCCGGAAGTAAACTCCTTCCGGTTCCTTCGACAAAAACCAATGCAATTTCAATGCAAGTGGATATTATCCGGCTGAACAAAACGTGATCTGTCTCTTCAATTTGTGTCAACCACAGACCTTATTTCGAGGTATTTTCCAAAATCCTATGGAGAAATTGCATTGGTTTTTGTCGAAGGAACCGGAAGTGGTAAAATGCTAACTTACTTCCGGGTTTTAGGACGCGTCACTGTGGCACTCTATTGGTAGATAACGGTGCACAGCTGATAGAAAAGGGTTTGCAGTTTTTAAAGATATTACTGATTTTCTTTGAATATAAGAATGTAAATACTGAGTTGAGAGAATTGTCAGGGGTTTTGGGTGATGGGAGACACATCTATGGATTCAGAATATCAATAGCTTACCATTAAATGACGGATATACCTTTCTGTCTGTGATGTTTTACAAATCAGATATTAATGAACTACAACATGTGAAATATTATAGCAATATCCTGTAAAATTATGTGAAAACATGAATAAAACTACACATCTTCAGATGTTGTACATACATAAGTGTCCTACACTAATAATACAAAGTTATTATGGTATTGTATGCTGTGTGTACCTTGTGTGCACCGCCTAGTGAATTATTTTTTTAATATGTTATATTTGATGAAAAAAATATTAAGAGTACATACAAACAAAATAGGGGGAAAGTAGAAGGTCAATGATAGAAATATAGAATATAAAAAATTGTCCCGTTCGAGTCCAGTTTTGGAAAGTCTGCCGTGGTTTCATTCCATTTCAAAGAGCTGTTTGGCGCTCGGCATAACCTTGGCGCACTGCCACTCCAACATCCAATCCCAGAGCTTGAAGATTAATCACGGGGTTTTCAAGCAAAGGGACTGTAGTCCCAAACGATATCTGAGGATTATGGGTAGTGTAGTGTCTTCGGCCATCCTAAACTCCGAAATGTTTTTCGGATTTCATATCGCATTAACACCATATCCCAACATGCATTGCGGCTAAAACATCCAATCACCGAGCTTAAACCATAGCTGAGGATCTTGGGTAATACGTTCAGTGGGAGTGTATCGCAATAATGCTCGAAAGGTCCCTTATAGGCCTACGTCTGTTTCCTGTTAATTTATTTTGAAATTCAGTTCCTGACGGACGCCAAAAAAGCCAGAGATTATAGAATTAAACAAATAAATAAAAACAAGGATAATTGTGTGTTATTATTGAGTAAATAACAGTGTGTTATTTAGAAAAGAATAGCAAATTAGAAGGAAACAAATATTGAAAAAATACAGATTTCAGTATTCTGAGGCTCTGAGCCCCATTTATCTTCCTCGCGGACGGCAAGAAAAGTCCGACATTATAGGATTTAAAATAAAAACAATAATCGTGGCTTGATATTGAGTAATAACATGTTTTTATGAACCTCACCGCTTCCGGTCTTCCAAGACCCGACCGGACAAAAAGACGTGGTGCAGGCACGAAACATACTACCAATAGAAATACATTGCTTTTAAAAAGGGGAAAATTGTGTTGGTGAACACGAATCATTAGATTAAATGTTGTGACTATAACACGAAATGCTGTGAGACTGGGTTGAAATCCCAGATCAAATGCACGCTAAAGGCTCTTTGAGCATGTTTTCTCTCAGTGATTGTGCTGTTATGTTAAATGTTTGTTGTTTGTTCTTCATTTCATTTCATTTCAAACCTTTATTTATCCAGGTTGTATCCCATTGAGATCATTGACCTCTTTTTCAAGGGAGACCTGCTCAAGTAGGTTCCACATGAAACATTAAAATCATAAACAGAACAACAAAAGGACATCATACATTAGCATTACAGGGATTACAATTTACATAACTATCCACATGCACAGGTACCAACAGCTTCCGATTCACTAGCATCCAACCGAGCTTTAAAAACATTGAGTGGCACCAGATTGCTCAGTTTCCATTTCAATTGCAGACTATTCCAGGACAGTGGAGCTGCGCATCTAAATGCTATCTTCCCTAAGACAGTCCTAGCAGTTGGCACATTTAATAAAACCACAGCATGCGATCTCAGGCCGTAGCCACTTACAGTTCGCCGTGAGATCAGGGAGCAGATGTAGGATGGAAGTTTCCCTAACATGGCTTTATATATAAAAATGTACCAGTGACTGAGCCTCCGTGCAGTTAGTGAAGGCAGACCAGCCCTTGCATACAGGGTACAGTGATGGGTTAATGCTTTACAGTTTGTCACAAATCTCAGTGCACTGTGATACGCAGCATCTAACTTGACCAGGCAATTGGCAGGTGCATTCATATAAATCAAATCCCCATAGTCCAGCAAAGGTAAAAAGGTCACAGAGACTAGCCTTTTTCTGGCCTCGAGCGAGAAACAGGACTTGTTCCTGTAGAAGAAACCTAGTCTAACCCTCAGTTTTTTAAGCAGGTTATTGACATGACATTTAAAAGTGAGACAATCATCAAGCCAGATACCAAGGTATTTGTAACAGGCAACCACTTCAAGTTTTATTCCTTGCGTAGTTAAAATATCTAAAACAGGCTCTGGTGTCTTTTTAGCTTTTGAAAAGAGCATTACCTTGGTTTTATCAACATTTAAAAGAAGCTTAAGCGCTAATGTATTGTGTCTTGATATTTGTCCATGTTGATGTTACACATGGAGCTGGAGTGATGCAAGTCAAATTTCAGACTTGATCTGACCAATAAAGTATTATCGTATCGTATTATCCCCATCTGTTATTTTAGCCTCCTGGATTCGGATCACCGAGTAACATACAGTACTGAGGTGATAGGTCTTCTTGATTGGACGCACTACAACTGTGTGTGTGGGAGCTGCCAATCACTCGGCAGGTGTTGAAGAAACATTAATGAAAAGCTACATTGGAATTAGTGCTACTAGCAGGCTAAGCTAATCCTTTATTTAATCAATTGTAACCTTTTGTTCGATTTCTTTGTATGGGAGCCTTACAGTGAAAAACTAAAATTGTAAAGATTGCCAAAAAAAACGATAGAAACTCAACCACTTTCTTCATCAGATATATATGACAGTTTTGCCGGAGGATTTTAACTAGTCTTAAGCGTAGTAGCTTCAGTCTCAGAGTGGAGGCTCATTGGCTTGGAATAGAATTGAACAGAATGCTTTGTGCATGGCAGGGTCTTTCTTTTTTTCAAATCCACACTGTTGAAATGTGTTTAATTTGCCGTGCTGTGTGTCCTGTTTCTTACTATGTCATGTAGACTAATTTTCCGCAATGTTAACTTTTCTTGCTCCTGTGGCAAAACAAACTTGTGGAGCGACGGCTGTAAGTGCAACGTTGAAAGAAGGACAGGAGACAGAGCCCAGGAGAAAAAACGTTGTGAACTTCCTGAAATGATCCCTTATGCTTTCCACACATGATTCCTGTGATTAATGGGCAGGGGGACGAAGTGATTTGGTGTAATAGAGGTGGCATGGAATGTTGCTATATACACCCAAATTGAGATTAATGTGGGGAATTTATATACATTCCTGAAAAGGTGCCCTGCACTACTTCATCGGGTGGCCGAGCTGCTTGCCAAGATTCTGTTTGAAACTTTAAATGTGGTATTTTAATATATATTATTGGCTCTAGCAATAATGCATCAGTGCATGATACTCATATGTGAATTATTAAATCCCACACTCTTATTTTCACATTTGTTAAAGTATATTATGTTTAAACTGAATTATATAACACGCACGCACGCACACACACACACACACACTTTTTCCTTTATCACTCTGGGTGTCTGATGTCAGCATGCTTCTGAGGTCAAGAAATACATCACTCTCAGACACAATGTATGACACAGTGAGTTTACTTTAGTCATATCACTAAATCCCAGGTGTCACACATTCAAACCTGCCAAAGCATCGCACCCACAAAACTTTCAACGCAGAGAATGGTCGGGAATGCAAAACCAAACGAAAAAGATTGATTCTGGTAACAAAAGGGAAAACAAGCCAACAAAGCAAGAAACTGTAAATCAAGAGCGGGTTCTGACCACTGGATGATGGATGCTGGCTGCAGTGTTTGTGTTTACTGGGGTATCGAATGCTGTTTATGAGCCAGATGAGATCAGAGCACGGGGGTTTCCATGGGAGCAGACAGACCATCCGGGGGTCGTGTGACGGAGGCCTGGGGCACTCTGTCATCACCGTGTGGAGCTCTCTGCTTTGATTTCCTTTATTAGCTCCCATGTGTTTGCCTCTGTGTCTGCGTGCATGTGCGCATGTGTTGGTCCGGGTCGATTCACTTCACGGGTGCTTGCGTCCTCGATGATTAATTTAACTGTGGAATGTTATCCATAAAAGTTGAGTGACATGTTTTCTCCTGGTTTCATCTAGGGGTTTTGGGCTCTAATCACACTTTTAAGTGTGTGACAGAATACAGAGCAGGCCACTCCTGACACACACTGCACTATAGGCTGTGGTTAGTACAATACATGGGCCAAAGTCTTTAACAAGCTCAATATTGCTGTTTTGGAGTTGATGCCTTTGTGTTGCCTGGTGCTAAAAGCCGGATATGAATTCATCTTAATGGAATTGCGGAAAAAGAGTTCAACTTTGGTAAAAAAAAAGAGAGAAATGGAAAGTCCAAAATAAAGAAGCTATTATATTAGTTGTGTTGCATCATCCAAAGTTATATGAACCTACTCTGCAAAATGAGACGCAAGCAACAACAGAGCTTACCTTTTTGAATGAATGTTTCTATGTACATAACTAACCACAACATACGGTAACTATACTTTATGAGTTAAATTACTGACAGTGCACTAAGGCCAGAGGCCTGTACTACGAAGCCGGATTTTCTCTTAGCGAGCTAACTTCAGGGAAAACTCTGGGTTTCCGGTCCTACGACGCTGGTTCTCTTTTTAGCGGGCTAGATCTCCATGGTAACTTATGCTGAACGGCAAGCCTGGTCCGGAGCAGGTTAGGTTCCAGGATATAGATCAACTCAGTGAAAGCACCGCCTGCTGACCAATCAGAGCTCCGTGTGCGGAGTTTAAAGCTATCAAGTCATATTACAGGAGAAAGGAAATACAGTTTAGACTGCCGTTGCAGGAAAGACGGCCGGCAAAAATCACCAACTGTGTGAACGTGAACATTTATAGAATATCACCTCCCATCTTCAGAGCAATCTGACTAAAGCTTACTTAAATATCTGCCACAACATAAGTAACCGGATCAAAGTAACATTACGTACAGTCCACGGCACTGTGAGTGCAGACGTCGATGTGTCCCATTATCATTCATATGACATCATATGACATCATAATGTATCATATATTTCCTTATCTGAGTCAGCTTCTTGAGCCGTATCTGGCCGTGCAACACTCACAGTATCACATACTGTAGGTAGAAGTATTATTTTAAGCAACACATTAAGTTGACGAAACACTCGAGTCAAATGTAATTAAAGTCAGATCGTGTCTTAGACGGGGCAGTGATATCATAAACCTGGTAATGTACGCATTCAAACACTTTTTCTTTTACCAGCTGTATTCACCTTGCAGGTGCAACTATGTGGCTTTTATCCTGGATAAAGTGTTTAAGTCATGGATGTTTAAAGTTTAACGTCTTCATATTTGTCTAATATTATAGTTGACTTTTCATTCAGGAAGTATGACGCGCTGCGCTGTCAGTACGCTTGTCCATGTTTGTGATTGGTCGAATGCTCCAAATACCACCCCTTTTATGTGAACGCACACCTAACTAGATAGAGCAAAGCTGGCTTGAGTTAACGAGTTGATAACCAGCGCCGTAGGACAGTTTAGCGAGACCGCGTTTGTTTTGGATTAGGTAAACCGGGTAACTCAAACATATCCAGGTTAGGTTGAACCGGCTTCGTAGTACAGGCCTCAGGGCTCACGTACCCTTAATGCGATAACATAGGGAGGGACTGAAAGATACCTTAACACAGGGGCTTCTTATATTCATTAAGACTATATTCTAGACAGACAATCATAAACCCCCAAATTAAGTACAAAAGTGACATTTTGATAACAATTGCACTATAACCCTTCAATTTCAAATGATTTTTTACAGTAAACATCACCATGAAGTATTTCAATTGCATCATTCAGATATGCACATTCTTCTTTCATAGACTGTGGCCTTGGCTGAGTTATTTTTATTCAAAAATGAAATGAAGGTTACTAGTTTATCTTTCAATTACGTGGCAATACCAAAAGACTTAGGGACAATCAAAGCCTTAGGATGTGTTAGCAATTACTAAGACATTTAATTAGATAGAGTAAAACTGTAACCACATTTATGTAGTCAACTAAACAATTAGTTTAGAAGAGCCTAGCCACACTAGCGAGACTATTTCCAAGATATTGAATTATATGGGAAAGTTTCCAGGTACTTTAACGATAACTTTTCCTATACAATTTGCCAGTCTGAACATTTGTATTAAAAAAGCTAAGACACTTTGGCACCACCTGTTGAGTTATATCCCGACTAATGAGATCACTTTTGCCTCGGAAGCAGATTTGAGATATTTGTGTAACTAAACGTCCAATCTGCAGTTTGCGCTTCAGTGCAGACAGGATATTATGATAAGCCCACTTTCACAAACAGGAAGCATTTTAACGCAAGCGACATTGCAGTTTATTTTGATTATAGTTTGTTTAGACCTCCACAACATTTTCCCCTACAGTATTGTATGCAAATGCTGGATTTATTTTGATACGCCTGCTTGCTCCTCCAAGTGATGAAAGATGGATGCATGGATCCATTCAATGTCCCGAAAGCTCTTATTTTTTCAGGTTCTTTATCAGGCAATGTTTGGGTTTCTCTGAATATTGTTTTGACGTATAAATCAAACCAATCAAGAGTGGAAAAAAACACTTTTTATCTTGTAAAAACATGTAAATATGTGATTGCTTTACACAACATCAGCTGTGAAACAGAAAAGGCTGCTGAAATAAAATCCTTGAATATGTTTGTTCCTATAAAATACAGAAATTCCCATGCATACTGTAGAAGGCTTTCTTTTTTTTTACAAGGGACTTCCTAATTACTTTAATTCATGCTATTCCACCCAGGCATTTTATGCATGTTTGTGTTTCTGCTCTGCTTCGCACCGTTTGCGACATTTATTTCCTCAGATTGTCTCATCACACAGCGAGAGCAGGAAGTAGGAAGTGCTTGTTTCCCTGGCTTAGCGTGAACCTCATGTTCTGACAAACACTGCCCAGTGACACTTGGCAGAGAGCGTTGTTTCTGTCTGGACCGCCCTGCAAATGCGCAGACGCGTGTGCGTGTGTCCGTGTGTGTGCGAGTTGTTCTGCCCCCTTAATGCGTCGCTTCCTCCGTCTATTTGTCTTCTCACAGACGGGCGGCTGACTGTGCACTCGGTGATCATGGGAGATAAACTTCAGGGGCTGCAGCGCGCTCATAAAGCACTTTCCTCGTTGACAAGTTCACCGAGCTGAGATGTTTTCTAAACCCTCTCTCACCACATTTTATTGCTAAGTAACACAAAGTAAACTGATGTGAGATGAATGACAGGAATATATGTAATTCAACACTTCATTTCTGGCTTGGAAAGATGCTAAAAGAGCAGCCTTAATGCTACAGTATAACACATCTGACTGGAGTACGGCTCAGGAAGCTACTGCAGGGGTTATGGGCGCCACAAGGAAGATGGATGACGTGTGAGTCTGCCTCCCCTCCAGCACCCCTCTCCTCCTTATCCCTAGGAGTCACCCCTGACAGAGGCCCTATTTGTCCAATTCACATTTGCTCTTTGTCAAAAAATGCAAGGAACGATGGGATGTAGTGCCGGACAGAGGCTGTGTGTGTGAGAGCGTTATGTAACAGCAGCACTTTGATATCTGCCCCCATGAGCCTAATACAAAGTAGTAGGCATGCTCAAGAACACAGGCTGTCAAAAAGTGCCTTTGATGGCAGTGAGGCTGGCTAGTGTCATGTACCCCAGTGTGGGTGTATGTGAGGTCGACAGTCTCAACTACCGACTGGGGAAAAGAGACTTTAAAACCGACCTGTAATCACCTGTCACCCCACAATCCTCTAACTACCTCTGAGGTCACACGAGCATGTGTGTGGTTTTCAGTCAAAGGTAGACAGATACAAAAAATGTAATTTGTCATCTAAGTTACAAGACAAATGCTTGGACAGAATTAGTATAAGCTTCTAATTTTTTTGCTGGACCGCAGAGTGCAAAGTCAACGAGGGTCTCTGAAAGCATTTGGAAAGTATAACAAATGTTTCGGGCGCAGTTTTTTTGTGTTTTTACATTCCAGACATTCATTGATGAGGGTAATTTGTCTTATGTGGTCATTTGTGTGAGTGCCTGAATGTGTGTGCGTGTGCAAATGCGACAGGGCGGAGCACGTAGGTTGGGAAACAAAGTCATCCTGACCGAAGGATTAGGTATAAATGGGTGCACTGCGAAAAAGACAGGAAAAAGTAAGTGAAGATAGATAATGTGAGAGGGTGGAGTGAGGCGGAGAAAATTAAAGGAAAATAAATCGTGGTGTAGAGGCAAGTAGAGATGCGGAATACGATGGAAAACAGTGGAAAAAATAAGGAGGGCAGGAGGGAGGGCTGAGGGCCTGAGGGTGTGGCAGCGAGGGTCGTTGGAGCGAGAGGAGAAGGGGCTTTTGGAGGGGAGAGGGACACTGTGAAATGTTGAAAAACCTCACAATTGATGGTGTTTGATTTCCACAGTAATTACCATTCCTCTGGCTTCTTGCATTCCCAATCTGGGCCTATCTTATATCCACGCCACATTCCGCAAATGATTAGCTGGCCCACTGCTTCTCCCTGCTGCCCACGGACACAGTTTGCGGGAAAGACAGTGAGAGTTGGAGTTTAGATGTTCCTCTTCGAAACAAAAACAGAGAAAAAGTTGCAAAATGCCTTCAAAACCCAGCAGTCAAATTCCTAATACACACAGAAACACATGTGAACATCTCTTTAAAACCCACTGCTACCTTTGAATATTCATGGAATATGCCTATACTCAACACAAATGTTACTAAGGCTATCCCTAACAGCATGTTTTCAGGGTATTTAAGGTCCTTGCTCTTGTGTTGAGAAACGTAAAAATGAAAGAGAGAAAAAGAGAACACGAGAGTGATTGCCAAACTAATTCTTACACAGTTCCAACAGCAGCCATGCTTAGCTGTGTGAAAAGAACTGGCTCCAGTCTCTCAGAAAATGTCCGCTTTGCTTTCCTTTGTTGACAATATTCTCTAAAGGAGAGTCATAGTGCGACGCCAAAGTACATGAAGAACTGGAACATAACACTCAGTACAGAGCAGCTCCCCACCAGGTGTGTCTCCCTCGCCCCTCCCAAACAAAATGTTCACTCAGTTTTCCCTTCCGGCTGCATAACAACTAAAAGGGAGATGTATTAGTCTTGTATGATGCCTTGCTTAAGTGGAGCATAACAATTGGTAATGGATTCATCTGCAGGTTCAAAATGAAACCAAACGTTAAAGGTCCCCTATTATACTGTTTTTCATCAATATATTATAGTTCTCAGATATATACAAACATGTCTCTGAAGTGTTTGTCTCCAAACACCAAACAGATCATTGCAGCATCCCATAATCCCCTCTGTTTCAGCCCTGTTTCCAAAGTGCTGATTCTCTGTCTGTTACTTCAGATGAAAATAAGGAGCCACTCCCCACGCCCCTCTGAGAGATATTTGGTTAAAAAGAACACAATGGTGCTCTAGGAGGAGATTCAGGTGATACGGTGGGGGGTTACCTTGGTTGGTGAATGGCTAATGGTTACACAAGCCACAAAATCGTTATGACATCATAAAGTAGCCAAAATCTGATCAGCTCATTTTCAGACAGGTTTTTATTTAAATGGATCAGGATAAAAAGTGAGAGAATCTTTTTTCCAGAGACTTTCAGAATCTCTTTACACAGAGGGGACACATGTTGATGTATAAAAGACATGAAAACATGGATTTTGCACAATAGGTGACCTTTAAGATTTCAAGGCCATGACAAGCAAAGCCAATTGTCGGAAATGCCTCTTTCTACTTGTTGATCACGTACGGCCGGTTAAGAGGAGTGAGTAGTCAGCAGTCAATAGCAGTGTAAGACACTCAATAAAATAGGTTTTGCTGAAGGGTCCAGAAAGATACAAACATGTATTTATGACTAACAGAGATCAGAATCTGGCGCTGAATATGGGAGCCTGTTTGTATCTCCCATCCCTTGCAGTACACTGTATATCTTCCCAAGTCTGCTTGTGGTGTTTGTGAGCTTGTGTGATATAAAGTTGGGGTGAGAGAGATTTAGGGCTGCCTCATGCAGGGGAGCAGACTGTAGATCAGCGGGCCCCTGGACTCCAGAACACCTGGAGGTCTCGATGATCTAGCGGCTATCCCATCAGCCCCGCCATCAATCAATGTCCAGTTACACAGCAAGGGGCTTTGCTGTACAGTGGGTCCCCAAGGCCTGCACAGCAATAAAGACTCTCATATTTCTCAGCATTAAAAAAAGCAACATGTGAATGATTGTGTTAGAGCTTAGTGAGGCTTAGACACAGACATACGCACATGATGTATAAGCGGACACAAACAATAACTTACAAAACACATGGAAATATCAACCAGGTGCAAACAGGATGACCTTCTCGAGGAACAATGACACACTAACGACTGCACCCAGGTGAATCTGCATCACTGCCGTGTTGACGGGGGTTTATTCATTTATTTATTGTCAACTGTGTTTCCCAACTGCTGGGTCTTGGACTATGGGTCCATTCTGAGTGTGTGTGGTCCCCATTTTCTGTTCCTGATGTCATTTGACCTTCCCTTTGCATGTCAAGGGACGTAGAAAAGACCGTAGCTATCCCTCACTTAACGCTGGAAAAATTCAATATACAGTGTGAAATAAAGTTCTGGCCTGGCTTGAAATCTAGACTAAAAAGCAAAGCAGATGATAAAGTACACCGATCAAGCACCAGATCTTGTGTTGAGCAGCGTCTTATGCCGGGAAAACACATAGAAGCCAGAATAATCTTTAGATTTTTAGTCCTTGAAATGCTTTTAATGTTTTTTATATATCATATTGGTGCATGGTTGCAGTGCTTTTTATATCATGAATTACCTATGCACTGTTTCTTTTTTTAAATCTTGTGTAATTAAATCAAAGAGTTTGGAAAAATTGTAAACACCATCTCATTACAGCAAGAGGTTCTTTGGTTAGACTTCACCAACTAAAGGTCCTTACACACCAAGCCGATTTCGGCCGTCGATAGATGTCGATAGATGTCTGGCCGTCGATGAGCGTCCTGTCGCCCTACTCAGATTGGTGTGTCCCGCCCCGTCGCGTCTTTTCGGCCTTTTGCCGACACCTTCCGCCGCCTGTCGGTAAAAGGCCGTCGGCTAAAGAAATCACTCTGATTGGCTGTTCAGTTTAGCGAATCAGTGCATGAGAAGCGAAACGGAAGTGAGGGACCCAAACTAACGATTAAGAAGGCAAATCTGAGATTTCATTTAACTCCAGCTCTCGACACAGGTTCGGGAAAGCCCCATGAGCTTCTCGCTGTAGAGTGAAAATGGAACGCACACACTATTTGTTGTTTGTTTATATCACGCAGTCTGTTCTTCTTCTCTCGGTGTATCACGCAGTCTGTCTTCCGGTTGTTGCCTCTTCTGAATGACGAATACACACTACCGCCGCCTGCTGGTAAGGAGAGTTATTGCCACTCACGCATGCGCAGTTCGTACGTGCTTCTTGGCCGTCGGCTGAAGTCTTTGCGGTGTGTTCCAGTGCGACTGTTGGCCAAGACGCAGGAGACGTGAGGCGACACAACAGTCGGGTCCGTCAGGACGTGTTCTTTGGTGTCAGATTGGTGTGTAGGGGCCTTTAGGGCTAAAATAATGGATGGACAAACAATATAGATGTTCCTTTTTTCCCTCTGAGGAGACACTGGTGTAATCCTATAAATATTCAACCATTTGTTTTGATGAGAATATGTTCCTTTTTCCAATAATAAGGCATTTTGTTGAATATTGTAATATCACTGAGCAAGGTGACCAATGTATTCCAGCTTTCTTTTTAACAGCGTTATTCAGTATTTTCTTTTGTCAAAAAAAAAGGATTCATTTTGTTAGAAAAATATTTAACTTTGTGTTTCCTTGAAGAAAATGCCATGTGAGTGTCTGCATTTACTAACAATGGAAACACATTGATGAATAACTAATCACAGCGTTTACAGCAAAGTGTTTCCTGATGCAGCTAGGACCTTTTTATCGTTTTCATTGTCTTTGCCAGTCAAAGCCCACCTAATACACATTACATTGTTTTGTTACTTGTTTTTGTAAGATTGCCTGCGCAGCTAAATGGAAACATGATTATAGATTACTTCCATCCAGCCGCAAACATTTCTGCATTGGCTTTTGTGTTGTTGATCATTTCTGACCAAGAAAATGACCAAATATGTTTATTTTACTCATGAAGAAGAAGTAGAATTGCACAATAGAACTTTCTTCAATGTTTTTAAACCGACCCAGTTAAACCCAAAGCTGTGGATTCCTGTATAAATGGTAAATGACGGATGAAAGAGATGAGGTTGCTGCTGTTGGAGAACTCTCGGGCAGACTTTCAACATTTCTTCTCCCTGAGACATTGAATATTTGTAGAAGTGACAGTTGTGTATTTGGGTAAGGATGAGAAAATTCGTTTAAGCCAAAATAGAGGAGGGAAAATGAAAGTGAGAAAACAAACAGCGAATCCGGTTGCACACTTCAGTTGTGCAATGATTGCAAATATAAAATACATTTTCCCTTTCTCACTGTTCAAGGACAAGCTCACGTGTCCCCGCTGCCTCCATTTGTCTTTCTTTTATTTCTCTTTTCTTCAACCCCACAAAGCAAGTTTTTCCACCTCCTGTACGGGGGGGTAGAATAAATATATAGTATTTCCCTGTTCCGAGCTGGTGTCCCACTGTATCACATGCTTCTTTTTCCCCGCAAGTGGTCACAGGTGTGTAGCAACGCTGTGGAAACATTTTCCCACAACGAGGTTTGATCGATATATCCGGAAGAAGCTCGGAGCGATGCCACGGTATGGGATTGCACAGGATTTTGGAATTATCCGCTGATGGGTTGCAAAGGGTCTGTTGAAACGCTCCTCAGCTGCAGCCTTTGATCAGGCGTGCTGGGAAAGGACAGGAGAGGCTGACCGTATATGTTTTGACTGGATATAGTGGAACAAAAAGGCTGCCCAGCAATGGAGAAAATGTAAAACTGAATTTGTCTGGCAAAAAGGGACATTTTTGGTTTCAAACTGTCAGAATTAGATTTTCCTTCACTTGATAATCATTTCTGTCCATTTTAATTACATTGCACTCCCCAAGGTATTTACTAAATGTTAGAAAAAAGGAGCTTTTGAAGCAGATGTGCTCGATGCGATGTCCTGGATTTCCTTACTCAAAACATGGAAACTCTTTCTTACTGTCTCACTCCCAGCATACCAGAGTAGTTTCATTAAGGAAATGACTGCAGTGATAAGCCATGTATTGCTCTCTTAGGACAGCTTCATCATAGAAATTGACAGCGTCTGTCTTCTAATCACAAACTATTCAACAAATCAAGCCTAATGAATATGCTTGTTTTATCAGACAAACACTGCATTCTTCTGTCTCTCTTTGCACTCCTCTTTTCACGTGCCAAAATCTATCCATCATAAGCTTCCAGGTTTCTTTCCTCCATTCTAAACTATGGCAAAAATGTGTCTGTGTGATCCCATTTTAGAAACTGGAAGGAATGCTCCCATCTTTCTCTCCACCACCATTCATTTACAAAAGAACCGACAGTGATGAGGTGCATGTCTAGACATCGCAGAGATAGTAGTCAAAATAAATCTGGGGGAGATTCACTGGAACTAGACGGTAAAAAGGTAAAATGGAAAAGGTACGCCACTGTTCGACTATGAATTGCTCTGTTGTGAAAGGAACGGGCAGTTCGTGAATTGTTGGCATCGTGGAGAGAGCATGGCCAGACCTCAGGGGATTCTGGGACGATCAAATAAATCCCTCAGTCATTCATCTGTTTGCTTTCTCTCCAGCAAACAGTATCGTCATCCAAACTGGACCTGTCATCCCCCCCATGACTGGAACTGTTAAACAATAGTGTGATAGATTTCTTTATTTTTTTCTCTTAAAGCCAGTGGAAAACAATGACCTTTACTGCTTAGAGAAAGGGAGAGGGAATGATATTTAAAAATTCAGAGAATGAGAGTACGGGAAAGGACATGGAGGTGAAGAGTTGTGCTATCTATTATTTTATGTAGCTCAGGCAAGGAGTTAGGGAGGGAGAAAAGGGAAGCGGGAATAATGTGTGTATTTGTTTTAACTGGAAGGTCAAGTACAGGGCAAGGGTCAGATGTATTTGAGTAGCCTGCAGGCTTTTCTTACTGAAGAGGAAAGTGATTTGAGCAGGGTGTAACAGCACCTCCAGTGATCTTTTATCGGCCTGAAAAAATGTTTGACCTGCCTCCATCACTCAGGGACTCTCAAAGGTAGTCCAGAGGACGCGGAGATGGTGTGAGGAGGGGGAGAAAATAGAGGTTAGGTGGAGTGTCTGTAAACTAGAAAAAAAGGAGTTTCCACTACCATATCCTGTTCTACTATTGTATAAATAAAGATGCAGTGTTCACCGTGCTGTACGTACTGTAGATGCCCTTCCTATCTGTGTTACATTAGGTGTAATCCTCCGTGGTCCTTGTTGCAAGATGCTATCAATGGCAACAAATTCCAACCTCACCCCCTGCACTCTCCGATCCAATCTTAGCAATTCCTCCACATTTTCGGCATTCTTTGCCCACGATGGCATATCTCATGAAACATGTCCCTTTGACAGGGGGAAAAGCCGAAGAGCGGTCACTAGAAATTGGAAAGGAAGTGCGAGCAGGATTTTCAACAGGAGCAGAGAATGTTACAATATAAAGACATGTTAAAGTGCAGGTTATACAAGACCCTTGATGCACATGCTCAGACGTATAGGCCACAGACCTCAAATAAAAAGTATGAAAATATGGACGTTGTTTCCAAATGATCTAATGCAGGCCTTTTTCTGCCTCTGAGCAGGCAGGTATTTGCCGCAGAAAGGTTCACGGCTCATATTAGCTACAAGGACCTATAAAATGTGGCCTGAGGTATGTTATACGGATACACCTGGCTAAGCATTTGCAAGTGTGCATGCCAGTGTGCATAGTTCAGTTTGCCTTCTTTCGAATGTCCTCCTTTTCATTGCGTTTGGGCTGTTGGGTTGAAATGCGGTGTCAGTTTAGACTCAGTTTTGACATTTTGACATTAAAATGAATCAGCTCTTCGTGAGACCAGACTCTTAGCAGCACTTCATTAAAATATCATTATGGCAATAGCTAGTCAAAACTCCACAGAAATTCACAAGACACGAAACGCAGCCTTTCCAATGAAGCAATGTTAAAGCTCCAAAAGGAATAAATGTCAAATTTGTTCCAAACATTTTCAATTTAAACTGGACAATTGCGTGCAAGAATTAAATAACTATTTTTTGAGTGACTGTTATAAACAAAACAAGTGCAATAATCAGAGCATGAATACAAAATGGCGTTGAAAATGGTAAATGGGGCAACCTGGTGGCCGAGGCGTTTGAGACATTTACTTTATTATCGGACAATCTATCAAAGTTGACTAAGATCATAACTAAAAGTGACAATAAACCTTACAAAAAATAGGCCTAACAACCTTTGCTTGGTGTGAAATCGGTGTGAAATCAGAATTACCCACATACTGTACTGTACTTATGATTGTTGACTCTTAAAGTGCTGCTGAAACCAATAGTTATTCCATACCTTCAAGGGAAGTCAAGAAGTTGACATCAAATTTGATTAACAAGGGTTCCTGGCAGTTCACTTTAAGTAAACATTCCTCTACTTGACCTACCAACTCCAAAAACCATGAGGTCGATCCAGAGAGATTAACTGTTTTTTAAGGTGGTGATTTGTTAGTTCAATCTGACATTTTTGGAAATGTTTTGTCTCCCTTTCAAAAGAGCTGCAGTTTGATTAGCTTCCAGACGTTTCTCAAGTTCTAAGACAATGATACTCTGTAATGGTGAATGTTTTCATTCGGCTTTGGCCTTTCTGCTGTGACCTGACAAGCATGAAAATAAGGATAAGGATTGGAAGTTTTACTTTGGACTCTGATCCTTAAATGCATTCTGTAGATATCCGGTTGTTCCATTTTTGTAATGAAAGACATGTTTCGGCAAGAGTAAAGAGGATGTCTGATGGGAATCCCATTTTCCTTTATTGGAACTTGGCTTCCAAAAGATCAACAAAGCTTTCTCAGAGTATTTTGCATTATATCGGGTTCAAGTCCCTTGCTGTCTGATCAGGACAAGCTCAACTGTCTGTCATGGAAGATACACATATGACTTTTATTTTCTTCTGAGGAAGCGAACTTGCCCAACAAGCAGCATAACACCTCAACCAATGCGTCTTTGGCACTCAAATTGTTTTCATGTTGAATCGATGATAAGGCTTTTCCGTTCGTCGTAGAGCCTGAGTGGGAATTTTTTAGCAGCTTGTCATGTGTAAATGGTGTTTTTCTTTTATCCCTGAAAATATATAAAGAGATTTAAGCAGAGGGCCCACACCACAACAAAGAAAAGGCCAAAACGGTGGACTTCCAACTCAAATTATGGTGTCAAGCGTCCTCTGTATGGCTTTTGATCAGGGCATTAGGTTATACTTTCAGCTCCTCTTATTGCGAATTCCAGTTGTATGACTCTGCCCACCATGTCTCCTTTAATATTTCTGCATACACGCACACACACATTGCCTCTCAAACACACTTTACAAATTAAGGAAACATCAGGAGATATTTGGACATGTTTTGCTTAGTTTTTTCCGTCAGTTCAGTGTCCTTTTGTTTGCTAATCAGAACCGATGCGTAAAACACACCAAGAGGAAAATCTTGCTACTTTGGTGTGAAATTATTTCTCTATTTCTGCAGCCTGAGCAGCTTTGGTGGCCACATCCAAACAAAACGCCAACCAAGTTTTCGTCACATCTTCATCATGAACACTTGACATGTTCTTTGTGATTTCGCCTGGAACATTCCTCGTAAACTATGCATACACAGAAGACATGAAGTAGGTAACGGTTGAGGCTGCAGCTGCATGCTCTTTCTACTCCTGTACAGTTTCCCGTGTTTCAACCACCTTGTCTTTCCTCATGTCACCATACACCAATCCCACTAATGAGCTGGCTGAAGACATGATGATGGGATGGAAGCTGCTTGAGAAAAATCTGTTCTGACACAGCAAAAACTGGAGCAAGGCATTTCCCTATTTCCATTCACATGATATAAAGTGTAATGTATGTGTTCTTTGTGTGATTCATTCATGTTTTTCGGCTTTGTGTTATTTTGCATGTGGCCTACTAATTTATGCATGTGTCAGTGTTCGTGTGTGGTCCAACCAAAGCACATGTGGCCGTGGTTAGAAATGGATTATTTCCATTGTTCAAAAATGTCTTCATCCTCTACCCTGCCCTTCCTTGTCACCTCAGCAGAAAATAAATGGAGTCTAATGGCATTCTTTGAATTCTTGGTGTGCAGAGCCGCTGTTTCCGTATTTCACGGATCTGAATGGTGTGGCCCAGGCAGTCTGGAATTTTTGGCTGGGAGATCTGAGGCCTTGAGTTATCAGGATGTACTCTCTGTAAGGTGTGTTCATGGTAGGGAAAACTCAGATAACAGTGTACGCACACCTGCACACACACAATTAAGTTCTTTGACACAAGTGTGAGCCGGAGCAAAGCGTCTGTCACCGGGAAGTGTCGGAAACAGGGTTTTCTGGCGTCAGTGTGGTCACTTTCTGGAAGGCATTTGGCAAGATTTGTGATTACATGTGTACACCTCAAGTGTGCTGTACACCAATTAAGAAGAGAGAGAGAACTGTGCTATGAATAAGCAAGCAATAGATTTGGTCCAGGGAACCAATTTAAGGGTTTAGTTGCTGAATGCAAGATATATATTTTCTACGTCTTACATTTCCATTGTCTCAGAGACAGATGAAACAATTGATACTATGAAAACCTCCCAGACGAGTTAAATTATTTTAAGAATATGAACCTGTGTGCAGTGTTTTGACGTCCAGTTAAACTTGTGGATCAATTACTCAAACAGATATTTTTAGATTATATTTCAAGACTTCTTGTGACTTAAAACGACAGTCCCATCAACATAGCCTCTTGCATTTTCTTAATGCAGGTTTGAGCCTCATACATGGTGATGGAGTGACATAAACCTGTCAGTAATGTATGTTGGGATATGTATATGCATTAGGTATATTCTGCATTAGTCACAACCGTAAATGTCTCGGCTTCCTACTCTGACATAGGTTCAAATTCCTCCACTCCTGCAGTGAGACAAGTAGCCATAAGCAGTTTTCCTGTTTCCTGACAACCTAGTGTGTCCTTCATGTGACACTTTGCGTATATACAGTATGACTTTGTTCAGGCCTGAGCATTGGTCCACCCAAAATAAAGTACATAAGCCAATCAGTGTGGTTAGCTTAATCTGCATGAAGGCAAATTACCATGTTACAAAACACTTATAAAAACAATCATGACATGGCCATATTACTCTTTACTATACATCGATTCATAAACATAGTGTGTATGCAGGGTAATGACATGTGATTTTAGCTGATTATTTCTTTAGATTTGTTCTGCCAGATGAAGTCAATTTGGGTTAAGTGCTTCAAGAAGCATGCTCGCTTTCGGATGTATGTTTAAAGGCATGGTCCGGATTTAGAGCATAGGGCCACATTTTGTGCCAAGATCGCCCAAATAATGATGTTGTTCACAGGGTAGTCTGACATTTAGGGACTGACCATGTGAGTATAAGCTTAAACCAAATCACACACTGTTTTATATCTAAGTGAGCATCTTAAGCTAATATCTATGTTAACTGAAGCTCTGACAAAGAGATATTTCATGAATTAAAATAAGAGGTTAAGCCATTTTAGTGAACTTCCAGTGCCAGCAAAGGCTCATTTTGCACATGAGTTCAGCCCCAGGCCTCTCCAGCATCAAAACCATTTAATTTAAGTTAAATGCTTTCAGTTTTGCTTTAGTAATTTGCTAAGGGGGGCATATCAGTTGTCAAAAAGCTCTCTTGGCAGCTGAAATGTCAAAGCATTCATTTAGATTGGGACCAACTTTGATATGTGTCCCCTCTAGGTTGAATACAATCAACACAGTTATGATGCTGGGGGCAAAATTAATCACAAGTTTCCATACAGGAAGCCCTTTCATTCATACAAGTCATGAGGTAAATGTCGAAAAAGGTTCTGGCCGGGTATTTTGGGACAAAACAAGCTCTTGACCTTTGAGGATTGACGTAGTTGAAAATGATGAGGGTAGCAACTGTGCACTTTGAGCTGTTATTTTGAAAAACAGTTACATTTGGGAGAAGTGGCTTGAGCAAAGAGTCCTAAGTGGTGTTCTGCAACATTTGCTTGTGTTTGCTCTTAATGTCAATGACAGTTTTGACATTTGAACACATGCCCTATTCGACAGTTTCATCATAGTAAGTGTTGTTTTTCTGCCTCCAGAGTGAAATCCATATAGAAGTAGGAGTGCTGAGTCATGGTTTTGAGGTGGTTGAATCTGTAAAAATCTCCCATTCACCTGTGGTACCCAGGTCCTAAACCCAGCACTTTCACTCAACTACAACCACATGTCTGAAAGCACACTTTAAGCCACAAAAGTTTGTTAAAATAAAGACTGAACTTGCTTTAAAAGCCCCAGATGTATAACTCCCTTCTGTTTTTGCTGACGACCAGAGCCAGTCTTGAAACACCTGCGGCTTTCACTAAAGTACTCCACTGACGCTTTCCACTTTGATCAGGCTTTCTGAATGTTTTAATGGCTTGACAAAAGAAACTATTGTACCACATCTAATGCTATTTATGTGTAAAAACAGCACGATATCTGGCAGAAATGTCAAGCTGCATCAATCTTAAAATTCTGGACTCTTTCTATTCATGCAGATTCATTTCCTGAGGCTGAGAGGATTACATTATGTTCGAGAACAGAAAACCATTTTCATTAACTTCTCTTAAAGTTGTCTTCAAACCAAACTTACCTGTCTCACTGCACTCCAACGTAGCTTGTATTCCGAGCTTAGGTTATTTACAATAGATTTCCTTTTTGGTTACTGTACACGTCTTTATTAGTTTTAACCCTGTCCCTTTGAAAAGTTTCTCCTGACCTTCTGCCAGGTCAGTTCTTTTTAAGGACCTTTAAAAGCCACATGTGTGACATGTATGTATAGTGAACCAACGCTTCAGTTGAGGTCATAGTCATGCACTTCACGTCATATCAATTATTCCTAAACAGATTAATTGAACATAGCCATTTGCAAGTCAAACACATGCTTACAGTAAGCACACCAAAAAGGGTCCCACAGAAATCACGCTCTCAGGCAGTAAGTCATTCAGACAAACACACAGAGACATGCACGTACATATTTTCTATAAGTAAAACCCACTAGTTAACTTAATAATCTGCAAAAACAAAGGTTAAATTAGATTCTTTAAAGTCAAATATACACGTATTTTACGACCTGCTATTAGATCCACATGTCAGGCTCTTTAGGAGAGAACACACTTTTACATGTGTACCCCTATGACTTTTTGATTGTTATAATTACATGTGCATGGCTCTTGTTAAGGCTCCTGACCGTTTTATGGTTTCCGGCTGAGTACACAGGTTCCAATATTTGTTCTCCTCTTTTAAGGGGAATCGTTAAAGGCCGCCTCTGGGTCCTGGCCGCAGATGGTCTGATGATGTGTACGCACAGGACCCCACACTGCAATATTAGTACCTTTTGACTTTCCCCCCATCTTACTCCTTCTCTGTATTTTGCCATTTCTCCTGCCAACCAGCCATAAAACAAGTGTTTTAACAGAAAACACTGGCATGCCTTTGCGCTCCTTCAAAGGGGACTTTTCTGGCGTTGGAGACAGTACAGAGACTCCGCTCACATCTCGTTGGATACACTCAGACACATTCTGATTACACAAACACAGAGGGGTGGGATATTTTTCGCATGGCAATTCCAAGCATCACCACAAACTTAAGACACATGGCGTTCGGAGACAAAAGACAAAAGTGACAGGCCGTTTCAGGGAAGTATAAAACAGTCAAACCCCCATTCGCCATAACGTTATACCTGGGATGGCCTTGATAGTAAGCGTTCCCAGGCATCTGATGAGTGCTTTGCTCTGGCGCTGCGTTTCCCATGAGGTTGTGCGCTTCAATCTCTAATGAGAGAACCTTCCAGGCTAGACATAGCGGGCTCTGGCTCAAGCCTTCAGCCCAAGCTGTTCTCACCACAAAGAAACAAGCCAAGTTATTCACTGATTCCTCTCTGACATCCCCGGCCAAAATGTCTCCAATCCCATCCTCATACAGCCTCCACTCTTGACTTTCCCTCTTTTACATACTCTTTCTTTCTCTTTCTATTACTTTTCTCTGAGTTTCTCGTATTTTCTCTTCTTAAATGTGGTCAAACGTAATGTTTTCAGAGAACAGACTCTTCTATTAACAACGGTGTGAGAAACACAAATGTATTATGTAATGGCACAAATCCTACATGGGCAATACTTAGTCAAATGGACTCACACGTTCAAACTCGTACAGGAGGCTGCTGTGCTTGGCATGTTCAGTGAGCGTCAGTGTTTACACAGCATGTGATAGCTCCGGGTAGCGGGAAGGAGGAAATAGCATCGACAAAAAGGGTTGCCAGTTCTGAAGGAGGAGGTCCATCTGTGCAAACATCACCTAGTTTAGGGAGTTATTAATTACCCCGGGTCACAAGCCAAACTTCTGGGCTGTCACAGGAGCGCAGGAAGGGGAAAGGTGACATTAAATAACAAAGGGGAAGAAGAAAGAATTAGGGATTAGGGTAGTGAGAAATAACAGCTGCAAAAGTTGAACTTTCTGAGTTATTTCATAGATTTGAGAAAGTAAGTTGTAAACATGATTGAAGTACCTTGTCTTACTCCACAACAACACACATCCAAGCAAGTTTCCTTCACTCTATCCTTCTGCACTTTCTATTAAATGTGGTAGAGAGGGGTCAATAGCTGTTTTTTTACCCTTCTTTTCTGCTTTCAAGAATGTCTGCAATGCTTCCCAGGAATCCTGCCTTGTTGACTTTGGTTTGGGATAAAAGGTACAGCCTCCTCTGTTCTCCACGCTGATCCGAAAGGTGATTAGGCTGGCCTCAACATGAGCCCCGAACGCTGGCCCAGACAGATTACCCCACGTTCCTGCATGCTCCTGTTATTGAGGGGACCGAGGTGAAGAGATAGATGGGAGGGGAGAAATTAAGCGGAAGAATGTCGGTAGCTTGGTGGTGGTAGCGAGGGACATGGAAAGTTCAGGTGCTTATTGTGTTGAAATGGTTTGGCTAGAGGGTGATGCTGTTGTGGCTCTTCTCGAGATTCACATGGATTCCAACATTTCAGTTTGAAAGCTGATTCCTGTTACAGATCACTTTCAAATCATTTCATTCAGTCGAGTATAAAAGTAGGCCCCTGACATCAAAGTTACTGTTGATGCAGAACTTCGATGCCAGAGTGAACAACATAAACGTTTTATTTCCCTCTGCACTAAAAACAGTTGATTTTGGAAATGCCTTTTTGTTTCCTTGCGGCGTTATTATTCCTCTTCTCCCTACACTGTTATTACCCTCTCCCTCCTCCTTCCCACTAAAAAACTACCATCAGGAAGCTGTAAGTATAACTGGTGTTTTGAAATAAGGACTGTTTCCACATGAACCATACTCTAAAAAGCATGGGTGAGAAAAAAATCGTGATTGGCTTGCATGGGCCAACAATAATATTGTGTTTAATCTAGATATCATTACATGCGAAATGAGCAGGAGAAATTCAAGGGCACCATTGTTTCCCTAGGCCAGTTATTCAGGGGTCCAATGATTGAGTGTTTCCTTTAGAAACCCAAACCAGGAGAGATTTGAGGTGCCACTTCAAGTGTTTCAGCTAAATGAAGAGAGAGAACTACAGTTAGAGAGACAGTGAGACAGGAATGGTGAACATTATCGATTTCAAATGTAAAGTAAATCGCACCTGACAGAAGGTTTAGTATGAGTGTTTCCTGCGTGACAACATTGCTGTACCCAGTCTATTAGTGCAAGCTGACACACTGCTATTATTGCCCCCTACTGTACAAACCAGTGTCAAAAACCCTTTGAGCAAATACAGCCCTGGTGAATATTTTAAAATAAAGCCATTATCAATTGCCTATGACAGCATGTGTGTTTTGTGGGAAAATATGTCCGTATCAACAGTCTGTTAGTGCAAGTTAACACCTAAACCATTGTTATTGTTGCCCCTACTGTACAAAACCAATGTCACAATGAAACACTGAGCCTAAATTACATCTAAAGTTAAAAGCAAATATTCCAGCAACCATTTTTTTGCTCTCCTTCTTAGAACTAGATGTCAATGTGGCGATTAACCAATGGAGGGTAATGACATCTTAAATGTGTTTTGTGGTACTTCCCAAAATTCTCACGACAGCTATTAAACTCCAGCAGTGACCAGTGAAATGTCATTTCAGCCAGAAAATTCAAAAGCTGTCAGCTAAAAATGGAGCCTAGGCTAGGTTTTCCTCTTTTTTTTTTTAATGATTTTAGCTACCAAAGGTCATGAGAGGAAAACGTGGAAAACCAACTGCTTGTACTTGGCACTGGTTTGTCTTCATGGATGAGGCGCTGGGACAGAGGCGATCCTCTGCCGTGACGTTTATTCATTGCCTCCATCCAAGAGGAGGAATCAGGGCCAAGTGCAGCGGTGGAGAAACAGCAGGAGGGAACAGAGGGACATATGTAGGTTGTCCGTATTGAGCCGGGAAAGCTGATGGAGATGGAGAAAAAGCATGTAGCGCAAAGCAAGACAAGGCCAAACCGCCAAGCCAATATTTCTGAAAGAACGTTTTATTTTTCTGCATACATTTTTGCTTGGAAAGGCATTTACCAATTTGTTTAAAAGGTTTAAAATATGCTATGACATATTATACAAGCATTATACACAAGCCACTGATGGCTTGTGCTAACAAAGGTCCATTCTTGTACTTTACATTATATGGCCCAAATGCTTTGATAGAAATAAAGCAAAAATAATGTAAAACATATTCACAGGTGCAGCTCAAAAGTGTACTAGTCTGTGTGAATTATTTATATAGTCAAATATTTTTGCTGGCCTGACATTGTGACAATAACAAAGAATCATGTTTTGTAACGGTGGTGTGATTTATTGTGGGTTTTCTGTTAATTGCGTTTACATCACAGAAACAGATTTCTCTCCCATATGTTATGCATTGTATACAGTCGGCTCAACTTAGATGAATCAAACTTTACTCGAAGCCTCTTGAACATGGCATTGGAACCCTGTTGTTGAGAGAAAAATGGTGTGTGTGTTATAGCAACGGTAAAGCAACATAACACAACAGCCTTTTAACACACCTAATCCACTACATTTAATGTATTTATGGAAAATTAAATTCAGAGGGTCAGATAAGCAAGAATAATCGCCAACCACCAAATTCTGAGCCACTCAATTTCCACAAGTGATTCACACCCTTATATTACACAGGAAAGGAGAAGATAGGATCAGCTAAGACTCTCAGTCCCCTTTGTTAATAGCTCCTCAGAGAGGAAGAGGAAGGAGGAAGAGGGAGCTCAGAGAGGGTGAGAGTGCCACGGGATGTGATTAGGCTGGACCTCCCGTTTATGATTTCTGTATTACAGGCGCTTGGTGCCAGACATTCCCTCCATGGAAGGAATGTCTTCCTAACCAGTTCCATGTGAATGGTTTAGGAGGGAACCACAGCCCGCTGGTTGTGTTGAGGGCTCAGCCTTTAAAACACACACCAAGAGAGAAATATGAGGATGCAGGGCAAGAGGCTGGAGAGGAGAGAGGACAAGAGAATAGAAGAACAAGTTACAAAAGGTCAGAAAAGTGTATACCAACCATACAGTACGTTCCCCTCTCGATATACAGGCTTCAGTACAATTTGTCCCTAGCTTTATTCCAAACCGTCCACTCCAGCTGCTGTTCATATACATGAACGTGGGATGCAGAGTTACACGATATTAAGTGGTGGGGGGGATCGAATAAAGTAAGTGATGTGGCTTTAGGTTTCATTCAAAACACAGAATCATATATTTTGCAGGATTGCGTGACTACAGCTTTATAAGGCAAAAAGCAGACGAGAAACCGAGAAATTAGCCCCAAGCAAAGAAAAGAGAGCACATGCATATAAGTCAGAGGTCATGCAGTTCATACACATATTTAATGTTGTTGGCCCTTTATCACATCCACACTAAAACATACTCAGACATTAAAACATCATAAAAGCCGAGCGCACTGCCTGCGATTAAATCTGAGACATCATAAATTCCACCAACTGCTTTTGTGACAATTTAACGCAATTGGGCTGTAATTGCAACACTAACAAATCATTAATATGCTTTTCAAAATGTTCTCGCTCTGTAATTCACATTCTGCCTTTCTTCCCACGAGAAATTGGCCTGGAGTGAACAAACGTTATTTGCATTTTACAGCCCGAGAGTACCACGATTTTGGATGCAAAGCAGGAACGTTTGATTGTCCTGGAATTTTAACCGGACTGGATTACTCTCCTGGTGATTTTGGCCACGTGTAACAGAATGATAACAGCGTTTTGTGTTGGGATCAGCTGCAGCCTCTGGGCATGCTGTGCAAGGAGAGGCAGCAGTTAGCATCGGGGAAAACTATTATAATGTCCATTTATTTGGCAACTTAATTGAACAATGCTATGAAGAAACAATTGCACAGCCTCAGATGTAACCTTTGAGGCACTTTTAATAAGGTCAAATACTAATGAAAATAGAATACACACACACACACACACACACACACACACACACACACACACACACACACACACACACACACACACACACACACACACACACACACACACACACACACACACACACACACTCTGACAGAAGTCACAACCTTGTCCTACACAAGCCGTTGGCCTTAGCTCCAACAATAATGTTTATTCGACTGTCTCAGGAAAGAAAAGACACGCCTTCCGCTTGCAGCTAGTCAAAGCAGGAAATCTATGAGAGAAAATGGAGATGTTCTGCTCATGTCCCAGCTTACATCTCTCGCACATAAACATACATAAGTGTGCAAACAGACGTGCAGAGAGACGGCCTGCAGCAGTTAGCCGTAATTGGTGCTAATTGGTTAAGTGTTGGTGAGTTGCCGGGCCCTGTGAGGGATTTGGAATCATGTTAGTGAAAAAGACTGCAGAGGATAAAGAACTTTTCCAGGTCTCGGCTTCAGTGTGCAACCCTATCACCGGACAAAAATGTTGGTATTGGACAATTCTGCAAAACCCAGGATTGCATTCAAGGTTAGAGATCAGCGGCAACATTTTAATAATTATTTCGTTGATTACGGAATATGTCTATTTATTTAAAGGTCACCTATTATGAAAAATCCACCTTTTCATGTCTCTTCTACATCAACATGTGTCCCCTCTGTGGAAAGAGATTCTCTCTCTTTTTGTCCTGATCCATTTATATAAAAACCTGTCTGAAAATGAGCTGATCAGATTTTGGCCACTTTGTGATGTCATAACGATGTTTTGGCTTGTGTAACCATTAGCCAATCAGCAACCAAGGTAACCCCCCCCACCTTATCACCTGAATCTCCTCCTAGAGCCCCATTGTGTTCTTTTTAACCAAATCTCTCTCAGAGGGGCGTGGGGAGTGGCTCCTTATTTTCATCTAAAGTAACAGACAGAGAATCAGCTGCAATTATCTGTTTGGTGTTTTTCGAGCCATGTTTTGTATATATCTGAGACCTATAATAAAGTAATGAAAACAGTATAATAGGGGACCTTTAAGGTTAGGCAAAGATTATGGTTATGGTTAAACAAAGCTATTGAAGAAGTGAAACGGGTCAAACACTCAAACATCCTCATCCTTACTTCCTGCCTTGCTACATAAAGGGCACACTTCTACCACACTTCCAACATTAGTATTGGATGTACAGTAGGTGAACATAATTCACAGGGATGCTCGACATCATTAAGACGTGGCCACATCTCCATTGATTAACTGTTTATGCAGCACATCTGTCTCTGACTCTTTATCCATCCATGCATGTTGTGCTCTTTGTGTAGTAGCACTATGATCCAGGAAGCTTTCTTTGTTCCTTGTTGCTCACTTGCCCCCTCCATGGGTGGTCCTTGCTGCAGATCTTCTGCTGTGGTGTTTGTACAGTTCAGAGGTCTTTGTTTTTCTGGCATGTCTCTCCATGCTAACCAAAGCCGGAGGCCTGCTGCCTGTTTTCTTTCGCATAGCTACACATCTGCAGGCTTTTGAGGAGAAACCGGGCAAAACGCAGAAAAACAGAAGTTGGGTGGAGAAGCCGGAAGTCAGAGAAACTCGAACGCTCTGCCTTCAAACCTGAGCTGCCACTTTCTCCAAGTATGTGTGTGTGAGAGGTGCGCTGCTCCGAGATAAACTGTGGTCTGTTAGAAAAGGGCCTGGCACACATGTTGACAGCCTCATTATTTATACTCCATTTTGACAGCTTGTTTTGTGTAATATACTCACACATATTTCCATCTTCGTGCACCCTGTCTTCTCAATTTCACAGGAATACTAACTTAATGTATTTTGTGTGAAAAAGCAGTGTTTCCCCAAAGGGCGTGTGTTATGGATCAAACAGTCACTCAGTCACCAGAGCTTTATGGCTAATTCCCTCCACTCTGGACAAGGTCATATTGTTCCCTATTTATGTTCCCAGAATGATAAAAAGTGAAATACGATCCCTTCCGACAGTTAATATTTCTGAGAGCCTTCAAGCTGTTTTCCTAGATTCTTTTAAAGGGACGTATTTCCCATATATACATTTAAATTCATGATGTGATATCCACAGATCGTGTGTGAACCTCTGAGACAGTGGCTACAATTTACAAGTTTCCTCGTCTTTTGGAGGACGGGTGGTGGGACACGTGGAAGCAGCTGTTTAGGGAGGAGGTTCCTGTGAGCATCAGGGTCAGGACACACTCACAAAGCTACACAGGAAGCCAGGTGGCACAGGACACTAAATCAAATTCTATATTAATGTGAGCGTGTGCAGCATTCAGCAGGATGTGTTTGTGTGTGTGTGTGTGTACGTGCATTTGCTCTTTTCACAGACTGACAGTGCGGATATTTGGCACAAAACAAACAATGCTAGAAAAAGTTCACCAGGTTCAGCGAGGGGTCAAGTGAGTAAATTAGTTTGTTTTAATAGGACTAAACTTTCAACAGCAGGTTTGAGAGGACTGTAGTGAGGCGGTGGGAACACAGGAGCTACTTGGTGTGAAAACAGAGGGTTAAGGTCAGGGAGAGGATTGCTGCCACTCAAAAGGTCAGAGGGTTGTTGTAGTGCCTGGAGAGCTACAAACACAATACCCCTGGGAAGCTTTTAAACATTCATGTAATCAAGTAATTAATAACAATAACTTATATATTCAACTGAGATCTGTACTTTCATTTTAGCTAAGACACTTTTACATTAACCTTGAGTTAGTGAAGCTAATTTAATCTACAAAAACTGTGGCTATGATCTGAAAATAAGATGATCAGCATAATACCTGTAATAGAAAATGAATTGTAACGTTTCTTTTTCGCAAGGTATTTGTACACTACTTTAATCCGTTAGAGCTGATTCCTCACCCTGCATGAACTCAGCTGACTGTGACAACTTGTTACTCTAGTTACACTGCTTTTGCTTTTTAGTCATCCATAGTGTTTCAGCATTTGTCTTGTAATCTGAGAATCAACGTGCCATTGTCTCACTATCCAGGGATAACCAATATGTATATTGTACTATCAGTTATCCTTAGATGTATACTGTTATCCAGACATATCAAACATTATATCCACATGTTTAAGGTTCACATATCCTTTTGTATAGATATCTGTATTCATATGTTATATTCAAATTCATCTCAAGATCTTGATTGTTGTGTTGACAGATTGTACACTCTGTGAGAGACCATGACTGGAAAAACGATTTCATTCAAATATCTTACATCTGTTGAAATGATATTGTATCTTTCTGTCAAGTCTTTGTTAAGAGTTAGCCAACATTAATACAAAATGTTAAAGAAGTCACAGTGAATTATTCAAACCATCATAAGAAAACATCTCATCAACAATATGATCGAAATCTTATCCCTTACAGGCTTATAATGTAACTTTTGGCAGTGCAACATTGCTATCTCTTTTATCAAGATAATGAGATAAATTAGCAATTATTATGAGAAAATGGTTTCCAATGTCAAGAATGAATGAGATAATTAAGATGTACGATAAAGGACCTAAACATGTAACCCATTGAGGGTTATATATTAAACTTCCTGTGCTGCACTGAGAAGCTTCAAGAGTTTCAGTATAATTATTTAGGGTTAGGACAGTGATGAATGAACTCAGCGCCAGCCCCTCAAATCTAACCTGGGTCGAGATTTTTCGATGTGAGATCTCCAAACTCCTGCAGTCTGCTTTATTTATTCTAACTGGATTGTTTGGGTTTGGAGATTCTGTTGCTCCTGCTGTGAAGGAAATTGCTCTCTTGCCTGCCGGTGGTGAAACGGAAAATGGTTTTAAAAAACGTAAACAAACCTAAACGGTTCTCTGTGTTTGCGAAAGATCGCCGTTCTCATTTCCCAGTCAAGGCCGGCTAGCCGAGATGAGTCTGTCAGCGAGAAGGAGAAGTACAATCTGATATGAATTGTTCAATAGCTGGGAGAGTGATGAGCTTATCAGTGAAGTACAGATCTCTGGGTGTGTTGTTTTAGCTGTTGGATACAAAAAACTGGCAGGATAATTGTGACCATCTCTATCAAAATCAGAAGGATGTGGAATTCCGAGATAATCATGGATCGGTTATGTTTTGGTTATTTTTAGGTTTTGGCTGATTTAAAAACAAACCAAGTCTTGGCTTTTAGAATATGGAACTTTTGTTGCCATATTCAGATGATAAATACATCTTTTAGACATACAAAAGAGGGTGTCAACTTCAGCGATCACTGTGTCCTGTCACTCTGATCAGCGTCACTTCCCCTCCTTCCCTCCCGATCTCCAAGAAATAATGAATGACAGACTGCTAGTAGTTCTCTGGTGACTGCCTGGTGTGTCAGGGCCTTTAAGGCCCTGACACACCAGGCAGTCACCAGAGAACTCGCCGACACCCAACACCGACAGTTCCATCGACGAGTTCTCCTGCGTCTTGGCCGTGTGTCGCACTGGAAATCACCGCAAAGACTTCAGCCGAGCACGTACGAACTGCGCATGCGTGAGTGGCAATAACTCTCCTTACCAGCAGGCGGCGGTAGTGTGTATTCGTCATTCAAAATAGGCAACAACCGGAAGACAGAGAAGAAGAACAGACTGATATAAACAAACAAATAGCGTGTGCGTTCCATTTTCACTCTCGTCCATCGAAAACATGTTTTAGAATATAAAATACATGAATGATGAAATGAGCACATAAAGTGCAGACCAGAGATGGAGTACTCGAGTCCTGGACTCGGACTCGAGTCGGACTCGAGTGCCGATTTTCGGGACTCGTGACTCGACTCGGACTCCCGCACTGATTGACGCGACTCGGACTTGGACTCGTGAATTCTCGCGCACGATGACTTGGACTCGGACTCGGACTCGTGAATTCTCGCGCACGATGACTTGGACTCGGACTCGGACTCGTGAATTATCGCGTACGCTGACTTGGACTCGGACTCGGACTCGTGAATTTTTCCCCCCCATGATGACTCGGACTCGACTTGTACATTGACGCTCCGACTTGGACTCGGACTCGAGCAAGTTTTCTATGGAGTCTGATGTCCTCTATCCTGGCGTGTGCACCGGCTGCGAGGCGAGTTCACGTACTGGGCCCCGCTATTCCAGTCTAAAGATGTCTAGAGACACACCCCGCATCGTGCTGTATGCTTTCACACATTCTGCTTCCACATTGGAAAAGAGCAGCGCAAAATGCTCTATGTGGAAACAATATTGAAGAGAAGGCTCCGTAACACATTACTCTAAACATCGAGTTCAGACATATAGGCTGTCTTGAACACTATCATCAGAGTAACGTCATCTAATCAATACATAAAGATTCAGCCGATAACACGAAAGCATATGGCTACTTAACATGCAGAATGACGTCATTTTGCATGCTAAGTAGCCATGTGCTTTCTGGGGCTAAATCTTTATCAGTAAACCGATTTAACCGGTAAAAGTTCCTTCAAAATAAGAGTCCCGATCTTATTACTATCAAAATAAAAGTGCAAAACGAAAACTTTACCATAGGAAAATATTGGCATACAAATATAATCACTTCTCTAAAAGGTAACTCATTTTAAACATAGTTTATATATAATAATAATATTAATATTAGTAATAAGCTTTATATTTGTATAGCACCTATTACAAGAATTGTAGCCAAACTGGCTTCACAGCAGTTCAATAGACAGATTAGTATAACATTGACAGGATAAAAGCAATGTAGAGGAGCAGCTACATTTCAACACATATATCCATGAAGATTAATACATGAAGACTTGTGACTCGGACTTGACTTGGACTCTTCTTAGGTGACTCGGACTTGGACTCGGACTCGAACACAGGTAATGATGACTCGGACTCGGACTTGACTCGGACACTCCTTGGGTGACTCGGACTTGGACTCGGACTCGAACACAGGTAATGATGACTCGGACTCGGACTCGACTCGGACACTCCTTGGGTGACTCGGACTTGGACTCGGACTCGACTACGACTCTCCCTTGGTGACTCGGACTTGGACTCGGACTCGAAGAGTGGTGACTCGAGAGTGACTTGGACTCGTGAATTGGTGACTTGACTACAACACTGGTGCAGACATACTATAAAATCACAGTTAATAGACCTGCATCTGATGATCGCAGTGTTCTGGCGGGTGTGTAGTTTATTGAGTCAGCAATGTAATAATGGCCACTTCTTGCTAAATTTACGATGAGATGAAAAACCGGACTTGACCAAACAAATCACGGAGCTCTCAGCAGAGGACAGCCGGGGACGCTCCCGCCGATATCAGAGATGTCCCTGCTATGTGTGGGAGGTAAGAGAGGACATTTAAGGGCTATGTTTGATGTCTTTAAGTATCACCTGCTGGTGTTTAGCTGCTGTCCTGTGCCTTAAATTGTTTGTTTACGTCCCTCACTTCCGTTTCGCTTCTCATTTGCTAGCTGAACAGCTGATCAGAGTGGTTTCTTGGCCCGATAGCTTGTGTCGACCGTGAAAGGCCAAATAAGGCGTGTCACGGCCGAGGGTTCGGGACACACCAAATTGACTTTGGGCGACAAGGAACCCGTTGTCGCCAAACAACGCAAGACGGCCGATATCGGCCTGGTGTGTAGGGGCCTAAGACGACAGGATCCTGGACAGGGACGTGACACTTTTGAGATGGTAAATGAAAACACTTTAATCTCTCAGTAGCCTCATAATCTAGAAGTTTGTTTTTATCTCAAACTTCGCCCTTTTTGGATTCATGCTCCTTCACGTATCCTACAACCTTGACTCGTGACACATACATCGTATTTGCGTACACACACTGCCATGAAAGTTCCTCTGTTTGAGATATAGCAGCACTTTTGCACTCTGGAAACAATTACCAGGCATTAATCTTCACATTCTTTCATCCCGCCACCAGCTCAGCTGATTAGGATATCCACTGGTACGCAAGGCTAACCTCAAACACGCTAACACACTCACTGTACAGTACAGTAGGTGCTCTTGCTCCCTATATAGTTACTGACCAACTCTTTTTTTTCTTCTCTCTCACACACACACACACACACACACACACACACACACACACACACACACACACACACCTGACATCTGATTCCCGACTGATGATTAATGGCCCTCGAAGTCTTTCAGCATGGACCACCCAGGGTCAAAATAACCTGCCACAAATACAGAAGCAGTAAAATACTTTTCAGTCGCCACTCTTCTATGTACACGCTGCAGCGTCTTGTGCGTGTGTGTGTATGTGCCAGGGCAAGAAAAAGGTGAAATGGTAACTGTGGAAATACTTTAAAAAATGTGCACCCCCTCCTACTGCCTTCAATCATTTGTGCTTGTGAAGAAAGTGGGGGGAATTACAGTGCTAACACCTTTCAAAATGAACAAGCGCCCTCCTGTTATTCTTTGCTGCAACTCTTATTCACTTTCTCCCTTTCTCTTTTACCCAATCTTCTCTCGCCCCTGTCCAAAAGACGGAAGAATGACCCCGGCTGTCCTCTAATCTCTCCTGAGAGCATTTTCCCAGGGTGGAAACACTGCCATCCTTTTTCCTCTCCACTGTCCCCCCTTCCCCCTTTTATCAGTGTCAAATGATTACCCGAGGGGAAACTGAGCCCGCCAAACAATGTGCGTCAGGTTAGCCAGGGCGAGTCCGGCCAAAATCATATCCTCCTCTACCTGCTCCGTCCATCCATCCATCTCCCCTCCCCCCTCCCATCACCCCACACACTCTCTCCGCCCCTGTACCAGCCGAGGGCCGTGGCACAGCCCCAAGCCCATCTCAGAGGAATTTCCCTGTTGAAATTTATATCAATATCAGAGGCCTCGAGTTTTATCCACAGCGTGTGAAAAGTCTCTCCTCTCCTTCTAAGCATTCACTTTCCCTTCCTTCCTCTTCTCTGACTGTCCTTTCAACAGCCTATCTTTCCCTTTTCTTCACTTTTATCCCCTTCCTCAACTGTTTATCGCTTTAAATTCCCTTTTGTTTGACTTTTTCCCCTCTCCACAACCTTCTTCCCTCACCACCGACTTTGGGCTCTGTTTAACGGCCCTGTGTAGGCACAGCCTGGTGAATGCCAGGCATTCCTTTGTAAGGTTAGAACAGACAAAGGTGGACCACATCACCTGAGAGCAAAAACAGCCCTTTTGAATCGTCGCCCGAGGGGAAAGAGAGGCTGAAAGCAAAGAAAAGAGGGACTATAAAAGCAAGAGAAGTGCAAGATGGAAAAGAGGAACACCTGTCCTCTGCTGTCCTCGCGTGAACCTTCAACTTTGACCTTTGTTACTTGATATCAATGCCTTGTTGAATAAAACGGGCTTGACTGAAGGAAAGTGCTTTGGTGTAGGTGCAAACCTTCAATCCAGTATTGAAAAGTGGGAGCTCTTAAAGGGTCTTTTTTTTACCTTATAGTAATGCGATTATTTTCTGTCAAAAACATGTTAGTTTACTCCATCAACTCAATTAGCCCCACACAATACTTGACTCAGAGAGTGACCACTGACTCGAGTAAACATGGTCATAATGCAACCCATAAGTTAATTCCAATCAAGCTCACAAACACAAACAACTCCACCCTTCAACACACTTCAACCATTCACACAACCTACTCAGGGAACATATATGCCCAATGACTCACCCCACCTAAACATACCACCTTTGAGTAGAACAGACCCCCATACGTTAACACATAGTGGGTTTATGTTTGGTGACGCTGGGTGTGGTGTAGGGTGGAGTGGATCGGTGACGCCAACCTGCCCTTCACAGCTTATTTTTGGGCTTTTGACGGACATCAAGGGCAAAGCAGGTCTTTGTGATGCAATGCAACGGTTTTCCAGTCACTTAACGGCCACTGTTTGTTTTTATTCTTACTAATGGAACGGAGCGAAGGGGAAAAGTGGAGTAGAAAAAAGAGAAACTTATGTCGACCAGGTGTTTTTTCCCTCTACTTGGGAATGTTTCACCTTGTAAAAGCAAGCAAGTGGGAGGGGACTTGTGTACCGTGCTGAAGTGAATGGTTTGGGGATTTTTCAAGGGGTGTGTGCTGACCAAACCGTACAAGGGAGAATGAATGTGTGTTGTGTGAGTGTATCAGAGGGTGAGCAGATATTTCTAGGGAGCCAGAGGCTGAATTCTTCGGTGGAACTGTAGCATAACCATGACTAGAAGAGGCGGGGGCTTCACTTTGTGTGCGAGCCTCCAACAAACTATTTTTTGCCTCATTGAGCTACAGAAAGCTATTGCTTTTTGTGGTAGGGTGTGATCAACAACACGCACGCAAGCACGCATTCTCCCGCAAAAACACACACCTTGTGGGATGAATGAATGGCAGGCCCTGACTACCACACAGGGCTCCTATTGATGACATCATTGCTGGGCATCTGGTCACTCCACCCTTTCCATGTTTCAGAGAGCCATTCAGTCACCTTCAACTGCACCATGACTCTTTTACATTCATGACGCCCATTGCTTATTTTCTAGTGATTATTCAATTTAGCCGGCTCCAGTCATGAACAAAATGCTTTTCTGATGGCACAATCAACAATTGGCCAGTTCATGCACATCTATCAGTGCAGTAAAGACCTCTCTTAACAGATACAATTTAAGTAAACTCCTCCAATGCATGTCTAATCATTTTGCTATCATGATATTGATGGGATTTGCAAAAAAGTGAACAAAAGCAACACATAAAACCCCATCTGCATCGTAAATTTGACCATAATTACACTCTTCAAACAGCCGGTCCAATTTAATATAATGGACATTATTGAAATATTCCCTTTTGAGACGTTGCCTCTAGTTCTCATGCAAGGAACGCGTGAGTCTAGCCTGACTTTGGTTCTAATGGTATAAGATTACACAGTCTGGGGACATTTATTACTCTTCATGAGCAAAACATGAATGAGGGAAGTGCAGCAAGACTGCCAGCGTTTGGTAAATAGATGGAATTCAAACAGTTATTGAAGTAATGAATGAATAGATGCTTTTGAAATGACAGGCCTTTAAATAAATCAACCCAGACTGGCGCTACGTGATGATGAATAAAACCACTAAAAACTTGGACCGTGTTGGAAAAAGCATTTTCTTGATTCTCTTTACCTCTCTCTCCTCCCGATGAAGCAATTTAATATCAACTTGGAATCAGATTCTTTATCTGATCACAAACTCAGCCAATGGCTTAGTCCCAAAAGGTCGTTCAGGAAAAGGCTAGGCCAGTTTTCTTCTGGCTCGTCCAATCACAAGCTAGGAGCTGCTTTCTCTTCAAGGTCCACTACCAAAGCACAGGGCCAGCTAACATGGTGCCAATTAAACACTGAATGCTAAGCCTGTTATGGCTTTACTAAACCTCTGTTGGAAATCACCTGGTGACCGATAAGGACCCACTGTAGTTCATCCAGGTTGTTAGCTAACATCCAAACCATTATTTCCAATTACCCATGCTGATGAGAATTTATGCATTCTCCCTGCAAATGCTTGGCACGTTTTAAATGTAAGGTCTATCTGATACTTGTAATACATCTTGTAGCAATGAATAGCTGGGCTGTAGCAGCGAAACGTGAACCGATGTCATTTGCTGTTGTGCTTTGGTGATTAAGCACAGGAGAGTGCTATCATGTAACGATTACACAGAAACGGCAGCAGGTTTGAGGCAACAACACAATGCCCCTTTATGTATTACACTTATCCAGTGTTATGTCTCACATAGAGGCTATTAATTGGCTATGGAGCTACAAGGCATGTAAAGAGAGAAGTTTGTGTAGGAGGCTTTAGGATTAAATTCTCTGGGGTGTTTATTGCCAACATCTACAGGTTGAAATGTAGATGATTTGATTTGTGTGTTTGCATAGCAGGAGGATAAAGGGCAGGGTGATTTGTTGGGAGGTAGGTTTAGGACAGAGAGGAGAGTGAAGGGAGGGAGAACATGAGCAAGAGACGCCTCCGAATTCCCCACTTTTGGTCTCTTTTCGTTCCCTCTTCATCCTACCCCACCCCTCTCTGCCGCCACCCCACCCCATCCTGCTCACTCCCCTCCTTCCTCAGAGCAGCCAGCCACAGACACTTGCTTTTTGTATGAAGGGGTTTAACCCAATGAACAATCCTGTCTGTCTTTCCCAAAATAAGCCAGTGGGAGAGGGATCGCTGAGTAAGCCAGGGAGATTGGAGCAGCGAGGTGCACAGCCCCTGGTTATAAGTCCTGGGAGTGCTGCTTGGACCCACAGCCTTTAGCTCCATATACACTGCCTTGCTGCCTGCCTGCCTGACTGACTGACTGAGTCTCACTCCACTGTTACTCACTCTCTCTCCCTCGCTCCTTCCCTCCTACTTTCCACCCTGGAGAGCGAGAGCGCACAGATTGGGAAGGTGCTCCTCAGACCTGCTTCTGGACGGCTTGAAGACGGCACAGACAGGACTTTTTGCTCTGCTCTCACTTTCATCCTCGAGCTTAATTTCAACATCCCTGCCTGAAACCACATGGATGGACTTTTTTTGTTTTTTGCCTGAGGCAGAGAATAAAAGTTAAACAGATAATTTGCTCCACCTGTAGTTGAAAATAACCTTTTTCTTACTTTTTGGTTGTTTTCCCCCCTGCACTTGTAAGCAGTACTGGACCTTTCAGGGTACAATCTCTTTTGGTTGCATGTTCATTGATTATCTGATGCCATCGCATCCCATGGGAGACACGCGTGGCTGAAGCAAGGAGGGAGGTAGACGAGAGACCCACCTGAAGCTCACACCTACCGCTGCCCTAACCAGTGCTCCCCCTGCCCCTCAACGCTCTGAGGAGAGAAAGGTAAGCTCTACCTGCCCTCACTTTTCTCTGGGGCTCTTTTAGCATCCTTGTGTCCTGCCGTGTTTTCTCTTTTATCACATGTGGCTGCAGTAGCAGATGCCAGAAGAAACAGAAGGAGAAAACAGGTTGCAATATCTTAGTCATGGGACTTGCTTAATTCTCCTCAGTCCTAAGCTAGTGCACAGAGTGCAGATTAAACAGAACCGGTGCAGTTTGCTCACCAAGCTCCAGACAAACAGACGTTGATTGCAATATTACAGTTGTACCTGTCCCCTGACTCTTTCTGTAGTCATAGTAGGAATCCTCTGTGTTTTACCCTGATGAGTGACGGTAGTGATTATTGATCCAGGTAGGGTGTAGACATTGTTGATACGTCATTGCTCCCAAACATCTACGACTCTCGCTGGTGATGTTGGGGTGGGCGTGGTGTGTACTGGGCTGAGTACAGGGGTGGGGCAGTGTGGTAGTGGGATATGAACAGTGGGTTTGGCTCAGATATTCTGATTACTGTCTTTAAAGGAGTGTTATTTTGGACTGTATGATTTTTGATAGATTTATTAATCTGAGAGTCTATCAAAGTTCATATAGTGAGTGGAATGTATGAGGTAAAGGAATACTGAAATTGGAGACATGGTCCTATCATTTTTCCTCTTCGTCCCTCCTCATCCCCCTGTTGCTTCACTCTGTCCATCCACTGTGACGCCTCTGGCAAGCGACGCTGCATTCCATTGTAACGACATCCCTCCATCGCAAACAGAAAAGAGGACACATAGCAGCGAGTCCCCAGGTATCCTCAGAACGACAGAGAGGCAGAGAGACAGAAAGCCGAAATGGAAAGGGAAAAGACCACATCAGTAAAGCTTCAAGAATGTGTGCTAAAATAAATAGAAGTGCTCTCTTCGCTGAGGAGATACATTTTTTCAATCACATGTGTTTCAGTGCACCAGCAGCATGCTTTCTTAAGAAGGAAGGAGGGAGACACAGAGAGAGAGAGAGGTGTAGAGAGAGAGGAGGGGGGGAGTCTGGAAAAGACAGTGTGCTGGAGTTCTGAAATCCAAAAACATTTGGCAGCACCCGTTTATTTCACTGGCTTACAGCAAGCAAAGTCCACTGAATATGTACCTGTGTGTGCGTCGGCGCAGCCACACATGCACGCTCCTAGGTGACCGAATCTGTGTGAGTATCAAATGGTGTTACTCAATCCTTTAAGGGGAGAGGGTGAATGGATACACACTTAAGCGTGAACTCTCCCCCCTGGCAGTGAGGTACGACAGGAGTTCTCAGGTCTGCAAAGCCGCTGGTGTGCAGCAGCAGTGTCTGCTTTAGTGTTCAAAGTAGTATTTGCTCATAAAGTTCAGGGCCTCTCTTAGATTTAGTGGTTTCCAGTCAGCTTCCAACACTCTCTTCATTTCCAATAAAGTACCTATAGGTCAGGAGATTTATGCCCCTCTCTGCATCACTAGCTTTTCCTTGGCACCAATTTCCATGGCTGGCACATGCATGATGGTAACATTGCTCTGTAACCATGACACCCATGCCAATGACTCCAGTGGTCACTTACTTAGTCACTGGTGGCTACGAGCAGGTCGAGTGTGTTTGTGTGTGCGGTACATTATTTAACCGCAGCTAACCGCCTCCATCCAGCTGCCCATCGAGGCCTTTGATACAACGTGCCGAAGCGTGACCGACCATGCACAAACAACAGTCACGCTGAATGCACTGCAGCACACACACTATCTCTCTGCCCCGTGCAATACAAACACCTACATGGTTTTAACACTCCTGATGCACACACATTTCAAACAGATGAACAAGCGCACACTGCCAAACCACCGCGGAGACTCTCGCGGCCCACTGCAGTTACTTTATAGGCCAGAACGTGTTGAACTTGGGACTTTCAAGACTCCAAACTCAACATAAGCTTTTTTCTGAGAATATGTCTTGTTCTGATGTCAAGGTGAAAGAACAAGGTCTTCTCTGTAGATATGTAAGCTTATTTTCAGAACACTTTTTTCTCACAAATCAAAGAGACACAGGTAGAGTGGATGCATACTCTGACTGGGAATTTAAGAAAATGTATTTTATTTCAAGAAAGAAAAAGAGAGAGACCATTTTTTTTAAATATTTCTCAGTGAAAAGGGGTTTAATTTAATATTATTATATATATATATATTATTAATTATAGGAGCTGTCTTTATGATGCCTTTCCTGTTTCTCACCCCTCTTTGGCTTGTAAATATATAGTTCCTACTGTGTGGCCACAAGGGGGCAGAATACCAGACAGGTAAATGTTGCACACAAACACAAAAACATGTCATGTAGTGAGGAGAAAACCACTTCCATCATTTGTGTTTATTGAATAATTGAACTCACCAATGCAACTATATACATCTAACTTATTTTATCATTTTCAATTGACAAACTTAGCACTATTTGTATATTCTTCTTTAAGAATGCCAAATCACTTACAATACGCTCTTAAAACATGAATCTATCATTTACAAGTGTGTGTGTGACAGGCCTACTTCCCTGAATTGTGCTCCCTAATAGTATTTAAGTGCATATGTGTTATGAGTGTGTGTGTGTGTGTGTGTGTGTGTGTGTGTGTGTGTGTGTGTGTGTGTGTGTGTGTGTGTGTGTGTGTGTGTGTGTGTGTGTGTGTGTGTGTGTGTGTGTGTATTACAGTGCACATGTGCTTCTATTACTCTCAGTCTCATGCCCGTGTGAGCAGGAAATGAAGGAGAATGCCACTCATTCTTAAGGAAAAGTAAACACACAGTTATTCCTTTACTTCCATGGAACCCAAACACCTTCAACACACACACACACACACACACACACACACACACACACACACACACACACACACACACACACACACACACACACAGAAATTCCCACTTTTGTTTCATAGGTACTTCAGCAGGAAAGAGTGTGAAAACAGGCCACTCCTTTAATGGCTTTAGCAACAAAGAGTGTGTTTTCTTTTAGGCCGGAAGACCATGTCTGCAATTACAGCCACACACACACAAGCAATGTACGCGCACACACTTTTCAGCACGAATTATAAGGCATACTAACTGACTGGTGCGGCTGATATACTGAGTGAGGAATTGCAGTGAAGGGCGGTGGAAACAGAACAGGCCCTGGTCTTAATCAGAGCCTGGACCATAACATTCAAGATGAATAGGCTGGATTTGTTTTTCAGCTAAGAGGGGGAGAAGAAAAAGACAGAGACAGTAAAGACAGAAACATATTTTTTTGCGTGCAGTATGAAGATTTGCATCTTGTCTCCCTCTACTTCCTTTAGCATCCCGGTTTATGCTTTCTGAGCTTGTTTGCACATCATCATTGGCCTCCACAGGCAGTTGATATATGTGGATGTCAGTCAGCTAAATGGCAGTGAATCTACACACACATGCAGCCCTCCTGAGTTGGTGGCGCAGCACGTTATTAATCAGACCCTTGAATGGAAGGACATTGTTTTGGCTCTGTTTGAGCCTTGAGAAAACATTTTAGCAGGAGTAGTAGGAAAACAGTAGAAAGCTTTCTATTGTTCTGTTTTCAAAGTTTGGCAACTTAATGCACTTATTTCTCCCTCTCTGTCACTATCTAATTATTTAGTCTGTCTCCCTTCATCAGTGTTCATCTGTCTCCCACTTCGCTCTTTCGTTCTCTCATAACTGTGTCTGGACCAGTGGGAGTTTTTCCACTGGGCTGGCAGCAACAGGAGGACAGAGAGAGAGAGAGAGAGAGACAGAGAGAGAGAGACAGAGAGACAGAGAGACAGAGACAGAGAGAGAGAGACAGAGAGAGAGAGAGAGAGACAGAGAGAGAGAGACAGAGAGAGAGAGAGAGAGACAGAGAGACAGAGAGAGAGAGACAGAGACAGAGAGAGAGAGAGAGACAGAGAGACAGAGAGACAGAGACAGAGAGACAGAGACAGAGAGAGACAGAGAGAGAGATGAGAGAGAGAGAGAGAGAGAGAGAGAGAAGAGAGAGAGAGAGAGAGAGAGAGAGAGAGAGAGAGAGAGAGAGAGAGAGACAGAGAGAGACACAGAGACAGAGAGACACAGAGACAGAGAGAGACAGAGACAGAGACAGAGACAGAGACAGAGACAGAGACAGAGACAGAGAGAGACAGAGAAACACAGAGAGAGAGAGACAGAGAAACACAGAGAGAGAGAGACAGAGAAACACAGAGAGAGAGAGACACAGAGAGAGAGAGACAGGGAGAGAGAGACAGGGAGAACATGCAGTGGGGAGGCTTGGCAGACGCCCCTTGTTGTTTTTCCTCCGCCTCCCATTGACTCTGTCAGCAGTGGCTCACTCTCAGCCGGGCCTCCGAGCTCAGAGGGGCTTGACAACACAACCTCTTCAGCTATCAGAGGCAACTTATCACAGGCACGCTTAGGAAACAGAGGCACTTTCATCGTAGCATTGCCACATTTCCCCCCTTTAAACATGCCATTTTCTCTTGTCTTTGTTCCAGTTGTCCCGAACTGTTCCCTTTTCTCCTTCCTTTACAACCTTTTTTTACTATTATACGCTACAAATCCTCCCGAATCAAATCTGACTCTTTACTGGGCTCAAACTAAGACCCCTGCTGTAAAACAACCTTGTTCTCCAACATCAGACATTTCTGCCAGTCATTGAGGCCTGAACAAGGCGTAGCATCCAAGCCACGGACAAAACACGTATTGAGCAATGTCTTCTGGAGTCAAATCTATATTTTTCCAATGGTGTGCTGGAGCTTGTGTTTTCAAAGAGAATCCAACAGGAACAAACAAGGCTTACTTCTCATCCAGAAATAGTGCTGTTCCAAGTTATTGGGATGTAACGTCCCATTTTATTCTGCTGAGGCTGAGTTTTCCCCGCTACAATTCTGGATGCAGGAGTTTCCTTGCATCTCCTGAGGATGTGTGTGACCTCACTGCTGACCAGTCTTAGTTTTGAGGGGGAGAAATGGAATCAGTAGCACAGAGCTAAGCCAAATGGAAGTTGTTTGATGTTTGCTTGGTTCAGGTAGCGGTACAAATGAGCGTGAGTGTACAGTACATGCATGTAGGATTATTTGTTTTCCTTTTTTTTGTCCGCTCCCCCTCATTCATTGCCCCTGGGTTCACCGTCTGGCAAGAGTTTTGTTTGGGGCTTCCAAAAGCAGGACGTTTGGGCCAGCTCTTTACAGGGGTCAGCACCTCGGTATAAAAATCACATTATCTTTCTTTTCATCCCGTGACAGATATACTTCCAAAGCCAACTGTTTATTTTTATTATTTCGCTTGAGATGCAGGATGGATATATCTTTCTCTGATGGGTCAATATTGAGTAAGGGTTTGGAAACAGCTCTTCTGAGACCATATGAACAGCTCCAGACTTTGTTATTGTTCAGTCTGAGCTTGATTTAGACGTGTGCGTAGGTGTTTGTAAAAAGAGAAGAGTCTGGGGTTATTGTGGCGTTATGGTTCCCTCGGAGCAGGATAATAAAAAAGCATTTTATTTCACTGGGCCAGATTTATTTTGGAGTAGGAAATGGATGCTTACTAAGTGACATAATGTATTGTGCTCTGTGCTCAAACAGAGTGGAGTTTTTCCTCTCTGACATTCAGTAGCAGACAGCAACCTAATAACTACCATCTATCAACAAGTTTTGTCCCACCAATTACCTCATAGTAAAACTTCAACTGTTAGAGCAATAGTTCAACACTTTGAAATACACTTATTGGCTTGCTTGCCGGAAGTTAGATTAGAGGATATTTAGCATTCTGCCTGCACCTCTTATTAATCTCACTATAAATAAGAGAATTTCCGACATGTAAACTCTATTCAAACCACAAGTTTTCCTGTTTATGCTTAAAATGCTGTTCTAATTAAACAAATAAGTTATAATGTGTTGTTTGGCGAAGTTTAAATATGCTAGAAGCTGACTTATTTGAGCTTTTATGGGAAGAGCTATGCTAGATGGTTCCAATCCTTGTGCTAAGCAAATTAGCCTCTATTGGTCGCTTCATACTTAGCAGACAATTCCTACAAATGTTAACTTTTTGTATATATTCCAGGAAATTGAAGTAGTCAATATAAAAATAACTGCAACAGATTTGTTTTTAAATGAATGGCATATTCTTTTTTTTTTGGCCACTTGGGGGCAGCAGAACAAGATGTACTCCTACATTTGATATAATAACACCTTATAAAATGGATTCGCAAAGGTGTTAGCAAACAGTTGGATATATATACATCAAGTCAACACAGTAAGAACTTAAGTATTGATTCTAGCTTCTTGTTTTTTAAATTTTGAGACTGCAAGTGCAATATTCACTTTCCTTTCTGATATTTTTTTGCGAAATAACATCATAACTTCTGACGGTTTAGGACATTCTTTAGCTCAGGGGTCGGCAACCTTTTTGATATGAAGTGCCATTCAAAACAAATTATTTTATCAGCGTGCTCGACGCTCGTGAACTGTCAACAGGAAGGCTGGGGGAGCCTCGCTGCGGGGAAGCAGTGTGTGGACCTGTCAGCGCAACTTACATTAGGGATGCTCCGATCGCCAATTTTGGGGCCGATCGCCGGAATCAGTATCGGCCGATACCAATCGCCGATCCGATCGAGTGGGCGGGGCCTATGGGGATCTTCCATGTAAAGTGATGTTTAAAACTCAGTTAATGGGGCTCATTCACTGGAGCTTCCACAAACAACAACCAACATAATTATTACATTCAAATTAAGTACATTATTCAAGTTTACATTAACTTTGGATAATAACACGGGAGAAATGAGCGGATAAGCGCTCTCTTTTCCTCTCTCCCCCTCTCTCCCCCTCTCTCTCTCTCCTGACAGCCTGTCATATCAGTATAGTCTCATGCAGCTCACTGATCCAGTAATGCGTGACCCGACAGTGAAGAATACATATATTTATAACTAGTTTAGCTTGTTTCAGAGGTAGATAAAATAGCTAAGTGTGTTAGGTCTAACTCTTGTGTGTGTTGCTCCGCTCACCGGTCCGTCACAGCGGGTGGAGCTGCAGGATTTCTGCTTCACACACGTTGCATACCGCTATTTTATTGTCATTTTCGGACTGGTGAAGCCATTTTGGCGAGCTTGTTTTGCCGCGCACAGAGAAAAGTGTCATGTATTTTACGTCATGCGATCGGCTCTCACGATCGGCATTTTTAGAGAGCACCGATCGATCGGCAGAGAGTGAGTATCGGCCGATATCGATCGGCGGCCGATCGGAGCATCCTTAACTTACATGATGCCGAATTTAACAAACAAATTTAAATAATTGGTTTAAACGGCATAATAATAAGGACGACCGTCCGTTCTGTGATTCTCCAGAACACACATGGCCAGTTCGCCCCTGTGTAGCATGTTATTTAGATGAGAGATGAGCAGATCGCCACTGGGCTTTCAACTAAAGACACAGCCACGCAAAAACTGCGGCATTTGTACAGCTCCTTATGGGTACTGCAATTTGTGAAGTGCTTTCCTCTGTGGTGAAACGATCAGCACTGCACTACTGAGGAAAGCGGCAGAAAGTCGCCTGGAGTTAAAGAGAGCGGGGCTGCGCTGCGTGCATGGCTTCCTTCTGCAGGTAACGGGGAGACGCGCTCTGACGGCGGTCTCGTTCAGGATCCGCATTTTTTTTTTTTTTATATTTTGCACACTTATTCCACTTATTCCTAGTGTGCCACTGGTTACGGTGCCGCGTGCCAATGGTGGTTGCCGACCCCTGCTTTAGCTGCTAAATGGTGATGCATTCACGAGAACATTGGCTTTAAAAGTACTCAGAAGGACGATTTGTAACAACCAAAAAAACACGTTGCAAAAGAGTTTTGGCATTTTAGCACATGATTATGCAAATGCCACTAAGCATAATATAAAATGAAAGCACATCACACAAACTGCTTCTGATGTCCTTTCATATAGAAATCACTGTGCAGTCTTTTAATAGCATGAGACTACAGGTGCCCACCACATGGCCACAAACCTCTGTGAGCTCACTTTTTTCAGCCTTAAACGAACTGGCACAGATTACCACTTACAGCCCAGATAAACACCTCATATTTAGCTTGGCTCAGGCTGTTCCTCAAAGAGATGTATTTGAGGTAGACCACCCCAGGCTTCTGACTTGTTTCTTTCTGTGTCACTCTGTATTATGCATCTCAAGAGTAAATGACACCAGTGGTTTTGTACACTGATGTATATTTACCATGCCACTAATCTAATTTCAAGACAACAAATACAATCAAATAAATCCACAGCTACAGTATCCCATGATTGTTCAATGTAGGGTGCCGTTTCTTTCAGACTTTATCTTTTAAATGGCCTGGCTTAGAAACATAATCCTTTCTGTGCAGACTTTGAGCCCATTGAGTAACATGTTTCATAATGAAACGCTCAGAGGCATTAGGCAGCCTACAACACAACAAGGCTTTCAAAGTTTTTTATTTTCATAATCAGCAGCAAACGATAAAATGTAAAAGCGACTTTGTGCTCATTCCAGCTCGTTTGAGGTGAACACTGTGAGCTGTGCTGTACTGAGTGAAACCCACATTGTGTATGTGTGTGTGTGTGTGTGTGTGTGTGTGTGTGTGTGTGTGTGTGTGTGTGTGTGTGTGTGTGTGTGTGTGTGTGTGTGTGTGTGTGTGTGTGTGTGTGTGTGTGTGTGTGTGTGTGTGTGTTTGTGTATGTGGTCTTAACTACAGTTCTCTTGTTTCTGTTTATCCGGACAATAAATGTAATACTTCCGGTAGTTGACAGGAGAGGCAATGCAGTTTGGCAGCATTCCTAAGTACTTACAGAAGCTGCTAAAGAAGAATTATTTCATGCTCACAGGACAGGAAGGGTTGTTGATTTGCCCAACAATTTAGGAGGCATACAAGTGGAGTTTAGTTTCATGGAGTTTAAACTGCTATACAGTGAAGACTAAGATAAACACACAGTATGCTCATTGGATGACAGCCTCACCGTTTGCCTTTCCATCATGCATTCACTCTGATTTGTTTGAGGGGTAACATAAGTAAGCATGCAAGGGGGCAAGGAGTCCTAAAAACATGATGACGCAAAGTATATTTCTAGCGATCCAATACAACATTCAGCTCATGATAATTTCCCCATATTGGTGCAATGTTATCACCCTTTATCTACACGTATGTGAACACGATTAGAGAGATTAGGAAGCTGCTGTTGGCTGTCGAAACACATCTTTAGTTGCATAAATCAACACAGAAGGGAACTATCTTATTAAGAGGTCAACGATTTAGGTGACCTGAGTTGAAATGTGGATAAACCATGCATGATAGATAATCTGACGGAAACAAAACATCCTCTACACTACCTGGTGTTAACCATTGAAGTCTGTTAGTCTTTGGATAGTGAAAGCTACAGAAGTACAACCGCTTTTGGGAGGATGTTCTTTGGCTTACTAACAAAATACTTAATTAGAGAGGGCTTTGAATCAATTACCACTCACTTTCATGTGGTTTGCAGATGGCTATGTACTCTCTCTCCCCAATTTTCCTACTCTTTCCTCTCCGAGCAGCCAATAAGAAAAGGCCTGCTGTGTTGCCTCATTACTAATTTGAACCAGAGAAGTGGTCATTTCCTAACAGTAGGCCCTGGCCTGCAACGCAAGCCGACCGACAACCAACCCAATGGAGCCCGAGCTGGACCTAAAGCGGGGCAGAAACCACACAAACCGAGGTCTTCCTGACATGTGGGAAAAGTGTGATATGGATATAGGAAACATTGGGAAGAGTTACAAAAGAAGGAACGGCTATGAGTTTGTTTGGGAGAGAAAGGAAGATCGAAGTGGTACATGATGAAAATGGGGATAGGAGAACATTGAAAGTGGTGGTATTTGCGGGGAAGAGGCAAGGAGAGGTGAAAACCTATACAAGATGTGAAGGTGGAAAAAGCAGAAGAGAGAAAATAAGCTTTGTCTGAGTAGCACTCAGTTTGTAGCAACCATGTGGCGACTTTGATCTGGCTGAGGATTTGAACCAGTGTCAACAGAAACATTCAGGGGCCGTCTGTTTGCTCGTAGACACAGATCATTCCTACATGAATTACTCTGCTTCACTTCGCCGCAGATCTTTACTACTCCAATGTTTGTTTACCCTGTCGGGAACACCCAACCCATTTCTCAAGTTGAGCCACAAGCTCAGTAATACCCCAGAACTCCTGCAATCAGCTGAACTCTCTATGCTGTTAATCTCTAGAGGGAGGCAAAAGTCTGGGTAGTTTTGAAGATTTAAAAGATACATTTGAGTTAAACAGTGCTGCTAAATATTATGTAGCTTATACAGAAACAGAGTCATTTTTCATGTAGCACTATAATCCAATCATTCTACTCCAGTCGCTGTCTTCCATCATGTTCTATCCCTCGTGGTCTGGGAGGAAGAGGGAGGGAAACAAGGAAGAAGACCGGGATGCAGACATGTCGGCAAAATCGTTACAGTTAGAGGATGTGTCCTGAATGCGATGTCCTTGCCATATGACAACCTGCTAAATCAAACCTGAGAGACAGTGACAAGACAGATAGAGGATTGATATTGGTTAGACTGGAAAAATTGCCCATCTGCAAAATTGCTTGAGAAGCTTCAAAAATATTGTTTTTCTTAGAGCAAGCAATATTTTAGCAAAAACCATGAGTCAGATGACTATGCCAAATTAAAATGCTCCCCTACGCTAGGCTTATAGGAAATGTAGGCACAAGCATCTTTTGACCTTGAGCCATACCAGGTACAAGTCTCGAAACTCTATGGATGTACAATCCTAAATCCAAGGACAACCTCTTGAATCCGAGTATATATTTTTAGAATATTAAAATGTGCTAAACATAAGCATAGAAGGACCAATGATATATATGATAGGTTAGGGCTGTGCAATTAATCGTATTTTAATCTCGATTACAATTTTGGCTTGCAACGATTACAAAAACAATGTAATCGAAATAAAACGATTATTATTTTTATTAAAAAAAAATAGATATATATTTTTTTTAATTTTTTTTATTGGTTTTTCAGTTTAATTATACTTAAAGTTCAGGGTAATCAACTGTTAAAGACATACTGTTCAATTTTTTTTTTCAATATATGGATGTTTTCAGAGTAAATGGATAATCGTTTTTAATAATCGTGATATCAATTATTGACCAAAATAATCGTGATTATGATTTTTGCCATAATCGCACAGCCCTATGATGGGTATTATGTGTTTTTGTATCTTGAATGAAGGCTTGTAAGGGCACTAATTCAAATTCAAAAGTTTGAGCCTTGTCTACATTTGCAGTATAAAAACAGACATCTGAGTGTATGGAAATGGTTAAATAGTAGACTCATAGATCTGTGCTTAATCCCTCTCCGCGAGTGGATCACTAGGACATCTTGTCTTGACGGATGCTTGGGAAGACCAGCTTAGACAAGCCAGGCCTAAAGCAGCAGGGAAACGCTCAAGCTTCAATCCATTCTCCTGTAGAGACAATGTCTAATCCAGACCCCATCAACACTTATGGGGAATGTGCGGAGGTGACCCCCTCCAAGTCAGCACAGTACGCACTTAATAATTACAGTGCCCTGATGCATTGGGGGCCTTTCCTCTGATTTGAAAACCAGGTCCGCTGACATTTCTGTATTGTGTCTCCTTCTGTTCCCATGCTTTATTCTGCTGATAACAAGTATCTAGTTTTCCTTGTCGAAATGTATCTCCCAGCATGCACAAAGTGATGATAGTCAGATAGACTTGAGGCAAAGCTCTGCCTAAAGATGGTTAGTGTTTCAGTTGCACAAATCTGTACTACTTTGTACCAATGGATCCTGATATCAAGAGAGAAATCAATGGAAACTCCAACAAAACGCAGTCCATAGTGAGTGTACAATTTCCTGTATCAAACTAGACAGATTTTCTTGTTGGTTTGTAGTATCATAGTGAATATGTTGGGAAAAAAACATCCCAGCAGTAACCCTTGGAATTACGTCTAATTCCACACCTCACCATTTGCCAACATTGTGTGCCGTTGTAGAGAGGTCGCGATAATGTGGTTTTGCTGAATCGTCTAATATCGACATTCTTGCTTGGTGATAGGTTTGGAAAGAAATGGGATTCAGAGTTCAAGAATCTGAGTGGCAGATTGTTTTAGATATGTGACTGCCATTATTTGTACACACAAACACCAAGATACACATTCTGTATACAATGGTTGTCAAATAACTACCGTGTGCAGGGAAACTACAGGGACAAAGTCCACAAAACAGAAGCTGAGCTGTGTGGTTTCTCACTGCTGCTTTCCTCCTCGATCAGTTATACAAAACCAAATAAACTCTGAAGAATGCACCGTATGGCGTCTGAATCAATACATCTGCAAATCCCCTCCATGTGACACTCCTACCGCTTTGTCTTTACCCGTTTGATTTCTCTCATTACGATTATTCAGAGAGGAGGGGAAAAAGAAAAGCATTTGTTGATATGCTGCCCGAGTCCAAAATTATCCAAATAGTTCTCAGTGCTGCCAGACACAACAGCATATTCACAGTCTCAGGCTGTTGGTGGATTCAGTTCAGTCTGGTACATTTTGATCACGTCTTCTATTGGGTTCTTTAGCCGTTTTGGCATTTTGCTGAGATACAGCGTACAGGTCTTTTCTGTCTATCGCTAAGAGATGAAATTGCAGCACAAATAGCCTTGCTTTCTGAAACTGTGTCTCCTCTCTACAAAATATATTCTAAGCTCCAGGGAGGAGTGTTGTCCTGCCTCATCATAACCTCTACATCCTATGTCCTCCCTGCATCTTCTCTCTCTACGTTTCTCCACGGGTTCATCATTCACTCCATAAAGGGCGTCTGGAATGTGTCTGTGATCACTTTCACTGCATTTTTCTTCAATAACAGGGAAGCTCAGACTGTAAACGTGTCTATTGTTGGTGGGAGCATATGCAGAGATGCAGACAGGCAGACAGAGTAATAGATGGTGACGTTTGTTGGCCGATAAAACCAACTGATCTACAGATATAGAAATCAAGACTGGCCCAGGCTCGAACATTTTCTCAAAAGTGTCTAAGAACATAAAACATCTTTGTTCTGTTGACTTTTGATGCTTTGGGAAACCCACTTTAAAACCCAGATGGAAGGGTTTTGTCTCCATTGTCAGTCTAGACTCCATTTATTTTCACATCTGTACTTGTGCGATAAGCAAATTGTAGCCATTACCTTATGAGTGTAAGAGGCCAATTGTGTTTTTCCCCCACATTGTGGATGAAGAAGGAGGGGAAATAGCGCACACAAGCAGAAATGAGTGTGACCAATGTGGGAGATGTGGTGAACATCAAGAGGTGGGGGTGGAGGGCTGGTAGTGGAGGGGTTGGTTTGGCGGATGGGTGAAATAAAATTGGCATCGCTGATGGAAAAGGGATCTGGATTCAAAACACACTTGTGTATAAACACATACATGCACACCCAGAAGACAGACAGCAGCACCCTATCATTCAAATAGCAATTCAAGGGCCATTTAAGTCAATCCAAGAAAAACTGCAGCCCGTATGATGTGTTGTCCGAGGCAAAGAAAATGTTGGCATGTGCAATATTAACAAGGGGTAGTAGAAATAAAATACAGGGAAACCAAGTCAGACAATGTTTGTATTTTAGTCTGCACATTTTTTTTTATGTCATTCTCCCGCCCTGATTTTCTCTGTGAGAGAGTACTGAGTTCTCCAGTCTGGGGAAATGACTCAGTAACAAGCAGGAAGGTGCAAAGGGTTTATATTCCTGCCATTCTTATCAGTAATCAGTTCAGTTCTTCCCTGGGCTAAACTTGCGATTTTTCCCACCAGTGCAGTTCTGTAGGCATGAGGGCAGGGTTGCCATTTTGACCACAGTTCCCAAACATTGACCCCATGTTGACAACTTGTTGCCAGGCAACATTCGACCACTGCGATGCACCTTGCCGCGATTTGCTAGTGCTTATAGCGACCTCATGTGTCATCCATCACCTATATGCAACGGCTGCTTGACTCACTTACCCCCCCACCCTTTCCTTTGAGACCCTGGACTACCCTCAGATAACAACCTCCTCTGAAAACGTGACAGACCAGGCCGACATGTAACAGGAAGGTTTGGGGGGGAATTTATCTGTCTGTCTAACAGTCTTAAATCTCCATCCAAGGCCAACAACCCCATAAGCAGTGTTGCATTCCGACGACTGTTATTTCAGCATTATGTGTATTTGCACTGTTCTCAACTTAAGAGCTGTGAAAAGTCGTCTAAACACAGCTTTCTCATACCACGCGATCCTGACCAGTGTTAGCATAGCGGAGCGAGTGCAAATATGGAGCACGGCGATTGAGATGTCGGATAACCGGTGCTCCGCGGCTTCATGTCTTGTGTTCATTTTTTTTCAGTCAGCCTCTAAAGCACGCAAGTACTCATACCTCTTCACTGTACTTAAACAAAATCCTTGTTTTACTTACATCTAGTGGTATCTAGCCTTGTAGATAGTTTGATTTCCCATAGTTTTAAGATATTCATCTATAACTTTTCTACCGTTATATTATAATACAGCAACAGAGTTTTTTTGTGGTATTCCAATTGATAATTTAAGTGAGAAATTATACTTTTTGTGATTGTGAGGAACTCTTGCTCTTTACACCCTGCAGAAGCAGTTTTGCCCATCACCTTCTAGATTTATCCATGCACCCCCAGCCTCACAAATGTACTCAGACTCAGACCTCAGACATTTTTTACAGACCATTCAAAAGCCATTACCTCTGATTTACAGGAGACGTATGAACTTGTTCTCCTTTATATTCGCCTACCACAAACCTCGCTCTTAACACGCACTACCTTCACCTCCAACACATGTAAAGTTGATCAACTCACGGTTTGAGCATGAGTTGATGTCTCCTGTCCCCATCTCTTTTTGTTTAGCAAAGAAAAAGAAATGTTGGGGTTTTCACTCGTACCTCTCTGAACCTAAGTAAACACGCTGGCTTCCAAACCATACAGCGTCGAGCTGCAGATACGCGTCAGACGGGCCGGAGTTATGCTTTCTCAGCAGCAGATGAGTGATTTGAAAGGAAGGAGAGGTTTTGTGGGCAATTTACATACGCCGGACTTTGAGTCATGTCAGGGTCGTTTGTGGGCTGCAGGCAGTCATGTCTTTGGCTCTGGACAGACCTTCATATTTCAGTTTGATGGCTTACATTCACAAGTGTTCTTTTAGTAAGGTTCAAGAAAAATCTCCCACTTCAAAAGGAAAAATAGGAGAAAGGTGTTTCTCATTTGCTTGGGTGTGAGAAGAGGGCAGCCAATAGACCGAAAGACTTGACATACAATCCATTTCCATTATGTACTGAATGCCCCTAGAGCACTGATTTCAGATTTGGTGAATGACGCTCTCAGCCGTCTCCCTCCCCTCTGTGTTGCCCGCTGGCACGGTGTTGCTCAACTGGAAAACAATAGCAGAAGTCCTCCATCTGGTTGCAGTTTGTATCTCGTGCCAATTTGAGTGGGAGTGATACAAAGACCTCCAAGGGGCTTAAAACAACAACAGATCGCTGTAGAGAAGGCCGGTTGCATATTTCAAGCTACTGTAGCAATAAACATACTCACACACATGTTAAGAGAAACCCAAGTGAGTAACTATTAAATTGATATAATTCAGAAATCTGGTGACTGATTACATTCAGGGGAATGGCAGAATGGACAGGCATTGGAAATACATTAAAATAATGAGCTGTATGATGACATAGAGAGAGAGAGACATGCATTGGGCCCACAGCAAGTGCAGTGGTGGAATGTCCTGGGGTGTTTTAATGGAGTTTGTCTCTCCACACCTGTGGAACTAATATCCAGCCACTGAAGTCAGATATCCTATGAAAATATTTGGTGGAATGAGAGAGGGGGAGAAGGGGGAGGGATCAGTTTGAAGGTTCATACCTAAAGGCAGGCGTGTAGTTTGGCTAACGCCTAGGATTTCCATTAAACTCCAGGTTTGAGGAACAAGATAATTGCTCTAGCAGAGTCTGCGGCCTGAACCCCATCTCCTTCTCTTTCCCTGTTTCTCATAAACACAGTACTGTACATGTGCTGCACAATAAAACAAAGGGTATGCATGCTGTTGCTACATAAATGATATTGTGAAACATATGCCATTAGCCGTTTAGATGTGAGCATATTGTAAAAAAATCACAATTTGAAAAATTATTGATTCGAAAATAATATGATACAGTACAGTACAAGTACGTCTGGGTCTCTGTGTTTCATTCAAGCTCGGCTCTGTGTGTGTGTGTGTGGAACGAGCCATTTTGTGTGCGTGCGCGCGCGCGAGAGAGAGAGAGAGAGAGCGCACCGGTACCGGAGATCGTTGTTGTTAGCTTCTGGTGCTAGCGAGCTAGTGGCCGGGTCTCAAACGGTTTGGTCACGATTAATCTAAACAATTATTTCCGAGGCACATGTTTATATGATCATTATAGTTATACAAAAATAAGAGAATAAATGAAAAACAGGTAAATCTGTTTACAGTTCTGTTTCATATGGGTGTTGAGAGATGTATCCATAGACCTCTTAATTTTGCTCTCAAAGTGCACCAGATTGATGCTTTTAACTTCAACATTTAAAAAAAAAATCTTCTTTTTGAGCACACAGACTTATGGAGCATTGTTTTATTATCACTGTTCTATTTTTTTGAAAGGAATGCTCACGTTCATATTGATGTATTTTAATAAATGTTAACTTGGCCCATTACGTGACTATTTGTGTTGGGGGGGGCCCAACTTTTTTTTTTCTCCAAAGGGGAGGCCTGACAGAAAAGGTTTGAGAACCACTGCCATAATCCAATGAACATTTGCATATTTTCAGTTCAAAGCACTTGATTGAGCAACATCAGTCCTTGGGGTTCGTAAAACCTTTTTATAGCCAATTAAATTACTTTTAAAAATGCATGGCTTACAAGTGAAAAAAACACATATTTTTCTTCCTTTTGTTTTCATCCGACAGCTGTGATGTGCTTTAAAGGTTTCATGAGGTCAGTGAGGATAAGAAGCCAGAATGCGGTATGGACATGTTCCTGGTAGCATTACAGGATTCGCTGAGGGTTTCCATGCAAATTCTCCCCCTGTTGCTTTGAAGTCACTGTTGGTATTTATCTGAAATGATGATGTGTCTTTTGCAACTGAGGAGTGAGTTTTGGTGGTTACATGGGACCGGGTCTTTCTCAGGGCAAGATGTGCATGCTTTTAATTTAGTTTTCTAAATATCCGCCAATTGGGTAAGATGTTTTTCATGTGCAATTGTTTAGGTTTCAAGAAGAGTGTTCAATCAACTCTCATTCGAAGCCAGTGGTGTTGGAAGAATCTGCCTTTCAAGCCATGCTAGCAACATGGCGACGGGGATGACAATGTTGACAACATTTCGGTTTCGACTGAAATATCTTAACTGTTGGATGAACTGGCACACAATTTATTGCAGATATCCCAATGCCCAGATGTTCAATCGTCATATCTGGTGTTCATTTGACTTTTCCCTCTAGTTCCTCCATGAGAATCAAGAGTTTTCTCCCCTCAGGATGAATTCATAGACTGTATGGATACATTTTAATAACTTAAGTGATCCATTCTTTAGCTAAGTCTTTTACAAATGCAAATATACTTGTTTTAAGGAATGTTATTTAATCATGTAATTAGTTGTAGGCAGTGGTTTTATAACAAGGCAATAAAGGCTGAAAGTTTGTTGCAGTTTCCCAATTTGAAAGGGTCTTTTGGAACCTCTTTTGCACCCTGGCATTGAGAAAAACCGACATTAAAAAGGAAAGAAAACTAAACATTTGTTTACTGTGTTAAGAATGAAAACATTGGCACATTTCTACAATAATGAACAACCATTACGGCATGTTGGTGTATTTTCTGAGTGTCAGCTTTGAGGAGTGGTGGTATGTTAATAAGCCCGCTTATAAAATTCCCCTCCACAATTAGGGTAAGGCCACTGAAAACATACCATAAATGGAAATGGGAGCGCTGTCTACATCCATTTTTGGTGACAAACAGCTTCTAATCACATGACTAACAAAGAATCCTATCAGGCCAAAAATAAAACCTTTATTCAAAAAACAACATCAAAGATGAGGATTTGTTTATTGTCTTTGCACTTGTGTTCAAATACACTTAAACCCTAAGAAATTAAGTGTCATATTTGGCTTCATAGTCAAACAAAACCAATACAATATGAAATGCTCTTAGCAGGAACATCTTAATGGTAATACCATTCTCTTATATGCTATAGAACCTGCATCAAATGAGAGATAAGACTGGATAACAAACATGACCTTTGAAAGTGACTGACATGGGATTTGACACCTTGACCTTTCCTACTGCTTCATGATTAGTGACATTTCCTAGGTCACTCGGGGTCACAGCTGATGCTCAGTTGGAAGTGAGAAGGTGGTGAAAGCCTGGTGGGTTTTGACAAACAAGTGTTCAGCTAGTGGGCCGATTGTTGTTGATAAATGTAAAAAGTAGTGCAGGCTGAATGCTCATAGAGAAGCTTAGCAGGCTTTTATAAGGCTATCGGGTCACATTCCCCCAGACACAGACTTTGAGACACACATTTGGAGCGTGAGGTGTGACTGGACAACTGAGTATGCTGCGTATGGATGGAGAATGTTAGCTTTGATGAGAGGAAACAAAAGCTCTCCTTTATTTCCCAGCCATTTTTCGCTCACCAGAACAGAGCTAATGGTGGGCAGACTGAGGGCGAATAACTTTGTGGATCAAGCCCCGTCTAAAGCTGTGGCAAAGTGCCGAGCTGCCCCATACCATGCAACTCTTCCCCTCACCCAGACTTTAATCTTCATCCCACTTTGATATCAAAGACAGAATCGCTAATGTGGGAGGGATGGAAGTTAGGAGTGAAAGAGGTAGAAAAGGAGGGTGTGGGTAATGGGGAAATAATTGGGGAATATGGTTTCCAAAAGCTGTGTTATTTTTTTATAAAGCCGAGAGATGTATTCAAGTCGAGATCAAACGGTGTGGTGCTTTTTATGTTCTCAGTCCACAGTGAATGAAGGAGCTGAGGTTTCCCGCAGCGGCCTGCTCTGTGTCACCCGAGGAACTCAAACTACTTTCCCTCTCTCTCTGTCTACCTCTCTTTCCTTCTTTTTCTCTACCGTCTATCCCGCTCTGGCCAAAAATCTGCTGCCTCAGTTGTTGGAAATCAGTCCGGACTTTACTTCATTGGAAGCCGTTCAAGTCCCTTAATCATTCTGCAGATGATATCTTTTGCTGTGACAGTTCAAATGGCACACTGTTAAACCTGCCTGTCATGTAGGTCTGAACCTAAGAGTACAAATAAAGGGACTGGCTTGAGGAAGCATCCAATAAATCACAGAAGAACTGACACAGTCGTTTTTCCTGTAGCTGTGAAACTATCAGGTGTTTAGCAGAACATAAAGTCTGCTGTGTGTAACATTTGACAGATCATTAACAGGGGTGTATCCCAGAGGAAATGACACATTTTCTCATCCATGATCTCACTCGTACTTTTGCACGTGGATTGGAGGGATCTGCCTGGGCCGGATCATATAGTCAATCTAATCTGAGTCACCGTTTCCGACCCGCGGCTTTCCGACCGCATTTTGGACCCCTCGCTTCACTTTGCGCTTATTTGCCAACGGACAACTTGTAAACAAACTCGGTGAAAGAGGTCTCTCAACAGCCACTTCTCCCTCCGATCCCCTCCTCATCCCTGTCATTCCTTATTTTGGCTGGGTCGGTCATTTAGGTTTGTTTGGAGTAATAACACAGCAGAGACTCCCACCCTTGGAGAGGATTAATTCACTGGAAAGACTGAATATGACTTCATGGAGGTATACCTTTCACTCTTGATTAATGGGCCTTATTCGACCCTTTGTGTGTCACACCGCACAGAAGTTTCACTGTGCTAAAATGAATGCACAGTAATTAAGTATTCTGTGCCTTCTAAAACTCGCAATAACACGTTTTTTTTTGGCCACTTGGGGGCAGCAAAAACAAGCTCTGAACATGATACTGATATGTCATTTCATTTTTATATTTGACTGACTTTGCTGAATAACATTAGCATACATCTGGAGTAATATTTCCTACACATACATAATTTAAGTCGAACATTTACTCTCCTTTTAGCTAATCTTTGGTCTCCACCAACTCCTTTTTTGTTTATTTCACCCAAGACATGATCAGCAATCTGAGTCATGTGTTTCTTTGAATCATCCATCATCAACCCCAACCTCTTTCCTGCGTGGATTTTGCCACTCTTGTTTCCGTCACCCACATTTTTGCCTTGCTCCGATCATAACCGACTTATGCTCCCACATTCGAAGCGGATGTAAAAAAGATTGGTGTGAATTCTCTGTATGGTCATCATCAGGAACAATCCCTTTCACATACAAGTGGTAAAATGATGTATTACTGATCTTAAAATAGTGAGTATAGCAGCTTTGAACTTGTAAAGCACATTTGCATCACCTAGATTTGTCAAAGGTCCAAGAACTTGTGCATCTTATGCTTTTTCAAGACATGAGAACCAGTCTCTATGTCTGTTCTGATTTATTTGCTCCGGGTTAGGCTCTAGTTTAAGGAGCCTGGCCTCTGCTGCCTCTCAGCGTCCCTCCATCCTCACCCACAGCTCCTCTAGGGTCCAAGGATGTGTCTCATTCTCATGTCTGTGGTGTAATTTTTATTCCTCTCGAACTCTCATATTCCTCCCACCAATCCTCCCATCCCCTCCAGCTGCCAAGTGAAGACAAAGAAGCTGCTTCAGCCCTCCTTTGGTCTGGTGATTATCTAAGCGAGGGCCCATCAATCTAAACTAACTCCAGACTCCCAAGAATGTCCCTTTCTTTTGCCTGCCAGGTTGGAGATAAACACATATCAGATCTTGAGAATCGGCTTTTAATGAACCATTAGATGCACGCAGACTGATGTAGCCTCCATGACTCTTATCATAACCTCCCAAACTGCTGCTCCGTCATGCGAGATATGATCTCATTAAACCACAGAGCGCAGATCCCACCATTCAAATACAGAAAAAGCCCTTTAGAGTGTTTCATTATTTCTACGTAAATTCAGCCATTTGCCACATAATGCATAATAAGAAGGTTATTATTGCGTCTAGCCTTGCAAAGGTTGAATATGCCTTTTATTGGCCCTTGGCAGCACCGCAGGAATTCCATGAGGCAGGTGAACAAGGAAATAGAGTTCATTCAACACTACACAATTACCTGATGAACAGCGCTCAAACTCGACATTCTGGGGAGCAGACCAGACACTTTAACAGCCCATTAAGTGTACATTTCTCCTGATCTTTTTGGTGTTTACAGCAGTAACAGATGTGCAAATAATTAAGTTTCCCTACATTGACTCATGCTTGGGATATACAGTCTCCTATATAGCATTCAGGCATTTCAGAGGACTTTAAAAGTAATATAGAGATTATATTACTTTGTACTGTTGTTATGCCGCCAGCTTTGGGTCCCCCTTAAACCGTCCCAGACTGACCATGTCTACTCTCGCCGGCTTTGATCGTCGCCGTTATATCTTGTCTCGTAGCAACTGGAACATTCCATCGTGTGTCTCTGATCACCTCCTGATGACTGCGCTATGGAGATAAGAGACAGGGAAGGAGGAGATCTGGTTTTAATATAAAAAGGAGCCCCAATGAAATCAATCACACACGAGGGAACTGAAACAGGGAGTCACCCGGATCGCGATTAGTGTCAAGAGAGCGGAGGGGTGTTGACAGGTCGGGATGGAAGGTCAGAGGGAGATACAGTGTCAGAGAGGGAGAAAGATGCATTCTTAGGGAGGAAATATGGAGTTAACTCCCGTATCTTTGAGGCACGCTTCTTCTGTCCTGCTCCAAGGATGACTGATTTATTCTGTCTCTGTCTCACCTCCTACAATCCACCGTCCAAAAACTTCACTTTCACTCCTTTGCTTAGGTTGGGTTAAATAAACCAGATAATGCAAAATGAGAGAGACATCCAAGACTGTTGCTGCAGTTTTTAATTCACACCATTGTGCAATTGATTTTATTTTCCAAACATTGAGTCCATTATTGGCGGTGATTTTTCTGTTGTTTTGGCCGGCATGCAGCATCTCATTCAGCTACTTTTTTTTCCTCCCCTTCCGTTTGATTATTGAAACAAGACGTGGTGCTTTTGGCAAACCCACATGCTCCTGTCTCCGTTTCCTTTCTTGACATTTACCAAACACGCCTGTAGAGCCGTATGGGATCACGAGAAAATTCACATCTAATTTGTCATTTGTCTAAAATCAGCAAATAGCTTAGCTAATGACTCTAAATAATCCAGATATGATTACAGATATTTTAATGACGATGTTGGCCGTTGCAAGCCTTTTTTTATTTTCTTTTGGAAGTTTGCTGTCATGATATTGCCAAGTTTTGCATGTCTGGCTGTTTCTAATTGACTGACCTGGAAAAAAATTGCACTTCAACTAAGGAAAAGTCTTTTTTTGTTTCTGTGAGGTAGCTACTCATGTTTTTGTTTCAGTGTGCAGAGGTTATTTAATGATCCAGACACTTCCAAGGCCTTGAATATATGCCCATCTTCAGCTTCGAGCTTCATTTTGATCTCTGAATCAAACCTGAAAAGTTTTGTGACTCCAAATTGGGCTTGGGGTGTAAAGTTGTGACAAAAAATTGGGGGGACAGAAATATAACCCCCTGGAAAATGACTCATAACCTTCTCTGTGGTAGTTCATGTACAGAAGGTGTCTAAATCAGACATCTGGCAACATGTAAGTGTGAGTGGGACTGGGCCTCCACATGTCATCCTTCCCTCTAGAGTATCTAACACTTTTACCCCTTATACTGTCTGGTGTGACCTTTGCTGCTCTTTGGCGGATTTTACAGCCTTCATAATGCCAGACATGAGCCCCCAGTATACTGCCCCAACGCGGCATTTCTATCAGTTTTCCTACATTTTTAACACGGCACCATAGGGGCTTTTCAGAAGCCAAATACCTTTTTTATGTGTTTCATACTAAAAGCTCAGACTGATGACTGCACGGATGTAGCCACTGTAAAAGTCTCACCTGTCACGTGCTATGGCTGCTCCACTGACTGCACTTTTTCAGCTAGAAGCAATTTGGATGTCTTGAAGAATGAATGCGAGGGTTGACTGGACATCAGTCGTTTTCCTGTCCTGTACTTTCTGTTTATGGTGGCTGTTGCACTGCATTTTATTACCTTACTGCTTTTATATTTCTTGGAGATTATATTTGGGCTTTTTAGCCATATAGTGCAGCTGAAGAAAGACAGGAAATGTAAAGAAAGAAGGGTAAACATTCAACCCCTGGGTCGCTGCTTAGGACTCAGCAGGGCGTCCCTTCACCACATTTATTTTTGTTCTCTAAATTCTTACTCACACCAAGCTTATGCCATGTAGCAGCCATGTTTATGCAGCCCAGTGGAGGATTTGGGGAGGTGTGAGGCCAGAACTGGCAGGGTCCTCTTACATAGCCATGTGCTCTTAACCGGCAGCTTATAAAGACCTGCATTGATCCGAATGGGCTTAAGCGAGGACCACAGTCAGAGCGGGATCTGCACTGTACGCTTGTGGTCTGCTTTAAATGCATATATGCGTGTGTGTGTGTGTTTTAGGTGCATGGTGGGCTCTATTCACCCGGATAAGTCTGGATAATGCTGGGGTCAGCTGCTTTTTAAGTGAGTGATCAATCAAACAGGGGCCAATGTACAGTGAGTGGTCCACAACTTGGATTCAAAGCATCCAATGAATTCCCATTTAAAACATAATGTGAGGTAGAAGGGGTGGACAAGTGATTTCCGAACAGGAAGGGATACAGCATATTTTCTTCTACCACCTTTTAGAGGGGAGAGAAAATAGATGTAAGAGTGATGGAGGAGGGTGCGCTGCCTGTATGACTGATATCCTCAACTCTGTTAAGTGTTATATAGACTCTCAAGTGCAAACATGCACACTACGCTACCTGCAGCCTCAACGCACTGTTGGAAAAGCAGCTAAATGTAGCTCCCAACATCACTTTATGTCCCTATCCCACACCCTCTTATGGCCTTGTGTCACTGTCTGAGTCCTCCGGCAAGAAAAATTCACTAGCTATCTCATTTCCTCGCAGTCACTCCTTTTTAAATCCGACATGGCATTCAGTAAATCCCTTTTATTCTAGACTGTAAAAAGGAAGGCTTCACATTGGACTTAGCAATTGCAGTTACTCAAAGCTAGTGGCTTTCTTTTGTCATTTTCCTAATGTGTATTTATCTGCATTTGTTCTGGTTGCTAAATGTAGCATTAGAGAGAGGAAAACAAAATGTTCTTTTGCAAAATCAAAGGGAGTATTCACAAGTAATAAGATGCACTCTAACTCATTTCGACTCAGTAAAGGGATTTGCTGCTGCGACGCGACTTTGACTGGTAGTTTATGGTGGTTCATTTGAGCTAATGTTAGCAAACTGGATATGCCACCCTTTTTCATTTGTATAACAACATCTTTAGTTTAATTTCCTATTTGTAAAAAGTTAGTTAGTTTCAAACGTTTCAAAATATGTCCTTAGTGAAACCTTACAAGTTCTGATAGTTAGCATTAAATGCTTTTTCAGATTATGTTAGCATACTACTGCTAGCGTGACTATAACATTTGTTAATAGTTTAGAAATATTACAAACACAACACAACCATATACAAGACATAAGATGAATAGTACTTCCCGAACGTCTAGACATTGAGCCTCATTCACTTACATGCAACTGATACTATGGATTTACACGTTGCTGGTTCAATATTTGATATAGGAATATGGCTCTGGGTACATTGGGATTTCTTTCTCTCTGATCTTTTGTCTTCTTTTTTGGTTGTCTACCCTGCTGAGTGCCAGAGAAGCCCATTCAGATGGAGCCCAGTCAGTCTGAAGTCCAGTAGCCTCCAGCACGGAGGCATTTCAGCTCCTTCAGGGGGATTTGACCAAGATTTCCTGCCCCTTATTAAATTATAATCTCCCTTCTACCTCTCTTTCTTTCTCCCCTTCTCTACTTTTCGGACAGAAAAATGGGCCTCACTCTCTGTTTTGCTGCCAACTGATGTGTGTGTTTGTGTGTGCTCGACGCGTGCATGTACGTGTAAAGCTGCTATGGCTGCCAGCGGAAGGAGTGTGTGAGATGATTGGCGGGGCGCGCATCTGAAGTGGGTCAACAGGGAGATCAAGAGCTAAAGCTTTTACTTTCTACTCCCCTTTCATTTTTTTCTCCTCCATCTCCTGGTATGTCTTTTTGCCTGTCGTAATGACTTCACGTCTACTTCATGGCTCCTCTTCCCCTTTTCTGTTGCTTCAATTTCGTTTACGGTCAATATGGCCGTCGCCCTTGAAACAAATTTCCATCTCCCTCCATCGCCTTCTCCAACAGTGGCAGCCTTTTACAATGCATTAGCTTAGTGTTTTCATGGAGTGTCAAACTGTCGAATCCTTTGATAAAAGCAGACTAGCAGAGGACTTTTCTGGGCTTTTCCCTCCTGGAAGTTCGCCCCAGCTACGTGCAGCCTGGGATTGTTTCCAGTCTTGGCAAAAAGAATGGAACAATTGATGGTGTGCGATTGTTCCAGGTTTAGTCGCCTTATTTAAGCGTCCCACAACATGTCTCACCTTCAGATCACTGAATCGTGATTAGACCCATGCAAACACTCTCCACATGGTCTTGACTGCACGCCACAGCCAGCTCTGCCTCTGGATGAACTGACACTATGAATATTTTAAAACGCGGTCAGGAAATAACAAAGCTTTGTCCCAAAAAATAATCTCAATGCAAAACCCCTTACGAGGAGAATCGTGATTCATTCCCTCAGTAGCTTGTTTTGAGCCACTATCTTTGTCTCACTTTTGTCAATTTTCTGTGTGTTCTCTGGCATGTGCGTAGGCTGCACATTACAGTGGCTCCATTCTGGCAGAAGTAAAGCCACCCACCCAGTAAAAGGAGAAAGGTAACAGCTACTTGGAGACATGGCAAAGAAGCACAAGAAATAACACAGACCGAGCCCAACCCAGTACATTAGAGCCCGACTGCATCCAATCCCTGATTCACCAGCATCCTTTCCAACTACTGAATAATGTCCCATCGACTCTGCACCTAAATAGAAATGTCCAATCATCATTTTCCAGCTGTATATTGGCACATGAAGAACTTTGGATGTTTGGTTATCTCCAAATGCTGTGTGGGGCTCTCAAAAGACCAATAAGAAAAGCCTTTGGAATATGTTTTCTTTTTTAACATATACAGAATTATAAGTATTACAAATCTGTGACAAAGTGCATGCAATATATTAAGCTGCTGTAACTGAAGCTACAAAAGTTAGCATGCCCAGCTAACTAGCTTACTACTTACAACTCGGGAATGTCATCATCTAACTAGTTCAAATACCTAGCATAGTCCTGTTCTTATTCGGTATGGGTAACTAAAGGCCTTACTTAAGCGCTACGGGCACATTTGCTTTAGATAGCGTAAGCTTCCATTACCTTACAATTTCTCATCCTCAAGTATTTTTCTCTGGTAAAAATGAAGTATACTTTTGACAGAAACATGAGCATTAGCTAGCTAGCTAGCCAATAAAATCAGTAAGCAACAGCAACAATTTTCCAACAAAAAACACGGCTACCATCTCCAATTTAAAGGTCCCCTATTGTACTGTTTTTCATCAATATATTATAGGTCTCAGATATATACAAAACATGTCTCTGAAGTGTTTGGCTCGAAACACCAAACAGATCATTGCAGCATCCCATAATCCCCTCTGTTTCAGCCCTGTTTCAAAAGTGCTGATTCTCTGTCTGAAGAAGAAGAAGATTGAAGATTCAACTTATTGTCATTACGTAGTACAGGCACTATGTAACGAAAGGGTTTCTCTGCATTTGACCCATCCTAGTGTTAGGAGCAGTGGGCTGCCATCATGTCCGGCGCCCGGGGAGCAGTGTAGGGAATGGTGCCTTGCTCAGGGACACCTCGGTAGCACTTGGTCTTTCTGGGACTTGAACTGGTGACCTTCCAGTTGCCAAGCCAAGTCCCTATGGACTTCGCCACCACCGTCTGTTACTTTAGATGAAAATAAGGAGCCACTCCCCACGCCCCTCTGAGAGATATTTGGTTAAAAAGAACACAATGGTTCAGGTGATAAGGTGGGGGTTACCTTGGTTGGTGATTGGCTAATGGTTACACAACCCAACAAATCGTTATGACATCATAAAGTGGCCAAAATCTGATCAGCTCATTTTCAGACAGGTTTTTATATAAATGGATCAGGACAAAAAGAGAGAGAATCTTTGTTCCTGAAACTTTCAGAGTCTCTTTACACAGAGGGGACACATGTTGATGTAGAAAATACATGAAAAGGTGGATTTTGCATAATAGGTGACCTTTAAGAATTAGGTTTTTAAGAAAAAACCGTTTTAAATAACTTTGACTTTCTTCATTATTGTAAACTGTCTATATTGTGCTAGAGTGGAAACCATAGTGTCAGTTTTACTTCCTGTTGCTTATGCAGTCCCCGCTCACTCCTTCTTTCTCACATTTTCTGTTTTCTGTTCTACTCCCTAGACATTTTCTGTTATGTTAATTAAGAATAACAGAGACTTGAGTATGTGTCAGTACCAGTGGACTTACAGTGAAAGAGAAACGCCTTGCTTGGTCAGGCCTTTGCAGCACACAATACATGTATTCACACCAGCAATGAGTGGTGCGGAGAGCAGGAAGCTTTAGAAGGAGAGAATAAAAGAAAAAGAAGATCCCAGGTTTCCACTCCAGACTTACAAGGCATGGAGAGACAGTCTCCTCAAACACCCTTTATGGTTGTATTTCTCAATCCATTCATATCCATCTTGGTATTCATTTCTCAATGCTCACATAATGAGTAAATGATACCAATGTCAGTTTCTGAGAGTGCTGATCTGTGTGCTTTCAGTGAGCTGTTTTGCTGGACATTTATTGCTAAAGAGAGGTGGAAGCAGATCGCCTTTTATGAGATTATTGTTTTTACTCTTTCCTCTCGTTTACCTCATCAGGCTCTCATATTGAGTTTAGGTGCACCGACGGGTCAGCTGGAAAGAATAGCGGTATCTGTCTACCAACTCTTTTTGAGCTCCCCTGTACTGTATATGGTTTCTTAGCAGGTCAGGGGTTTGTCTGGACATTTTGCAGCACATGTCCCTTGGCTATATTCTGATCTGATGCTTCGCTGAACGATGAGGTGATAGAGCATGAATCGGTTAAACAGCAGGGGATTCAGACTGGATAATTTATTGTAATGTATGCCCTTTAAATGCCCTAAAACTGTACCTGCAAGCGGTTAAATAGCAAATAAGGCTCACATAGAAACTGTACATGTGTGGGGTCCTCCAGGTTAATACTTCTGTGACCAATTAGCCTCACACTGACTGCTTTAACCCTTTGCTCCTGACTACACACACACTTAAGTTTTCATATGCTCGATACATCAGCCCCCATCTTATGATTTGCACGTCTGATTCTGCACTTAGAGAAGTGCCCAGGGGTATTCAACGTGTTCCTCTGGATGAAGTCATCAAGAAATGGAAACCCTCCGTCTCACCCCCCACACTTTACGCCACCTTCATTTCCTTTTCTTCCTCTCACTCCATCACCATAAACTCACCCCTCCGCTACCCGTTTCTCACCTGCTTTAATCTTCAGGGATGTTAGGAAAACACAGCCCCCACCACCGGTATCATTTCCTGAACTGATGAGACTCTTCACTTTAACTTTGACAGGTTTTTATTTCCTGAAGTAAAGTGAGGCCTTTTTCAAATCTGTCTTAATTTCAAACTTAGTAATAATAATAATAATAATAATACATTTTATTTTTAGGCGCCTTACATGACACCCAAGGACACCGTACAATTCGTTAAAAAATAAATAAAACGCTAATAGGCAACAAAACATGATAAAAACACAAACAGGAAATCATGGAGGAGACAGTCAAGTGGACACAAATGAAACATATAATGGGGAGCACTACAGTGAGTAGGCAGATCTGAACAGGTGGGTTTTTAATTGGGATTTGAATGTGGTGATTGTGTCTGACTGTCGGATGTGCGGGGGGAGGGAGTTCCAGAGTCTGGGAGCAGTGCAGCTAAAAGCCCGAGCACCCATGGTGACGAGGCGTGGGGTGGGGACGGTTAGCAGACCAGCAGAGGAGGAGCGGAGGGAGCGAGAGGGGGTGTACTCCTGAAGAAGGTCAGCCAGATAGGGGGGGGCCAGGTTATGTAGGGCTTTGTAAGTGAGCAGTAGGTTTTTGAAGTTGATGCGGGATTGAACAGGGAGCCAGTGTAGTTGGATGAGGATGGGGGTGATGTGTTCTGAGGCCTTAGTGACTGTCATCTTCTGTTATGCTTCTTCCATTTCACATAAAAAACCCAGGGTGCATAATCTGTCACGCGGTTGTTAGGAAATCATTAGGTAGCAACATAGGACAACAAGCATGACAGACAGGCGTGACAGATTCTGGAAAAATTAGGATGTGATTGTATACTTAAGCACCTGCGCATGAGTAGGCAAGCATTGCATGTGTAGAGAGACAGTGTCCTTTTTGTCATCTCCAGTGCAGATATAGATCATCATTATAGCTACCTAAGATGGATGAGGTCGGCGTATCTGTGTGCTGAGATGGATAAAGACTCTTTGACTCGCCATCATCCTCTGTCTCTTCTCTGATACATTTCAACAGCTTTCACAAGTTTAGTTTGATACAGACCTTTACTTTTCAGTAATATAAACTGCATCGCCAAAGGTATGGACACATTACATCCACTTGTGATTGTTATTAATGCTGACAAATTAAGTCAACTCATCCCTAAGGTGTTGGATGGGGTTGGGGTCAGGGCTTTATGTAAGGCCAGACAAGTCCTTCAGCACCAAACTCTGATTATGGACCTTGCTTAGCGCCTAAGGGAACTGTAAACCCTAACTATTGAAACGATTGACAAGTGATCAGGAAACGATTAAAAATGTGTCAATTATTTTGGTAATTTATCAAAGAGAAAAGCCTAACATTTCCTCGTCCCAGCTTCTTAATAGTGCTGATTTGCTGCTTTCTTTGTCGAATATATGAAAGTAAACTAAAGACAATTTGGGTTTTGGTGTAAGCATTTAAAAAAAAAAAGAAGCATTATGACATCCTTTTAGGCTTTAGAAACTCTTGACAAAATATGTTTGCAGCAGTTGCACTAGACTTTCCTTAACTGGAACCCAAAGTCTAAGCCCAAACCATAAAAAACACCACCCGAATAATCCTGGTCATTTAGTGTAAGAGCCCAATTGTAGTTTAATACAGGATTGAAAATGAAGTGTGTATATTAGTGAGTTAATGTACTGTTTAGTTTATATTCTAAAATGTGTATGAGTCAGCATGTTACAGTACAAATATACAGTATGCATCATGTCTCGACACTAATGATTCAATGGTCACACGACTGAGAGAACACAGGAGCGTTTATTTCGGCGGTGCAGAAGAGGCAATATTTTCCTGAGAAGTACCCAAACAAAATCTCTGAGAGACACTTTCCAGCTGGTGGCAACACAGGTTAATTCAGATATGCATTAGCTTTAAGGCCACACGCACACAAACACGTTATGTGTAGCCATTCTGTTTCCCCAGGGCTTATTTCCATAGTGTTAAGTAATACAGGGTGCGTTCAAAGCCACCTTAAACTGTGACCACTACTCAAATATTACGCAGTGACCTGACACCGGAAAGGCGTAATGGTCTAAGTGCCACTCAGGCTGAAGGGGGATTACCTCATTCAAAAGGAGGTGATTCTCTAAATAAAACCCCACACGCTCAATTTCCTCTGCCCCCCCCCACACACACACACACCCTCAGACTGTAAGAACTGTGCGGCTCTGTCCGCCAGCATGTTGTGTAACTGTTCTCACTTTCTCCATCTTCTGTCTTTCCCTCAATCTCTTCTGTTGGTATAGAGCAAGGCGTTCACACAGGTCAATGGTCAATAGAGCCCTGTGTTGTCTGGAAGTGATACCTTAGCAATATGTTTGGCCTGTTTGTGCATGTTTTAGGAGTTGCTTAATGTTTGCAGGTGCGTGTGTTTTTACTGCAAATCGGTACAATTCGTTAATACTCATATGTCTAGACTACAGATTGAATAATAGACCGCAGGTGTATAAATGCAAGTTATTTTTAGTGTGCCTGTAATCCCTTTCCAGTGCTGGAAGTTAATTCTTGCTGTAAAGAAGACGTTTAAAGTTTCTTTGCTGAATTTACAAGAAGAAAGTTCGGTAAAAGAAAATGGCTGTGGTCAAATAAAAAGGCTGGCCACCCATGTGGGTTCATGATAACAGGCAGGAATGGTTATGGTCGTGGTTGTGGCGAAGTTTTGTGAGAATTGGATGAATCAGCTAAAATATGTGGTCAGGTTTTAAGTGCATTTTCTCCGCGAGATCTGTGGTCGTTACCAAACTATCATGGGCTGTTGTTGAACTATTTGGTGTTTTTTGAAAAAGCTGGGGCATGTTCAGGTGATGATTCCTCCACTCATGGAGCGGCTCAAATGTTAACCACAAAAACAACCGCGTCTTCTTCCCTCCATGACACCGAATCCTCACACTTGGTCTACCTGTAGTCTCTCTTGGGCACGTGGTTTAGGAAATGCCTGGAAGTCCTGATCCACACAAGTACCGCTTAAGGGAAGTGGAGGCATAGCACCTTCAACCTCACCTCCCCAGCGCTGGTGATTTCATTAGCGGGCAGACGGAGCAGTTAGGGAAATGTGTGCTTGGCTTGCACTCGGCCGCGGTGTCTGTGTCTCTTCTTCCTGTCTGAGCCACTTGAGATGCTGCTGAGTTTGGGTTTGGAGGCTGTTGAGTCTGCTTTGGCCGACCGAAGCCTTCGCAGATTAGCATTTCGGCTCTGTTGACATGGCATCCAACACATGTTTGAGAAAGACATAGAGGTATGCTTTTTGTCCGTGACTCAGATTACCAGGTGGTTTGGAGACAGATCTGTGAAGTGTTCTCGAAATGGGAAAGTGGATGTCTGTCTATGTTCATAATATGAACACTTGCCAACATGTGTTTTTGTGTTTGATGTGGGCATTGATGGATTTCTTCTTTTTTTAAGATTCATTTGTGGCTTTATTTGATAGCTGTTGATAGACTGAAGGAGAAAGAATGAGAGAGATGGGGCGATATTCAGCAAAGTGCCGCAGGTCATGTTTGAACTCAAGCCACAGCGGTCAGGACTCAGCCTTGGATTCCTGAAAGGGTCAAATAGGTCTTTTTGCTTCTGATGTGTATCAGAGCATTTTTGTTATTAAGTATCTGTTATCGGAATATCATTTATTGTTTATTTTTTCCTTCATATGACAGCGGCACAGTCTACTGTTTTGCGAAAACAGCTCTCAACATAATGTGCATTTTAGGCTTAATTTGATCACACACTCTACAAAGAGACACTTAATGACTACAAAACAACTACAAACACACGCAAATTGACTAAGAGAGACACAAAACAACAACTAAGAGACACTTAATGTATACAAAGGGATAAAAAACAACCCGGAGAAAATCTGTCACTTCCTTACAGAGCCCCTCCTCCAACACACGAACGCGCACATGACCAATGAGGGCACGAGATAAGTTTGTGCACAGATGGAAGGCTGACAGGCAGGTAGGCCATCCAGTTACTTTAGCGGGGCTGGCTAAAATGATTGGTCGTGCTTTTTACAGTATTACGGCTTCCACAGATGACATTTTTTAATGGATTTTTTGTCAAAGCACTTAAGATATTCATTGCTATCGGGATGTTAAGAGCATTCCATGGAATATAACAAAAAGTGTATCTCGAGCCGGTTTCTCAAACTTACCTACCCCACCTTTAAGTACATTTTTCTGGTATCAGTAATTTACTCCACTACTTATTTTTCTGACGACTTTTTACTTTTACTTACATTTTGAACACAAATACCTGTACTTTCTACTTCTTACATTTTCCAAACAGGCTGGTTCCTTTAGTTTGAATGTGTGTTTGGTGGCGTGATCATTATTATTTAGAGTCATTGCGTGCCTATTGATTTGAACACGATCCGTGTATCCATCATTTCCTGGTCTTCTCTAAAGAAGAGGGACCAATGAAAACGTTGTCATGTTGCCGCTGTTCAGCATGGAAACATTAATTAGCTAACAATGACATTATTGTTCTATTAATATAAAGGGAGGTCAGGTACTCTTTAAAACAGCTGCTAGTTATGGGTACTTTTTGCTTAAAGGGCCCATGTCATGGCCATTTCCACTGATCATAATTACATTGTTGAGGTATACTAAAATAGATTTATACTGTGCAATTTTCCAAACTCACATTGGTTTCGCATACAGCATCTCTGTCAAGCATGTGTATTCAGCAGTATTCACTTTCTCCACTAAACGACTCGTTGGAGCTCTTGCCCCCCCCTCCCTGTGAGCCTAGTGTGCTCCGATTGGTCAGCTCGGCCACTCGTTCTGATTAGTCAACCACCAGAGAGGCTGCGCCCATGTCAGTGCTTTTCCCGGCTGCTCTCAGCGTAACATCAGTCTTATCATGGCGTCGGTACAGCGGTATATTTTATATACATATATATTTTTAACTGTTGTTATAGAAGAGTGTGACGGCCTCAGGGCCTTTGTCTTACGGTGGGGTGGAGCTGAAGAGGGTAATCAGCGCGATCACGGACACCTCCGTAGCCGGTGCTATTAATCCCAGCGGCCCGGAGTCTCTCTCCAAAGCGGCTGCAGAAGGACGAACTGAGCGACCCTCTCCCCTCGACCACCTGTCTCTGCATTTACTACAATAAATGTGCCGTGGTTTTGTAAACTCGTGTATGTCTCCTTGTATTTCCGTTGTGGCCTACGAGCTACTCTCATAACAAAGAGTAAGTTATTTTTACCCGTTATAAACTACTACTGTTTGATGAGAAATCAAATCATGGTTTGCTATATATGAATTCAGGGAAGAAAGGATAGGCCTACTAAGTATTTCCATTAAACTTTATTTTTAGAAATGTACAAAATGAACATAAATATACATATATACACGGTATATCATCCATTCCTCCTCCTCGCATCTTGCCTGCGCACAGTCGGTGCGGTGCCTTTTAGCACCCTCAGTAGTAGTAGAATCCCTTCCCCGTCATGGATTGTCCGCCAGGATCTGGCTGGACGAAATCAAATGCAAATCACAAAATATTAGAGAAACTTAGTTGTTTTAGATTCGTTAGTAGTAGTTGTGTAATGAACAGCTTGCCTGCTAATATGCTAACCTAGCTTTGTTTACCTTGGTAGCTAACACGATATGAACGTTAGCTTGGAGGAAAGGCAACTATAATGCAGTGTAATAAAACTACTATGAACAAAAGCTAGTGGTTCATATTAGGCTAGCAATAACGTGTTTATAATTGCAATCGTATACGGGTATTCTGCTACGTTCGGTCATACAATGTAACTTGCATGAATACATTGTTTTGCGCTAGCATACAGCTAGCCTCGTTAGCTACATGCAGTATATGTACGGTCACAATGTACGGTAAATCACAGTACAGTATACTGTATGAGTATTCCGTGTGTGTGACTGCAGACATTCTCCTGCCTTGACAAACATGTAAGGCCATCTGCTGACATTGTAGTTGATATATTTAAACGCTAGCAACGTAGCATCACAAAAATGTTTTTCTGACCGAAACTAGCTCTAGCTCCGTGTGTTAGATCGCTACGCCAGCTATAATGTAATTACGTTTCGCGACTGACCGGCAAATCACCCGGAGTATACTGTCAATAGGTATTTTGTGTGTGAATGCAGACATTCTCCTGCTATGAGATACATGTATGCAAGGCCATCTGCTGATATTAGAGTTGATATATGGAAACTCTAGCAACTTAGTTAGCACTGTGTCAATGGCTTAGCAGTCCAACACAGTTTACACATTTAAACAGTCTTGTTTGATAAATACACAAATAACAATGCAAACTTACAGGTTGTATACCCAGATCTTCCCCTGCTCCAAACGGTCCAAACAAGCTGTGCATATCCGGCCTCAAACTGGGCAATGTTTTGGAAGCTTTCGTCTGTGAAATGCCGGTTCTTCGAACCTCTGGAGGAGGAACACGACGCTGCTGGTGTGGCCATAGCTCTTCGGGATTGGTCCATTTCGTTCCGGGTACCGCATGACATCAGGCGGTACCCGGAACTAAATGGAAGACTCAAATGGGCAGTGACGTATCTCCAACGAGGCGTTTTGGGGAGGTATTTTCTGTGTTAGAGTTTTACTCGCTACAGGGTGTACTTTGAGGGTTTTGACTCTGCACACCGTTTACATGCATAAAAACCTTCATAACACACAAGGGGACGGGTAATAACCGGAAAAGCATGACATGGGAGCTTTAAGTACATTTCAAAGCCCATACTTCTTTACTTTTACTTGAGTAAAGAAGTTTAGTCAGTACTTCTACTTTTACCAGAGTATTTTTAAACACGAGTATCTGTACTTCTACTTGAGTAAAGGATGTGTGTACTTTTGCCATGTCTGGCTTTTACACATGGGTAATCCATCCATCTGTATTTGTGTGTGGATGTCTAACAGTACAGCTATCTAACTGCTATTGGAAAGTCGGAACAGAAGAGTGATGACTACAGAAATACTACTGTATGTCATGATGGGGTTGGCGGTGCCCTTTTACACCCGAGGGTCAGACTCTCCCCTCATCAATGCTACTTTTCTGTTCTGCTCTTTCTTTTCTGTGTATTTTTGTATCTGTTATGTGTGAGGACCTCTTTTTTCAGCTAAATCTGTTTTATATTAAGTGTCACCCGGCCTGCCAGACGAGGCTTTTTTGCTGTAAATCTGTATGCCGCTCATGTTCAATGACTGATGGTGGCTTTGATTCAATATTAGATCTCTTCTCAAACCCAGGCTTTTGTTATGGTTTGTTTTGAATGGACCGTTTTTTATTTGAAAAAGGGGGAAAGTTAACGAGGGTGAGCATTTCCAAGACACCCGCATAACCACTTAACAGAGCTATATTGTGTTCTCATGCATACTGAGAGTGTGTGTATAGTATTTTGTGGGTGTTCTTGTGTGCGAGAGTATGTACGGGTCTCGGTCCAGCAATGGCTCATGGTGGCCAGCCAGAGAGGATTGCGTGAGATTTTTTAACAGCGTCTGCAGAGCTATTTGAACAAAACATTTGATAAACAGATTGTGAACAGCATGTCTGCGTCTGATCCCGGTTCATGCGCGGCTCCTGGGTTTGAGTGAGTGTCGCTATGGTTATTGAGAAAGTTTGACGCCTGCAGAATGGTGGGCATCCAGAGCCGCATTTTAAATTACAACTGCACCAAAAACCACAGACCCCCAAACCAGACGAGCTTCCCTGCCAGCCAGCCAGCAAGTCGGCCAACGAGCAAACACTGTCTTACCAAAACTGCTCTCTCCTTCTCCTGTTTATTTATTTTAACATCTTTGTCTTTGCTTTCTTAATTTCTCATAGATTTGCTTTGGTGTGAACATTGGAAATGATTCTTCTTCCTAGCAAAAACTCCATAAACAAGCATAAACAGATACCGCAGACACACACACTTTTCGTTAAATGACAAAAAACCAGAGCAACACTTTGGTAAATGACTGTAAAACAGGAATGTGACTATCTAGCTATGTGGCTGCTAAACAATCACAGACGTCGGTTGGAGCAGAGCTGTTAAACAGACCTGGTATCTGCACACACATGGTGCCAATGAACACACCTTTCTGTAAATACGTGTGAGTTGAAGCCTGCTGTGAACTCCCAGATTACTCGCCAAACCCTGCTTCCAATTAACTGCAGTGTGTAATTCCATGTCATTTTCCAATTACAAAATGTCAGATCATTTTCAAATTAGAAAATGTCAATGCGTGTTTGAGTTACTGCTGTAAACTTGCAGAGTGAACTCCCCTCACACTGTCGCTATCCATAGCTGCAGAGACTACTAAGATGTTTCACTCACACTGTGACATTCATTTGCATTATATAAAGCAGGGGAATTAAAAGAGAGAGATGACGACCCACTCAAAGAAATACAATATTGTATTTAGTCTCTTTTGATTTGCTGAATGTCACCTATCCCTGTTATGGATGTGACTCTGCTGCCAAGTCTCTATCAAATGTGTGGAAAGTTAACAGATATGAACTTGCAGTATTTCGTTTTTCACAGCTACCAACCATTTTCTCTACTCCTCACACAATTGCCATGCCTGACACTGTATTACCATGACAGTTTTGACCTGAAAACAGGAGAAAATGGACCTGAAATTACATTTTGCCTTCCATAATATCACAAAATACCTCCGCACAGTCATCAGTCTAAAGAGAGCTGAGTTGAATCCAGTCCTGGACACCTACCGTTGCTCACTTAGGATACGCAAACACACTAACCATCCTGGTTTCCTGTTCGCACCTGACCACGCTTGAGAAAATATTTGGCAGAGGGCGATGCGGTCATTTCTTCCTGTAGAAAATTAAAGTCAACAGATCTGCCTGTCACAGGTTCTCAGGGCCATCTTAATCAAATATTAACCCAACGAAATACTCACCGCATACAGTGCAGCAGCTGAGAGCCCGAGCGCCTGCTTACGGGTTATATTTCTATATGTTTGCACCTCATATTTGGACGTATAAAATGTAATTCATAATCTCTTCTGCTTTCCCTAGAAACATGTCTCCTTGGCTGCCTTGGTTTCCTTTGGCTAAAGTGTCTGCGGCTGGCTTGGCTAGGAAACACTATGCTCTTAGACAGACAAACTAATAAAACTAATCCTCACTGCAAAAAAAAAAAAGATTTAATATCAGTGCATTGCTTTAAATTGCTTGCAGTAAAGTAATTTAATAATGTCAGCCCATAAAGAGTAAATGCATGTTTCACAAGGGGAAATGACTGTGTGCTTTGCAACTTTCAAGTATTTCAAATAAAGTTTTTTCCATCTGCAGATACAGCTGTGTGAGGATGTTAGTGGATTAGCCTGAGATGCACTAAAGCATAATGGCAAGGTTTCAAACCAACAACAGTACTTATTATTACTGTGGGTCTAAATTCTTTATCCAATCAAACCCGTCTGCAGGTCATTGATTCCAAGAAGTATAAAGATATTCTGCTGTTATTTCTCCTTCGCTTCTCGTAAACTGCAATCCAAGATTTAAACAACCCAATAAAGCTACGTCATGTTGAAGCATATTAAAAATGTCTTTCCTCTTCTGTTTGTTCCTCCAGTTCTTTGTGTGTGACATCTGAAGCTCAGGATGCTGGTGACCATGCTGCTGGCTCCTGTCTGTGTGCTTCTGATGCTCGGGGGCCGGGCCCTCGCTGGAGGCTACCCCCCCATCGCCCACATGAAGTACATGCAGCCCATGATGAAAGGGCCCATTGGACCCCCATTCAGAGAAGGAAAGGGACATTATGTCGGTGAGTGATACACTGCTTTACTTTGAGGTCTCACACACTTCCACTGGGTCATTTGACTGATGCCACGTAGAAATGTATTTATTAGGATAAACCCCTTGAGATACATCTGGTTTTCAAGGGGGTCCCGACAAAAGCAACGTCTTACATACATACATGAACAAAATAACAGAAAGCAAAGCATGACAAAGAAGGACAAACCACGTACAGTCTGTTAAGTACAATTCATGAAGTAATACAATCGTTACCATACAACCATATGATTCAGACACAGAAGAAGCACTCAAGTAAAGGTAGCAATATAGACATATTCTGCAGGTAAACGATACAACCCCATATACTTTATTGTCCCTGTAAGGACATTTTTGCTGTTCTGCAGTTCCACAACAGATAAAAAGTATACCTACATTATAGTACACGATAAAAGACATAATAACACATGACAACTGTGTTAAAGTGGTAAAAGTACTGCATTCAAAAACGTACTTAAATCAAAGTACAAAAGACCTAGCATCGAAATATACAAAAGTCAAAGTACTCAGTATGCTGAATGGCACATTTCCGAATAATACCTTTTACTGAACGTTACTGAATTACAACAATCATTGCATTAATATGTTAGCATGGCTGTGTTTCAGATGGTTACAGTTATTACTTTAAAGGGGACCTATCATGCAAAATGCACTTTTGTACGTCTTTTATACATGAATATGTGTCCCCGGTGTTCCAGGGAACTCACCAAGTGTCAGAAAACACAACCCTCTCTATTTTCCTCCATACCCAAATCTCTAAAAAAGGGGCTGCAACGGATCTGATAAAAACTGATCCAGATTTGAACACGGACCTGACGTCAGGACAGTGGCGCTACGGCTATTGGGCCAACTCCACCAATCAGGAGGAGACAGCCACGGCCATTGCCGTTCGAAAGCGCTGGAGACGCTGTAGTACATATGCCAGGCCTGTAGATGGTGCTGTTCTCACAGAATCAACCCTTGCTAAAACAGATCTAAAAAATGTCAAATTGAGCAAAATGAGGCATGGCTAAAATGCATGATCTGTTTGGTATTTTGAAAAAAAAAAAGTATAAATATGCCTTATATAGGTATGGTCCTACACTATATTATTCAAATATAGCATGATAGGTCCACTTTAATTAGTGCCGGGTAGCTTGATACATATTGAAAATATCATCAGTTATTAGTTGAAATATAATATATTATTTGATTGATCTTAACATTGAAAAGTAGTCAAAACAACAAGTAACTAATGTTTTCAGAGAAATGTGCTGCAGTAAAAAGTACAACATGAAAGTCTTCAATGTAGTGGAGTAGAAGTATAAAGTAGTGCAAAACTCTAGGACGTACCTAAAGTTGTAGAAAGTTCAGTAAGTAAATGTAACTAGTTACAATCCACCACTGAATTTAAGCATATATTATTGAGATACTTCACTCACTGAGGCCATGCTAAATATGACGAGTGCTAAGTCTTTGATAAGTCTCACAAATAGCCGTAAAGAAAACTACAGTCAAGTCTTGATGTTTGTGTTCAAATTCGAAAAAAAAAGGTCCTAACTTAACGTTATTTTCTGCCGTCTGAATACCTCCTTTATGGTATCTTGATAACTTTTTTTCCAATGTAAGCAAGATGTAGATCATAAGTCTAAACTACATAGTATAGACGAAATACATACAAAATCAAATATATAAAAATAACTTCCTAGGAAGAAAATAGTCCCCAATATCGCAATTTAAGATGTGATTGATATGGAGACCCTCCCTGGACAGACGTGTGCACTAAAGCTTCTGGGTTTTCGCGTCTCTCTTCAGGCAGTTGAAGGACGCCCTGAGAGTCCAGCAGCGTTTGGTAGGACCCCAGTTGGGGCCTAATAGAGGCCTGAGTGCCTACTGTTTTTCCTCCTGCCATCTGGATGCTGTTACCCCATTGTTTATCACATATTCTTTAGCTGTGGGATGGAGGAGAGAGTGGGAAGGAAATACATATCGATGATATAAAAGGGCTCAGGCAAAGGGGAACTGGGGAAGGGAGTGGGGGTGATAATCATCCTGAAAAAATGTGCGTGCTGTCATTGCCATCATTATCAAATTTGACTCTAAATACCAATACAAGTTCTGGATCATATGAGACGTGCCTGGTGTTAACAGAGGCCCCTTCTTCAAAGCAAACCAGGGGGCACATTTTCATTTCAGTACCATAATATGATGATCGACAAAGACAGACTCCAGAAGTTGGATTCAGAGCTAATTTAGTGTTGAAACATTGCCTTTAAATCCCTCACAGAAACATCAAAGAAGTGCTAAAAGAAGTCATGCTTTCTATACATGCTATTTCAAAGTGTGTTAGCAACAGGATTTACATTTGGAGTGAAACTAATTCACCACGTCGCTAGTGTGAACAAAATGCCTCTACTGCCACTCAGTGGTCATATGTCCACATTGCAACACCTTCCAAACAATTGATCAATTATTGTTCAACTAAAATACTATTTATGTTTCTATAATCTTCACAGGATGTGGTGTAATAATAAAATGTATGAATAAGGTTCACTTTTGTTTTTATACAGAATAGACAACCTCACAAAATAAATCTGACAATGTCCAATATTTACTGTATTAACTTGTATTACCATGTGACAATAGATGTTCAAGTAAAAATAAATACTTAAAACATGTCAAATGTTTCAATGCAAGACAATTGTGTTGTAGAAAAAGGCTCCCAGTTGTTCATCTAGGTTCTCTGGTGCTCAAACCTGCATGAGCCATGTATCAATCTGAGCTGAAGAGCAAACAGTACCCCTTTAGGTTTGCTCTTATAAGAGCTTTAATACATTTCTTGAATCCGTCAGTTCAGATTTATTTGAAAACACGACTTGAGAGCATGGCAACATGAACTGAAGAAGCCCCTTAATTCCTCTCTCTGTGCGATGTATGAAGGCGGCAGTGGAGCTGTAGCTAAACAAACAAAGCTGAAAGGCTATAAGGCTCTTTAGATACCTGACCTCAATGTTTCAGATGGCACTCTTGCTTATATAGGCAAACCTCAAGTGTTGATGTTTTATGTAAATATTCATTCAGAGGGTGGAAACCTAAAGTGATCACACCTGAAATGTCCCTATTGAACTAATAAACCTGTCAGTGAGAATACGTCAAAACTAAAGCAAGAAGTCAGATAGGCGAATAATTGATCATGTACACAGATTTGGTGTACATTTGAATACTTATTAAAAATTGTGGATTTTTCTATCTTTGCTGCATCCACTGGATTTTAGCAATGAGGCTCAAATACTAGCAGGAACAATGGAAAACATTGCTGGAACCACAAAAATATACACAACATTGTTAAAATGTGTCTTTTTCTCTAAGATGGCCAATGTTTTCAATCTACTGATTAGCCTTGTACTGATGGTACTAAATGTACTTATATTCAAACCACTGCTCTGTAATAAATGTTGCTTATATGGGATCATGAAAATTATATTATGAGAGGTATCTTTTTGATCATACTAATACAAATCTTTACAAGGATGCATTCTTGTTAGCTACCAGCAGGGGGGAGCAGAGGTCTTTAGTTACATCAGTGAATGTACATTGTACTGTATAGGGAATTCCAACTTGAATTTCCTTGCATGCTTGATCAAAACAGTATGTTTCCCCCTACATCATATCCTGCTGTAGAGTTACAGGTGTAAGTGTATTGAAAGATCCAAGGTTTGGGAAGCCATGTCTCATATAATGCTCTTTCTCTGCTAAAGCATGGATTAGGTCATTTTGATCTTTGCAACTGTATTTGATTGAAATCTTAACAGACGCTATGCATTTTAAATGATGGATACTTGTTGTTTGCACTTTCTTATAAAATGAGATCAAGGTGAGCTGCCCTCAGGCCTTAAACCCACTAATATGAGTAATACCCAGGCGAAGTGCTGCTGAAATGAGGTTGAACCCTGTTATAATTGGCCTGGAGATGAAGTTTTCTGCAGACAGAGCTTGTGTTTCTGATCTTTGCTTCCTGGAGGTGTTTTTCTTTCACTCAAAGAAAAATGACTTGGTCTTTTACATGTGGCATACTTTTTCAGTCAAAATTATTTATATTTTGCATTTTACTTACACTTTAAAACCCAACTCAGTCAGCTAAAAGACATAAAAGGGAATTAATGTCCAATTGTACATGTTCGTAACAACTGCTGATTTTAGGAGCATATTCAGTTTTTTATATCAATTGGAGACCTCTCCAGTAATCTGATAGGATTTAGGCTTTCATGACACCTAACATGCAGTCAAGAAAAATAATGAATTCATTACCTGAATAGGCAGTAATATTACTATAAACAGAGACTTACTAGAAATATAAAGACGTGAATTCAGACTCTTTCTAACAGACTACATTCCCTTTAAACTGTCGACAATCAAAGGGTTTAATTGACATGATTGAAGTTTTAATTGTATTTCCTAGGGATTGATGTTGCAATGACAGATGTTTATTTTATATCGTTACTTAATTCACAAGTTTTCCTTCTGCCCTGCTTAGTTTTTTTCCTTGAATATGGACATATACCACAAAGGGATTTTTTGATATATTCTCTCTTAAAGGTGGGGTAGGTAAGTTTGAGAAACCGGCTCGAGATACACCTTTTGCTATATTCCATGGAATGCTCTTAACATCCCGATAGCAATGAATATCTTAAGTGCTTTGACAAAAAATTCATAAAAAAATGTCATCTGTGGGGCTCTGTAAGGAAGTGGCAGATTTTTTCCGGCTGTGCATTTTCAAATTCTAGCGCACTCGAGCTGGTTTCTCCAAAATTACCTACCCCACCTTTAAGTGCCTTTAAACCTGCTAAATGTACTTTATCTCTACAGTGTATTGAGACTGATATTTTAAAACTCACTCATATTTAATGTAAAAAATGAAATTATTTGCATCTAATCCATCAATCTGTGAGTTGGCACTGCTGCACCAACGCAGTCTGTCCTCAACTTTTCAGCCCGCAACCCCCAAAATAACAGTGCCAGAGACTGGCGACCCCCCACCAGGTGAATTGTCAACGGGGAAATTCTACAGATGGCCAGTCCGCCCCTGAAAAATGTCTATGTACATGTTATTATTAATAATAATAATACAAATAATAATAATAATTATTATTATTATGAATAATAATTCATTTGTAATCATCTCGCGACCCCCCCTCGGGGTCTCGCAACCCTCACTTTGGGAACCCCTGCTCTAATGAACCTCAATGACCGAGATATTTTACTATGTTACAGTCGGGATCATTATAGCTTAACTGGATGCAAACTTTTAAGGTTTGATGATTTTCTTCAAGGGTTTATTGATTGTCTTTTTATAAAAGTAGTATCCTTTTAAACACCTGACACTCCTACCACTAAGTGGCAGTAATGTGTAAAGTCCAGTGTTCACCCATCCTTCATTTCTTATAAGAAAACAAAGCAGTGTTGCCTTCTGAGTAGATTACAGGTGGTTACTTGAATACCTCTAAAGGTGCAGCTGTATGCTACAATGTACATCGCATCACATCTCATCACATCTCATCCCATCTCATCACATCACATCTCATCACATCACATCACATCACATCTCATCACATCACATCTCATCACATCTCATCACATCACATCACATCACATCTCATCACATCTCATCCCATCTCATCACATCTCATCACATCACATCACATCTCATCACATCTCATCACATCTCATCACATCTCATCACATCTCATCACATCTCATCCCATCTCATCACATCTCATCACATCTCATCACATCACATCTCATCACATCTCATCACATCTCATCTCATCTCATCACATCACATCTCATCTCATCTCATCTCATCACATCTCATCTCATCTCATCTCATCACATCTCATCACATCACATCTCATCACATCACATCTCATCTCATCTCATCACATCACATCTCATCTCATCTCATCACATCACATCTCATCACATCTCATCTCATCACATCTCATCACATCTCATCACATCTCATCTCATCACATCTCATCACATCTCATCACATCACATCTCAATACATCTCATCTCATCACATCTCATCACATCTCATCACATCACATCTCATCACATCACACCACATATCAATACATGCTGACACCTTTATCAAGAGTGTCTTACAATAATTGCTTCCAACCATAATGAAATACATTTAGGAATGTATAAACTTAGTACATTAGCTCTCAATAAACCAACACATTTAAAGTGTAGATAAGGACTTGCATGTATTGCCCCACACACAGACACTTCACCTATTATGTTATATTTTAATATTAACAACATGATTTCTTTTCCAGATATGCCACCCATGATAGAAGTGAAGGGGGAACCAGGCCCCCAAGGGAAACCTGGACCAAGAGGTCCTCCTGGGCCGTCAGGACATCCAGGAAAACCTGGACTGGGCAAACCAGGTCTTAATGGCCAGCCAGGCCTTCAGGGGCCTCCTGGTTTTCCAGGAATCGGTAAGCCTGGACTTCCAGGTCTCCCGGGAAAGCTTGGGCCAAAGGGGATGTCAGGGCTTACTGGTGAGGTTGGCCCTCGAGGTGAACCAGGTCCAAGAGGTTTATCAGGGCAGCCTGGCTTCCCCGGCCCAGCTGGCTTGTCTCTGAATGGGAAACCCGGACTTCCAGGCATCAGAGGCCCCTCTGGGGCTCAAGGGGAACCAGGATTAAAGGGTCTTTCAGGCCAGCCAGGAGAGCGTGGGTCTAAGGGTGAGAATGGACAAGGGAAGCCAGGGCCTTCTGGTATAAGGGGTCCTCCTGGGCTTAAAGGCAGTCCAGGACCACCTGGTCTTCCAGGTATTGGCAAGCCAGGACTGAAAGGTTTGCCTGGACTACCTGGTCTTAAAGGTGATCTAGGAAACCCGGGGGAAGGAGGAGAACCAGGAGAGCCCGGGGCTCCAGGTCTACAAGGTCTGCCAGGGCCAGTTGGGTTAGGAAAGACTGGGCTAGATGGACTGCCTGGAGGTCCAGGTCAAGTAGGTCCAAAAGGGGAGGCAGGGCAAAGGGGTTCTCCTGGATTTCCTGGGACCCCTGGCTATGGAAAACCTGGTCTAAGTGGGCCAAAAGGAGAGAAGGGCCATGGTGGATTGCCTGGTCTCCCAGGGGACAAAGGAGAGCCAGGAATGGTGGGCTCACTTGGGGAACCAGGCTTTGATGGACAAACAGGACCACCAGGACTTCAAGGCCCAATGGGACTCCCTGGAAAACATGGAATGCCGGGACAGAAGGGAGAACTAGGGCCCCAGGGCCCTCCTGGACTGCCTGGCTTCAGAGGTGACCAAGGCCCGAGTGGGTCCTTTGGAAAACCTGGCATCCCCGGAGAAAAAGGCCTCCCTGGGTCTATTGGTGCTATTGGAAAACCTGGACCCAAGGGTGAGTCAGGGCATATTGGCCTACCTGGAAATCCAGGGCTGCTAGGTGCTCCAGGGGTTAAAGGTGAGACAGGGTTTATAGGGACTCCTGGCTCCAGGGGTCAGTCAGGTATTCCTGGTCTACAGGGGCCCATGGGCCCCATGGGGCCCCAGGGGGTTCCTGGACTTAAGGGCGACTCCGGAATGCCAGGGCTTCCAGGCCTTGGTAAGTTTGGAGAGAAGGGACCAATAGGTCCCCAGGGTCCTCCAGGGAAACCAGGCCCTGCTGGGCTTAATGGTAACCACGGCACTCCTGGTCTTCCAGGGCCCCCCGGTCCTCCAGGAAATGGTCAAACAGTTGTTGCCGGTCCAACAGATTCACAGTTGGAAGGGGATGAGGTACCAGGGGACAGGAAAGTGCCTGCGTACAATCAAGTCCCCCTCTCGGCCTCCGTGGCTCCAGCCTTCACAGCCATCCTCTCCACACCGTTCCCGCCCTCTGCCATGCCAATCAAGTTCGACAGGACTCTGTACAACGGGCAAAATGCCTACAGCACTGCTACAGGCATGTTCACCGCTCCTTTATCTGGTGTCTACTACTTTGCGTACCACATGCATGTGAAGGGAACTAGTCTGTGGGTGGCACTGTACAAGAACAATGTACCTGCCACTTACACCTATGATGAATACAAGAAGGGCTACATGGACCAGGCGTCCGGTAGTGCGGTCCTTGAGCTGAAGGAGGGTGACCAGGTATGGATCCAGATGCCCTCGGATCAGGCAAATGGCCTCTATTCCACCGAGTACATCCATTCCTCCTTCTCAGGATTCCTGCTCTGTCCCACATAACCCTGTCTTTTCATTCAAACATGTTCCTGTAATGACACCTCAGAGGAGCCCTTAACCTAAAATACCTGCAGCCATAACAGAAACACAAAACCCATAGGATTTTATATATTATTGCCATCATCTTTATCCGTCTTACCGTCAGCAACATCAGCGAAAGAAAAAACAAACTTTGTGAATGAAACATGGAAAGATTTAAAAGGCAGGGGAAGGAATTCCATACTCTGTTCTTTATTTCAATGTCCTTCTAACGTGTGTTTTGGGTTGTATTTTATGTTGGTGTTTTTTAGCTTATATTATTTTAATTATTATATTTTCATAATTTTATTGTTATTATTTGGTCCTTGTCACCATTGTTGTTGTTGTTTATCAGATTCCGACTATTAAGTGCCTTACTTTGTAATGTGCTAGTAACAGACCTTCCCATGTGACTGCACATCCTGCCCAAATGCTCTGACATCACCAGACCGTGGGGGGTGATTAGATCCTCCGGCTGCAGTCATGTCCCCCTTGTGTTTGTATTTAAACCGTGAATGGCAATACTGACATAAAGAGCAATGATACAACATAGCAAATATAGACAAACAATAGCAAAACAAGGCATTTTGTGCTGTTAAACCATTACTTTTCACATTTCTTTTGTCTGGCCTTTTTGGTACCCTGAACGATTGCTACGTTAAAATGATTAATGGGATTAAATCTTTGTTTTAAGAGCGAGATATATATATATTTGACAATCAGTTGGCATATGTAGGGTGCTTATTTCTCTGCTTCTTTCTGAATTCAGTAGGCGACCATTTGAAAGGACCTTTATGTTTCTTATAATTTATTCAACTGTCCAGAAATGCCATTGAAGAAATACTATCCGACCTCACAGTATTATAATTATTAAATTTAAACTGCCCTTTTAAAGAGGATAATGCAAGTACAATTCCCCTTTTTAATGTTCAGGACAATATGTATTCATACAGATAATGTTTACATGCCATAGAATAGATACAGGAATGAACTGCAAATTGGACACAATTCTAGCTGTATCTATGGTCCGTTTCCCAAATCCCTGAAGTTACTGCTTTCTGATGCTACACTACCTATCAATAAATCAGTATCACATTCAAATGTAAGTGAGAAATCTTTATATGAATGCTATGAAAGCCCCTGATCATAAATATATTGCATATTTGTTATAACTGCTAAGAAAAACAGGGATGCAAATGGAACACCTTTCTTCAATGCCAGTTTCTATGTGACCTGTTGCTGGGCAAACAAGAATAGTTTATATTAATTCCCAAACCATTGTGCCTAAAATAACTGAATTATGGTTTAGCGTAATGTAACATCCGTGGCTACAAGGACAGGATGTTTCAGAACCAAATTAGAATAGAATATACAGCCGGAAATGAGAATGAATCTGCATTTACTCCACGAATAAGTAAAGGGACTGACTGAAGCCCACAGGTTGTGAAATACAGGTTGTTGTGTAACATTTAACAAACCTGTGCCAGATTTCTGGGAGAGGTGGTGGGCCAGAGGTGAGGGTGGTGTATTTACTCATTTCTGCTGGATGAGGCATTAAAGTTACATGCTGTGTGTGTATGTGTGCTTATATGTTGTAGTAGGTATACGCTTCTGTCTGTCACTGTGTCAATATACGTGGGTGGGTGTGTATGTGTGTGTGTGTGTGTAGTTCACATTGTCCCCCTGGCATTCAGGTCAAAAGCACTCCAGTGAAGATAATAACAAACTTGGATGGAGTTAAGAAACCTTACAGTCCTGTTAATGTTACACCAGTAATCTGACTTTAAAATCTTCCGGCCTGTTCTGGGTTTTTAAGAAACCCCAACGCACTCTGTTGTTGCCTTTGCAAAGTATGTAACAAGTTATGAACTTTGTAATCATAAGGAGTAAATGATGGGAGACAAAATCGACATATTGGGATAAGAAGACAACATTTACTTAACATAAATTACTGGTTAACACTGAACACTTTTGACTATTTTGCATATTGGCTCAATGATGGTGTGCAAACGGTTTTATGTTGTACCAAATGATGAAAACACACACATTGTTGTGCAAGATATTATCAATGGTCGCAGATACAGAAGAGAAGAGGTTTGGGCAAAACTGAAAAAAAGGTAGCTTATATTACCGACTCCATGCCTTTTTACTTATGCCGCCCAAACGCTATCATTACACTGAATTTAGGACCACCTTACACCTTGATGGAGGAATGTCAGCGTGCAGGAGGATTGTGCCAAACATTGAGCTTTGCAATCAGAATGAATGTATACTGTTTGACTGAATTTAAAAGTGTCTATTAAATCATCTGCCATGCTCTGTTAATATACATAAACAACTTTCTTTTGGGAAAGCAGTTCTAAGATAAGGCCTAATCAGTATTTCAAATCTATGTAATGCAAACCTGCTCTTGTCCATTTCATTTAATGACATGAAAACACCTTCTAAGTATCATTATCTTTATGGGATAAGTCTACAAGACAGTCCAAGGCTCGTTTTTTCGGACATGGTGATGTGAGTTACATGTGGCTATAACTCTCTGTCCTTATCTTTTCAAACACAATGTCACGGGCTTGCAGAGTTTGCCCCGTGTGCAAATCATATACTAAGTAGGATCCATGTACCATCTTGATCACAAATGGCTTTGAAGTGTTTTTTGTTTTCTTTAAAAAAAAAAAAAAAAGCCTTGCTTCGGTTATTAAGGGATATTTGTTTGTTTTAGTTTCAATAAATACAAACGGCCATTCCCATTTGCACATGAAATTAATGAAGATGTATTTATACATTTATGATAATTTAATAGGGATGCCAAAACCGACCACCGAAGCCTAGAACGTATACATGGTATTTAACAGCATTGACGAGTTAAGAGCATTTACAACATGTAGTTAGCATTCTAGAGTTGTTTGTGAAGGATTATGTGTGGACTTTTATTTTCTATTTGCGTAATGTACAATGTATCATCTTATAGGATTTTTGTCATACAAGGCTATTGCGTGCACTCTATGCAATAGAATTTGGGTATAAAATGCACTCTTTTTGATTGAAAATGTTTGTCTGCTTATACAAAATCTACAGTACTTGATTGTATTGATATCACATCAATAAAAAACCTTCTTGTATATCAGTGTCAGGTCCTCTCTGTTTGTGTACTGTCTCTGCATCTGGACTGTATAACATGTCACTGGAACACACAGGAGTCACCCAGTATCATGAGTGCTACTATTAGTTGTTTTGGTAGTATATTTGGTGTGGACATATTTTGCAAGTAAAATAATGAACACTAGAGGGTGATATATAATTATATTAAAAACAGTATCAGGCCTTAAGATTTGAAAGATCCTTGTCTGATGCCAGTAAGCTCATTGATAAGCTTGTCCTTGTCAGTTCAGACCACACACAGATAAGAAGTGTGTGTTGGTCATTTGCTCTGCATGCACATTCATTTGTTGATAACCAAAAGTCCTCTTAAAATTAGAATAACTTGAAACTGTGTTTTGGTGTTCCCTGTGTTTAGATACCATAAGAGAAGCACTTACAACAAGTAGGGGAAATTGACCTAAGAGGGACTTGGAGCACTGTGTAAAACTGCATCTATAGTGGTATCCATTGAAAATAAATGGTCCAAACATGCATACATTTATTGACATAATTTGACGAAAAACGTCAATAAAAGTAGAATTAGGCTACTTTAGACCAACCTTGATGTAGGTCCAAAGACTCTCCGATGTCCTACCACATGCGTTTCTTAGAAGGCCAGTAGAACAACTTGAGATGTGATTGGATACACACCACACGTTAGTTATATAATTAATGTCACAAAACAACATGTGATGATCGCAGGCGTACTAATGTTCAGCTATTTTCTGGAACTGTCGTCACCGTGCACCCGGATTCTTCTTACGTCGCTCTGACGCCAGAGCCTCCATGCTGCATTCAAGTGACCCCGGTGAACTCGTACATCCAGCCTGAGAACTTGGCGACTTGACTTGCACACACGTGTTCTTGTAAATATAAATAACTGCTGTTGTAAAGTAAAGTAATTGACACACATTGTGATACAACCATAGACTGTATACATACAGGGTTACAACAGTAAAGCAAATAGAGAAGCTTGCATGTCAAACACATGTCATGCACATGTTGGCAGGTAGGCCACTTAAAAATGATTGCAGCTTTTATGCTTCACTTCAGAGCACACAATGACGCAAACCTCTTCTCCAGTACTAGCATGTATGTTTAGTCCTACTCTTTAAACATGAAATACAATCTTAAACACAGCTCTGAAGAAGACAAACAAATGTGTTTATTCGTTGTTGTTGTTGTTTTTAAAGATAAATACATGACTTGTGCACACACATCTGCACCTCGATGTAGGGCCGCGGTTTTAATAATACAAACAACTCTGGTCCCAGTTGTTTTCACACTGTGTTGACTTGCCATTTACTTGGGCTTCCTCGTAATATTTCCGACGGTCCCTGAAGGTGTGGCTGACTGAGGAGGCTCCTCCCCAACAACAGTTCCCGACCTCCGACGAGAATTCAAGCTGCCACATTGAAGAGGAACAAATAGGCGACCTAGCAGCGTTTTTCTACACTCCCTCCACTTTCTCCGGGGTAGTCACGGGATTTCAATGTTCAACCTGCTCTTTGTAAGTACCTAATAAACCTAAATAACTATTACTGACCCGTTTGAACTTGTCTCTGATATGATCGCAGCTACACAGATCCGCAGGAGGGTAGAAGTTGGGCTACATATTGTTGAGATGATTAGCACAACACAAGGGAGCTAAAGTAAGTTGCATGTATGATAAGACGGAGTGTAGCCACGTTAGCTCGCTGAAAATATTGTCTACGCACCATTACACTGATAAACATTGTGCCAAAGTGTATTCATTTCATTATTTTTCCCTTCCTCAAGTATGTTATCTCTAGAATAGCGAGTCGTATCTCTGTCTTCTCTCCTCAAACGCTGCTGGGAAAAGCAAAGTGACGGAGATGAGCTAACATGCTAACCAATATAGCTTCGTTAGCATGCTAGCAAGGCTATGGCTATTTCCTAGAATAACAATAAGACACATCTTCATAAATTTGACTAGCAGTATTATTGTGGTACCACTTGGTTATCATTTGAAAAACGACACATTATATGTATTTTGCCATGTTGTCTACACTGAACGTCGTCCGCAATTTTATTAAATAAGGGCTAATGTTACCCATAGCAGCACAATGAGCTATTGGTATCAGTAAAGGTAGCTTTTCTCATAAACATCCAGCTTAACATTAACGATGTTTTGGTTTTAACTACTGTCTTGGCATTGACGACAGCAGCACCTTTTTAAAGATGTGTAAAATATAACCAGCTGTTGTGATTTCCAGTGTTTTTTTGTGCTTCTTTTGGTGTTTTGTAGTGGACTCGACAGACGTCGGTAGTAGTGAGAAGCTTGGCCAGAGGTATAGATGGCGGCTGAGCTAACTGCCTTCCGCCCTTTGTGACAGATCTTGACCCAGAGCATGGTTGACTCATTATTGAAGCCATATGTCAGGCTTGCATATTAATAACACAATTAAGTTCTCGACAATCGATATATCCGGTCTATTTAATCGTGTCTTGGATATTGTCAAACTGCTGTCTTTATTGTTAACTAGCCGGGTTTTACTCCGTTTATTCGCCAGCCTTTCATGTCAAAAATATAGCTAGCATTGAGGTTTTGTGAGTATCTATTTTAGCATTGTCTGGGTTTTTTTTAAGGCACCCCGCCATTTAGCTTTGTTGGATGAAGTGAAATGAGGAAATGCACTTGGGGAGGAAGTTGACTAGAGCAGCTGTGACACTAAAGGCCGCAGCACATTCCCATGCCTCTCAGTTTTCAATTTATGACCTTCCTATGGTTTCAGTCTCTGCTCTGTAATACATTCTAGTGGGTGGCTGATACAAATGCATAGCTTTGAACACTCCTAACAACATGGGTGGATGAGTCAATGAGTAACTGGTGTAACAGGTAAGCTAATTACATTCCTGCCTATGAGTCAGTGCAAGGTGACCCAATTTGCCTGCAGATAATATAGAAGATATGATCCGTGCAATGCCATCACTCTTCAAAACAAACTGAGGGCATAGCAATTAGGGTAGAAGTAACATGATATTCCTGTTATAATTACTATATAAGAGTTCAATTCCAATAACTGCACCACTTGTGTAATGCCAGCAACAATAACAAAGACATTCTTCATGAAAATGTTTTTTTCCAACTTTTATGCAGTATCACTAAGTCTTTATTCTCTATTCACATTTTATTGTGGAAGTAGGTCACTCATACTTGTGACCTGCTTTATGGTAAAGATAATTGACAGTCCAATCTAGAAATAGCTCAGTGCACATTCATGGGATACCACACTTCAAGTTAAACTCCCTTTATCTCATTGTTGTGCACATTTGTAAGCTATGCAAAGGCAATCCTAACCTTCATTTTGCGGCATCGTTGTTGGACTTTGAGAAAGAAATATCTTCATTTTGCCAGCAGTGTTCTGCTTGTTTCATTTTGTGTGCATAAAGACTGAATCTCTTGTATCGGTTCTAAATCTAGCTGAGTGCTTGCATGACATTTTCACACCAACAGACTGGTGGTTGCGTTGTCTACAGGCAGCATGAAGAAAGGCAATGTGACAAGTGGGGAAGTTCTCAGCCTTGGTTACCGTAACTGAGAAAGGTGAGCCCAGTGTACAGTAACATGACACCAATTTACAGAGGAGGTTACTGGGGGAGAAGAGCACCTATGTTGTGGCCTGCTGGCAGTCGGCCCATCTAGCCACAGGGTGGCTGTGAGTGTTGAAAGGTAGGGTTGAAGAGGCCCGTTCCACAGTGGCTGGCTTAACAGATTTGGCCAATTTAAAATCGAGTTATGCCCCCGGGTGTCTGGTAGTGTTGAGAATGGAACACAAGCTTTGGTTTTACTATGTGTTAGCTTGCTAAGATCCTTGGCTCCAGAGCACCGTTGTTGTGTTGAAATCATCCCAAAGTGGAAAGCCAGGTTTAGATGCCCATACTTTTGTTCCCTTCACATTTTCAGCCGTTTAGTGAAAAGCCATATATAATTATGCATTAGTAGCCATGGGTACCTTGTGTGTTTCTTATCCTGTTTGTTGGTTAATCATGCCCTACTCGGCACGATGTTCGTTTACTGTTGTTGCCACAGCGCTGGGATGAAGCAAAGGCAGTGGCTCTATAGCAGTGCCTGACAGACTGACACCTCTGACTTCTAGATGCTGCTGTGCAAGGCTGCCTTTTGAAGCTATAGCAACAGGTAGGAATAGGATCCTCCTTTGTTATTTGTGTTTACAGTGTCCATGTCTAGTTACAGCTGCTCATAGCAGGGGAAAACACTGTCAATGCCAAAACATGCTATTGTAAAGCATGTTGTTATTGTTATTAGAGCTGTTGTTTGTATGTGTATGTTGTTGCTCACCTTGATCTAGAAAGGGTTCTAGGTTTGAAGCAACTGTAGTCTAGAGAATGCTTGGTTATTACACCTAAACAAGCTTACTGTGTTTTTTCTATTGCCTAGGCACTGTTATGCTTGTCACTGGAGCATGGCTTTTTCTCCATTTCCTTAAGCAGCTTATAAATCGTTGACTACCTCTCACAACACGACTTCAAACTAATTCATTGTGGCTATAATCGCGGGGAAAAAATATGTTGTACTTAAATCTGATTTTAAGATCACAGGGTAAGGAAGTTGGACTTGATATGTTAATACGGTTCTAGATCAGTGCTTATGGGCTGCACCCCCCTACTGCTTCTCCATCTTTGCTCTGTGCATATTTAAAGAGAGCACCATTGCTCTTCTCTGATTTCTTCATAAGGGACACCACAATTCCCACCAGGAGCACTTGTTGCTACTGCTGAGATAATCGTTGGTATGGCAACAGGCATCCCTCGATGCCGCTGTCACAGGGCCAACTTCGTTTCCAAATGTCAGAAGAATGGATGCCACAGTGGGACTCTGCCCCTCTCGGGGAAAATGTGAGCAGACTTTCTCTTTGTCGAGTGTCGGGCCTCCTGTAATCAAACTTATTTCTATTTTAGATTAGAAAATCACTATGATTAGTTGTGACTAATTACTGTTATTTCAATCATCATTGTGTCCTACATTGACTCTGGTATATATTTCTGACATCTAAATAACAAGACAACGTCACAATCCAGACACACGCATACCTTTAGTCTCTATATAACTGGTTTATCGCCCCAGAAAGTGTCCGTCAGTTATTTAACTGGGAGGACACGCCTTGTATTCACATTGAGTCATCTGAATTATTGTTGTGCAGATCTTTGCTACACCTGCTAATTTCTTCTGCCAGCTTTAGTACTCACTGTTCATGCTTTAGTGTGTTGGCAAACAGGTGGAGGTGTGTATCACTGCTGTGACAAATGTCTGCCTAGACACAGATGTTTTTATCTGGAGTCGATTGTGACTAGCGTATAATGTAACAAAGGAGCTTATAGATGGCTGAATAATGTCACTAAACCTATATACCAGATGAGAATTTGAACGAAAGGTAACTATCCTTTCTTTGGGTGGTTGCAGCTTCAAATAATACAATCTATATTTCTTTGTACACATTTCTATAGAATGATAGTATCTCATTAAACACAAAATAATGGAGAACTTTCCCCTGTCGGCTGACTTACTTTAAACTTTATTGCAGCATCATATCCATGGATGTTCTGAACGGATGAGTTTTTAACCAAGCTTTAGTGATCCATTATAACATTAGGTAAATATTCAAACCACTGGACTGACACAGGTTAACGTTTCAATCATTTAGGGCTCTAACCAGGAATGTCTCAATTATATTTAATAAGTAATCCTGAATGTACACATAGTTTTATGCTAGATTAATTATTTAGGCATTGCATGAAATCCCATTCAGCGGTATATCACAGTTGGTACGTTTTTCTCCTGTCTCTTTAAATAGTTGCCCTATGTCATCAGTCTATCAGTCAGGTGTTTAATTTGTTGAGAAGTGTGATTAAAAGTGCTACTAAGCTTCAACAACAGAACAGCCTTTTTTTGGTTATGTTTTCCTCTTGTCATTCCCATTTCCAAGGTATTGAGCGCAGGTCTCTTTCAGTCCTTTCCAGAGACGGATCAGTCTTTGCCTCCCCCCCTAAGCGCTATCAGAGGCCTTTGATCGTCACACTGTTTATCTGTGCTCACTCAGAGGCTACAAAGCACTGTGATAAGTGGGCTTTGCCATGCGCGAGTACGTGCGCGCGGGGTGTTCGTCTGTCCATGGTAATAAGGAGGATACATATTCCCCCCCCCCCCCCCCCTTTCCTCTCCAGCACGTTTACACGGACACACGCAGCGCGAGCAACAAGCACTCTGCGGGAAGATTAGATCCTGTCCTCCGGGAGCAGAGAGATGCAACCTGTTGTGCTGAATACGGGACATAATGAGGATGCTTATCAACGAAAAATGATAACAACACTTAGATGGGCAACTGCCATCATAATCTTTTTACACGTATCATTTAGATTTTTCTCAATTTGATAGAAATATGGATCACGAATGGTTAATATATAAGGCTTGATACAGCGTCAGAAGCATTAAATGACAAAGCAAATGTACCTAAGGCGCACACCTATTTGCATCAACATTATATACCAAGCTAATACAGATGAAGATTACAGTTGGAGATGAGTGGATATAAACAAGAAGGACTTCACAGTTTCTGTCATGAAGAAATGTTTTTTCTGTCTCGGCTCTGACAAACCGCAGAACAGGTCTTTGTGTTATAAGCAGATGGCATGTTTTTAGACTAATTTAAATGTTGCAGAAGTGTTAAAAAAAAGAATAGCAACAGCAGTTGAGCTCTTCCCCATGCCATGACGCATGCATTATTGTCTGTTCCTTTGAGCCAGTATGTAGCCTAAAAAGGACAATTTGTATATATGCATGATGCACAATTATTTTGAAAACGCTGTTGCTTGAAACTGCAATATATTATTGCAAAGCATTGACTTATGCCTAGTTACTGTGTTGCCTGCAAAGCAGTGTCTTCACTGATCACTGTCTTACCAAATGGTGTCTCGGAAATGAACGGCCACTGTCAATGTATGATACGTAACATGAAAACAAGTGGACTGTCTTTTTAATTGTTTGTTTTACAGAGCAAAATAATCACGAGTCATTCTCAGGCAAGCGATCTATCATTTAAACTGCCTGTAAACCTAAAAGCATATAAATATTTAAGCCTGTCAACCTAAAAGCTTTGCATCAGTACCTCAGGGTTGAAGCTATCCTCGTCAGGGCATCATGTTATATCATAGCTTTTACGCTATTTTCAACCTTTTTTTACTTCTTATGTTAAGACGTTGGCTTTAATTGTTGTGTTTTCTAAATAAGGCTCCTGTTTTGAAAATGTTGTGTAACAAAATACTTGTTAAAAAAAAATGGAACTAGTAAACATGGGAAGTACACCACCAATTTTGCCCTACAGCAGTATTCTTATATAAAGTCTCATCCAGCATTCCTTTTCTGTCAGTGAGCACACTGGTACTAAGCCCTTTGTCAGTACCGTTAACTTCTGATGCTTCTATCCTCGCATGCCCTCTCTACAGACATTTGCCATTTTTTTTTAACAAAGCGTGTGAATCTTTAAACCCTTTTTTAAGAGGTCTGCCATGGCTTGAAGAATCTGACTTGTAGGCAGCTTTGAGGTCTGTTTGGTTGGAGGGTGGCATTCAGAGTGTCTGGACCCCCAATCTATTTCTAGGCTTGATCAACACAGTCCACCCACATACAACAGGAGGGGTGTTTTGTTTTCTTTACCAGCTAGTTTAAATGGAAAGTCTTAATAAAGATTTGAAAGATATCTTCGTTTTGCCATTTCGGTTTCATTTTGATGACCTTACAAGATCTTTGTACCCTTTTAGTTTGTGCCTCGCTTATCACCTTTTTGTGCTTTGGAAGGACATTTGCTTTCTTTCTCCTTAGAGCAGAGGTGTCCAAACTTTTTTCACAGAGGGCCACATACAGAAAAATATACGAAGGGCTGGGCCACTTATAGAGGTATATTGCCTTATAACTTAGCGAAATGTAGGTAAATTAGGCTTGATACATGAATATGCTGTAAGAAAAAAACAGCCTACATCGCAGCTCTCTATAGGGTTTCATTTATCTTGTTGGCAGCTCATTCCTTAAAACAGAAGCATCAGAGTGATTATAATAAGATGAAATAGGAAGGGTCTATTTCAAGCTTGTTGTGTAAATAAGTCATTGGGCTTTTTTTTTTTTATCAACTAAGATATGTTAGAAAATGTTTTCAAAATGAATTGACTGAATTGATTTTTTAAAGTGGGCTGATTATAGGGATGCATATCGTTGACTTTTTTACGATACCGATACCACTGAATGAAACCGATACTCGACCGATGCATATCGTGATACTTTCATGTTGCATAAGGGAAAAATTGAAGCGCTTTATGATATAGTTAACATGTCAAATGAATATTAAAATTCATAATTGTGGGACTTCGACCTTTTAGTACTGAACAAACACGAAAAACACGTTTGACAACACAGGCTTGAAGACTGTACATTCCTGTACTCTGATTTTATGTGACAGGAGCAAATATTTTGACAGGTTGGATGTGTTGCCGCCTTTCCCAGATATAAACTTCTTGCAGTGCAGACCCCACCTTTCAGACAGGCAGTCATATGCAGCCACACTTTAGATTTTCGTGCCGACATCGAGCTAATGAAAAAACGAAAGCTAACCGAAAGGCTCAGACGTTCGGGAGGAAGATGAAGGGCATTGTTTGGCAATCAAGCCAATCACCGAAGCCGTTGCAAGACGCGCGATCTGATTGGCTGGCGGTTTGGGCGTGAAAAAGTATCGAAAACCGGATCTGATTTCGGTACGGTATACCGTAGCCGCCAGTAACCGGTATTTCGGTAATACCGGGAACCGGTATGCACCCCTAGCTGATTAACACATGAATACTACTGTGTAATATATTTTTACATATATATTTAAGAAGTACAATATAAGAAAAGCACAAGTTTAATTTGTGGGCCATATTTCATTATACATTTTTTTATTTGCTGAGGGCCGATTCTAAATGGCCTGCGGGCCGCATTTGGCCCCCGGGCAGTAGTTTGGACACCCCTGCCTTAGAGACATCTTGTCCTGTGGTTTTCTTTCAAATCCATTTCCTTCCCAAAGTGGGGAGCCTGTACATCTCAGGGGTCTGTGGTAATCCAGCTGGGAAAGACACACGTTTTATATTTTAAACCGAGACAACCCTGAGTCTGGCTGTCTTAGGCAGGTAAACACAGACATGACTAGTTGTGATTCATGTCCCAATCATAAATCTCTGATTAGGCAACTCGGTCCAAAGGACAAGGAGCCTTTTATTATTACTCATATTCACAGATCTTTGCTGTGCTGCTTTTTGTTACTCCATTCATACATAAACATAATAATGCTGCCGTGGTGTGATACTGCACAAATTAAGAGTCGCTGCACAAGATATTTAAACCTGGAGATGAAGTTACTAAATTTGACTTTCAAATTTGTTCATTAAGCAATTTAATGGAGGATTTTCCTTAAACCTTGGAAGAGACGGGTAATTTTCTAGATTACATGGTAACATTTGATCAATTTCTTTTTCAAATGTTACATTTTTGTAATCTTTTTTAGAAATGTAAATTTTTCAACAATGGCCTCTTCAAGAATAAATCATGTGATGTGTTTTAGAGAAGTCGAATAGATAACATAAAATAGCATACATTTGTGCGATTAAGTTATAGAGAAGTTTCTGGGAATTTTTGGGAGTCAGCAGCTGGAAAAAAACTATTTGGATATACATTTTTATATTTATTTGGTGAAGTCTGAAATTATTTCAAGTACAATTTAGCCAAGATAGTACTACTTACCATACTTGAGTTTATATGCGATCAAATTTTGAAATCAATATCTAGGATCCAGGAACTAAGCAGCTTGGGTGATGCCATTTACAAGCTTAGTAAGACAGAAAGCCCATATTCTCAAACCTCATGTGAATACAACTTTCTGTTAAATGTTAAAAAGAGGAAACTCAACCCGGCTGACTCCAGTCTCTGTACACAAAAATCCAGCTCTTTGTGTATAAATGGCATCCTGGAGTCTGTTGTTGTTGTGGTTTGGTGTTAGGGTTAGGGTCCACGCAATTGCAATTAACCTTCACATCACGAACCCTTCCCTACCCTACCCTCATGGCAGGTGCTGTTCTTAGAAAGGACTTTCACTCCGTTACATTCTCAGAAAGCAATGGGAGGTCATGTTATCAGAATTCAGTCAACAAAGCATGAGGCCACACATAATCTACCGACTTCAATATCACTTTCAGCTTGACGCTCCTGTTTGCAAACCCCGGGGGTGTTCTGCTCATAGGAGGCACAGCAAAAGTTTCGGATCTGTTTTGGGAGTTTCGCTCATAGCCTCTATCTCTCAGTGCCTTCCTGTCCCAGCATGCCTGGAGATTTAGTTATTGCTTGTTACACTAGATAAACTCGTGAGGCTCAGAAAAAAAGATTAGTAGCTTAACTAGTGTAGTTCTTTGTAGTTCTGTGTGTGTGTTTGCTTTTTTGCTTGCACGTCGGTTTGTCTTTTTGTGTTTTTTCAAACATGACTGATGGCCAGGGAGGGTGGTGCACACTATTTCCTTTATGTGTGTACTGTTTTCTGAATGGTGTGTTGACCTGTCACCAAACTCCGCATTGACGGGCCCCGTCAGTCTTGGACTGTGTCCCGAGAGTCCATAGCACACTCTCGTCCTCTTTGAGCATGACGTTAATTCTCTCATTTCTGTGATGCACTAAGGGCGTACAATGTTACATTAAGATCATTTTCAGTCTTTTAAGGCCCAAGAACTTTAAAGCAACATTTGTTTGGGAGCTATAACTGAAGGTTGGCTCTCTTTCAAACTACGTCAAACATGTGAACATCTAAAGGTTAAATATTGTTACTTAGTCTCAGCTGACATGCAAAAGGGGAACAAGTCCTGCCTTTGTATGTAACATTGCATAAATTGTTTTTGTTTCGGGGAAGGAATTTCTCCCGTGCTTATACAATGATATATTAAGCTAAACACTTGTTTGTTGTTAAATGCAAAACACAGAAGCAGTGATGTTGCTAGGTATGCATTCTGCGTCTCTGATGGATTGAAACCTTAAAGGACGAACTAAACATACCGTTGATGCATATCCTGTCCCTGATAATCAAAAGGGTCGCACAGTACTTGTACATGTAGGATGATACAGTTTGGCTTGTCGTAATTGGTGTTTAACCCAAAGTTGAAACGGATTCAACAGAAAAAAGTGGCAGACATGAAGCGCATAGCCCAGATCAGATGATTAGCGTGACCTTGTTGCATGCTGGGTGAAAAAGGAAAGAAACATGAAAACGTAGAGGTTGTAGCGGTCCCAAACCACTTCCTGCGTCTGGCTTGCCAAATTTGGTAACTGCGACAGCTGTTTTGATAATGCAATTCCATGTAAAGAGTCGTTGTCGAGATGTTATGCAGTTTTAAGGCATTGCATCACACCGAGGTAATCGCAATTCCGTGATCATTGCAATAGAAGAGTGATTTCCTAAAGGATGATGGTGTATTGTAGGTCGAACAACTATAGTATGACATTTTCAACCAAGCATACTAATCAGCTTGTGTGTGCAGCGGTCGTCCTTGACTTTGAAGATGCGGAGCTAACTGTAGGTGTAGGGATGGGTACGGAGCCCCGGTATTAAACGGGCCCCAGGGCTGAATTATTAAAGACCGTGGTACCGTTAAGCTCCGACGTTATCGGTCTTTTTATCGGTACTGGGGGGTGGCATTGGGATATATATATTTGTAATCCTCTGGAGCAGAGAGAGGAGCTGTGGATTATTGTTATTGATTAATGCATCAGTGTTTCTTAGGGTCAAAAACATTTCATATTTAATAAAAGAGCACATGTTCAATATGAAAAGTGACAGTAGATATAGATTAGTTGCAATTTGGTGCTATATATATATATATATATATGAAATTCAAGGTGTTTATATCGTAGGTATTGGAAACACTGATTAGTTTACCTTGTTTATTTCTCCAAAAGTACCGTTAAAAGACCGGATCGATAAGCGGTATCGATAAAAGTAGTAGTACCGTTAAAACCTTAACGATACCCATCCCTATGTAGGTGACCCCCATTACCGTTTTGAAGTGGACAAGTTATGGCTTTTCTGACACACACTCAAGTTTGACACCAACTTTCACACTTCACCGAATACAACTTCTGCAAAAAAAACACTACGTCCAGAAAAATAACTGTGTGAAAAACACCCTTAAAGTCGAAATATGTCTGTCAGTAGAGCTTTTCCTCTGTTTAGCTTTTCACTGTCATTGAGGTCTGCCAGCTGTTGCTTTTTCTCTTCGTTTCCCAGCACTCATTTGAGATGAATGAGTGCTCTCTTTATCTCTACTTTGCGTGGTTCGTATGAGCACAAAGTTGGGTTGAAAAACTGCTCCAATTCAAGAATCTCCCACCCATCCTATCAACTTAATTGACGTCACTGAAATGAACCAGCTGGACTACTGGGAAGGTGTGATCCTCTGTTTTATCTCTGCCATATTCCCCGCCAAGCTCAAAACTTCACTTTTTTTTATTTGCTGTCATAACTACTTGTTTAATTTGGCGTGTCCATTGTTGTGTCGTCTTGATGATTTTTCTTCACATCTTACCAGCTTTCCTTATGTAACTATTACCTCCTTGACATTTCAAGTGTATCTTTTTTATGGTATTCAAAGAGGCCACAGGAATGTAACATTTGGCCTCGTTTTTATTCCCACTGATTGACTGTTGGTTTGATTGTGGCTGTCAATAGTTTCCCACTCGTGCGACTTACAGATCGTAAGGCTTTATTTGGACATTTGAAATGAGAACACACTACTTCCCTTTCACCTTGTTGTTATGCATTTGTGTTTATACCCTTCTACAAAGTTGTCGGAAAGGAGAAGTGGGTGCAATGAGTGTAGCAAGCAGGTGGGTATGTGGGCCAAGAGTGTCAGTGCCTTTATCTTTCTCGTGCCGTCCATGTCGCTCCCACACAGCGGAGAAGCCCTCCAGCTGCTTCAAGGCAGTACAGTCTGGTCATGCCTGGTCTGCCTCCAGTCAAAACAGCAGTGAGACTTAACCTCAGAGCAACACACAGGGCTGCATGTCATACTAACAGCTCTCACAAGGGTGTAAGAACTTAGACTCAGACATTCCACATTTTGTGTAAAAGTCTGTTTTACCACCAGTCTGTATATCCCATCCAGACATTTGGGCTCATTTACTTGTGCGTGTGTTTTCCTTGCTAATTTTAGAATGACCCCCTCGCCCTTGTGGCAAATGTATTGCCCCAGCCAGCTTGTGACTATCTCCACTGTGTACATAGCAGTGGCGAACCGTCAGGGCCTTCAAGGTATTCAGAGAATACCCTGGAACACTCGGATAAAACAAACCAAAAAATCGATTTAATTATATAAATAAAATGATGGTTGATTTGTTTGTCCTTCTCGGTCCATGCACGACGCATTTCAGTGGTTTTGTGTTAAAAAAAAAAGAAGCAACCAATCAGATATTTTTCTGTGTGTGTCTACAGAAGGTCCAGTTGTGATAGACACGGTTCGCCACTGGTACATAGTGTATGTTTTAAAGCTGTGGTGGTACGCAAATGATGAGGATTGGCCACCTGACGGCTATCGGGTGTCGGGAAGAGCTGCCTTCGCTCTCCAATTATAGAGTCCCATGGCAGTGAAATCCTTAACAATGTGGAAGGCTTTCAATTAGGACTCCCACTGTAGCAGTTGACTCCTTGCACTGTAGCTGCAATAACTTTACAACGTCCACAGTCTTCCTATCTATGGCTGATATTATGAGCTGTCAATTGAAAATATTAAGTCATATAATCTGCTACTGTATGACAACGATAAGGAGCAGTTGCCCTATATTTTCAAATCACGTAACATTTAAACAGGTGTTACATCATTCATTTTTTAAAACCTGACAGGTTTAATGCTTTGCTAGAAAAGACTGTTGAATCACCCAAAAGTGACGAGTTAGCGCTTGCAGGATACCCATGCCCTGATTCCCAGTCTTTAGAGACTGTATCACCTGTTTTTAGGTTTTTGTGTCCTTTTCTGTCCTAAGATATCGCAGCCCTTATCAGCAAGTACTCTTCCTGCTCTCTCCTTCTGTTCTTTCTCCGGGGTCACTGAACGCGATTTGTAGCTTTGCCAAGACAATCAATACAATGACTGTAGAGAAGAAATCATTAGTTTGGATGAAATATGACCCTTTTGTTAATCACAGGGTTCCCGCGGGGTCTTTAAAAAGTCTTACATTTGATAATCAGAATTTAAGGCCTTAAAAAGGTCTTAAATATGATTACAAAAAATAAATAAGAAAGGTCTTAAATATGATTTAGAAGGTCTTAAAAATGATCGGATTTGAAAGGTACTTCTGTGTTGCAACTTGCGATCGCATCTTAATGTGTTTTGGGGGAAATGTCCGGGCTGAAAAGTAACCAGTACGGTAATAGCCTTTCAGTTCCCCCAACAATTTGTATTGAAATAAATCAACATGGAACCAGTAATCATTAACTTTTGTTTTGTTTCCCCCGGCCCCTTCGAATCTACTTACAAATAAATATGAGGAAGTGTAAATTCAACTGTATTTGCCAAGCACTAAATCAAATGTAGTGCTTGGTTGAAACGAGTGGAGGGGAATGTGTTTGAAGACAAAATTAGCGTTTGTTTTGCTAATGTAGCGTTAGCTAGTGCAGCTACTCCCGCAACAACACCGGGGGACCTCCGGGTGACGCTTGAGTCTACGTCAACCCTAAAAGCGGAGGTGCTGTGGACGCTAAATACCGTAGCTAAAGACAGCAGAGCTCTGACTATAGCTCTCGTCACACACGCACGCACGCACACACACACACTTTTTGTCTAACACAGTTCAGTGTGCTGTTATGTTCAGTCATCGTTCTTATGTTGAACATGCATACATCATACTTTCTTGCCGTGAAATAGGTCTTAAATTCTATTCAAAGTGGTCTTAAAAAGTCTTACATTTGAGTTGGTGAAACCTGCAGGAACCCTGAATCATTTAAGTATGATAGTTAGTTAGTGTGTGCAAAAAGAAGGCCGGCTAAAACATAGTTACTTAAGGAAACTGCATCCTTCAAAGTACTTTTGGACATAAGGACACACTGATTAACCTTTATAATATGGGAAGACTGGTCTATAATAAATGTAAATATCAGTTGCAGCTACAAATTACTGTATGCTTTTTTCTAGATTGTTCATCTAAAGTAAAACTGCATATCTCCAATCCATGTTCAACTGAGCTGAAGGAGGCTCGGTGTACAACATGTATGGCATTTGTATACACTGCACATTGTTTCCTGTGTGGTGAAACCCCATGTGTTTTCTTCAACAAACAGTGTGTGTTTGTTTTGTTCTTCCTGCATCTGTGCAGTGCGTATCTGCAGAACCAGTTTGCAAATGTCAGAGTGATTTGCATGTGTGTCCCAGGCAGCGCAGATCTGGTATTACCACAGTTTACCCACTTCTCTATTGACAAGCTCACTCGGCACTTAGACAAAGCTTTTAGTTGTCTACACTAGATTGAAAAATAAGTAACGCAACTTAACCAATCTGCTTTTTTTATGTATGGTTAATGAAGCGTTGACTTTTTTTCATGTCTCCGTTTATACCTGTGTGATCTTTAAAATAGCCATCTTGCAACGCAACGCTCCTTTTGAATGCATTTTAAGCGCAGACTGTATGAAGTCACTTGGTGCATCTGGGCAACCATCCACAAACCAGCTGCTTTTCATCTTTTAGCATAAGCTGTCATTGTGGTGTCCTTGGTGTGTCTGCTAGCTCTTTTTTCTTCAGTTTTCCCCCTCCATGTTTCAGTCTCTCTTTACTGTCTACTCCCCTTTCCACAGTCAGGTTCACCCTCGCCTTTCTGGAGGATTAGAAGCAGACAAGCCTTTTAACATCCGGTTACCCTTTTTTTCCCCAGCTTCAGTTGTCTGCATGCCGTAATGCCACATTGTGTTCGGTGCCGCTCCGAGGCGGTAATTAAGACGTCACGGAGGATCTTGGCCATCATGCAAGAAAAATCAAGGCTGTTTTCTGAGTGTTGCCAAGTATAAAAGACTGAGGGGGGGGGAAAAGACATTTATGGTTGATGCATCCACACGACAGAGGCTCTGTACTTGGCATTTAACTGAGGATCGGTTCAAGGTTCAAGGCTTTTGTTTGTCATGTGTACATAGCTACAGTGTCGATGAACATCTTAGGTCACAGGCTCCACCAACAGTGGTTAGGGTTAGGGTACACAATAAAAAAGAAAAACCGAAAAAATTGTACAAGTAAATACAAAAATAATTGTAAAAGTGATTGGAATATGATATATTAGATAAATAATTAGTAAGTTGCAGCCAGATGAATGTTATGGATGTTCTTTCAAAAGTTCAGGTGGGGTAGAGTGAGTAAGAGAAAAAAAGAGTGTTGAACAGTGGCCTTGGTTGCTAACAATTCGATGGCTAGTCCTTAACCGGGTCTTTTTAGAAAAACATACTGAAAATCAAGCAGGTGGGGTTATAGACTCAATAAAAAATGGTCTATTCTTTCTTACAGTTAGGTTAAATACCCTGAGCAAGCGAGAGGAAATCAGACGCAGATTCTTGTCTCAAGAAGGTGAAAAGAAAGAGCGTGGGACTGAAAAGTTCGCCCTGCTTGAAGCTTTGCCCACCCTGCAATCCTCACCTTGTGACTACTGCCTGTGGCACGGTGCTGAAGTCCAAGCCCTTTCTCTCCGCTTCCCACCCACCACTTGTGTGTGTGTGTGAGAGAGCAGTCAGTGCAGTGATAGCAGGCTCTCGTCATCCAATTTCCCTCTACTCTGCTTTCCCCCCTATCCCCCCCCCTGTTGCTCTGAGACGGCTCCAGCCAGTTTGTGGCGGCTGGGTTTAGACTGTCAAGGACTTGGCACAGTTTGACTGACTGCTCCCTCTCTGGCTTGTTACAAACCAGACATTACCTGTGCTGTAAGACGCCCTACGTGTGTGTGGGTGGGTGTGTGTGTGTGTGTGTGTGCACTCCATACTGAGCATATTATTAGTTTCCATTTTGGTGACAGACAGGTGTTAAATTGAAAGCGGTGATGTAATCCAAAGGTGAACAACTAAGGCTAAAAGGTGGACAGACCATCATGGTGCCTTTTCTTGAGTTTCTGGACTTGAAAATCACATGTCGGATTAATTTTAAGATGCAGCATTCTTCTACCATTTTTCTTTAAAACATGCTACAGGAGATATTATGTTTCCGTTTGTTATGAACAAATATAAAATGTCACAAAGGATTGTGAAATCAGTTTTATGTTGTGAAAGGTGTGGCTAGGGCTGGGCGGTGTAGAATAGACAACACTTATGCAATATTAAGATATCCAAAATCTGAAACAATATCTGGCCTTATATCAGGATATTCATATACTGTCCAGCTCGAGGTTGGTGTAAGGCTAAGAAAAGTATATCGCATAATTTCTAAATTATATTGCGAGTTAACTATTTTCTGTTTTGTGTAAAGTATCTCCATGTATACTTGAGAAGATTTTTTTCACTGTCTTCCAATTAGGTGAGCATGAATTGATGATGAAGCGATGGTATTGTTGAATATTGTTCACTCAGTTTTGCATATTCAGCTGCCAAAATACAACACTGGTTATTAAAATCAAACAATTATTGCATTTCTCTATGTCACTAGCAGGTGTGTTTGATGTCATCACTATCATGTTTTTTTCTTCTTCAAGGATTCAAGGCTTTTATTGTCATTCGTACATAGCTACAGTGTAGTGATGTCGATGAAAATCTTAGTTCCCAGGCTCCTCCAACAGTGCGACACAATAAAACAGATAAAATGGTGCAAGTAAATACAATACAATGGAATAGAAGTAGTGCCATATGAGTCGATATACAAGTGATACATAATGTGTAAGTTGCAAACATTACATTACATGTCACTTGTTAGACGCTTTTATCCAAAGCGACTTACATACTCAATGTCTTGCTCAGGGACACAACGACATGCTGACTGCAGTGGGGTTTGAACCTGTGACCCCCTGGTCCAAACACCAAGGCTCTATCCACTGCGCCACACGCCTCAGGTGAAATGTTATGGATGTTCTTAGTTCAGGTGTTTAACGTTGTGTTTTCTTTTGGCAGGTTTTCTGTGTCGACTTGAGCCATACCTATATGGCGTGTGTGAGCGGGGAATTCTGCCAGGCACAGCACCTCACCTCCGTGGAGAAGTGAATCGGCCGCCCCCCAAGGGACTACGCTACCCAGAAACCCCCCTGATTTCCAGCATACTAGGAACTGCTGTCTAATCCAAAGTCCCTCTGGGATACCGCGTAGTCCTTGGCCCGACTGCCCTGCCCTGCCCCAACCAATACGACAAGTCTTTGCTCTCTGCTTTCTCCTCGAACAGCCAATCACAAACAGCTCTCCTGAATGGGGTAAACTGATTGGATGACTCCTGGATAGTCTCTCCATCTTTTTCTTTTTCATTACATTTTTTCCCGGCTTTGTATATATTCATTTTTCACATCCTGGAGTACTGTGGACTAGTCTATCCGTTTTGTTACCCTTTTCTGTGTGCATCATCCCATAGTTGAACACCTGTTGTCCTCGTGACCCATTCTCCACCACGTGTTGTCATTTTTATTTATTCTGCCCTTTTTAGGAATTCACAATTCTCCTAGCAGTCTTTGCTGACTTCTGAGCCAAAAGTCGCTTTCGTTTTGTAAGAGTATTTTTATTGTAATTGTTTTTAAAGCCGTCTCGCCAACATGAACCGCCCCGCTGCAGTCGAGATTAACCATGAGGCCATGAGGTTCCTCATCACTCACAACCCCACCAACGCCACACTCAACAAGTTCACCGAGGTATGAACACACCTGTGCTACTATCGGTCTTCAGTTTGTTTGCTAGTCCTGTGTTTAACATCCTCTCTGTTTGATGTATTCCAGGACTTGAAGAACTGTGATGTGAACACACTGGTGAGAGTTTGTGATGCCACCTACGATAAGACTCCAGTGGAGAAGGAGGGGATTCAGGTCATTGTAAGAATTGACACACACACACACATACATACATACATACATACATATATACACATATATACACATATATATATTTCTAGCAGCCTTTCTTATTGTATGTTTATCCTATTTATCTTACTGTCTTCTTCTCGCTCCCATAGGACTGGCCCTTTGATGATGGCGCTCCTCCGCCCACCCAGATTGTGGACGACTGGCTCAAGCTGCTCAACACCAAGTTCAGAGAGGAGCCCGGCTGCTGCGTCGCTGTGCACTGTGTGGCAGGACTGGGCCGGTGAGTGGACAGCTGCATTACTTTGCTTACTCATTACCCCTTTCCCACCAAACCAGTTCCCGTTCTAGCTCCGTGCTTTTCTGGATCCGAACTGGTTCTTCTTTTTAGCCCCAGTTGTGTTTCCACTGCCCAGAGCCTGACGTGTGCTGTGACGTCACCGTTTACGTCAACAACAACACCAATGGCAGACTGCGTCGGGTCAATGCTCATGTTGCTATAAATCATACGAAGCCAGATCAAATTATAGAAACGACTCCTCCAACGTTATACTCTTTCCCAGAGTGCAGTTGTTCATTGTTTATTAATGTGGTTCAGCTGCATTTACCAGGCGCTGCAGAGCTGCTCGTCCACCGGAGTTTAAGTCTACTTTTAACTCACGGCAGCACAAGCAACTCATGCATAATCCCCCGTGAATGTGTTTCATTCTGAGTTGACGCTTTTTGGCATCACAACGCCGTTATTAAAGTTTCTCAGGTGACAGGTGAGAGAGCATAGCAACCGAAGCTAATCGGATCCATCATGTGCCGTTTTCTACAGGCATATTTTACCAGCACATTTTTTATTATGATTCTACTTTGCACACATGTTCTGATTCCACCCGATAGCTGCTATAATAAAGACTACAGGAAGACGTATGAGGCGGTGTGCTGGTCTTCAAAACGGGAAATAACAGCGAATGGATGGTCATTAAAAGTACGGTAAAAACAAACCGCATCACACTCTGCCTGGTTAGTGTTTCCTCAAACAAGTGTGTGGTCGCGTTCTTGTCAGTTTGCTCAGCGCCAGTATGTGTGACGTATTTAGTTATTGCTTCTTCACAGGCAGTCGAATGGGGCCAGATAAGAAGTGTTTTTAGGGCCAAGAGCCCACTTCCTGTTTCGTGCTTACAACCTGCTGATAAAGGTCAAAAGGGTCTTTCCCAAAAGCTAGTGACAACAATGGCTTCAGCTAAGTTAAGGTGGACTTACCCTGTTTTAAGGTGGAACAGCTATTCTCAATGTGGTGACAATCCACTCTTCAGAGGTTTTAATAGTGCTCTGTAAGAGTCAGTTAACACACAAAACCAAATAACTAATCGATGAAGGTTCCAAGAGTATACATAGGTCTGCTTATTCTGCTAATATACCGTTATTGTCCTCGTTTCAACTCTCCATCTTTATTATCACTTGTTGCTTCTTCAGTATTCATCACACACCCTTTTGCTGGCTTGGCTCGGTGTGAAACTGGACGTGCTGCACTTGTCCCTGTTTTTCCTGTCTCGTAATGAATGTACACTAAACGCTCTTCCTGCTCCTGTCAAGTGATATGCAAATAGGCAATCGGGTGTTTAAGTTATCTATCCTAAATGATAACATTCTGTCGCCTCTGGACCTGCAAATAAAAGGAAATGACATTTCCATGTTATCTTTCCGTCGGTCATGAGGCTGTGCAGATATCATACTCGCAGACCAATGTGTCAGTGAATTACAGACGAGAAGTTCTAGCGAATAACAACACAAGTGTGAAAACAAAGAAGGCAGAAGCACATGACGTGGGCGAACCGGTGTGAAAGAGTCTTTCCGGGCCGCAAGCGCAAAATAAGTCAATAAGTTCCTCAATGGCTTCCAGCATTGTGCATCGCTGGGGCATTCCAGAGGTTCTATAATTACCGGTGTTGGTCAGACAGGCATTTTTTGAATTCATCTCTTCTTCCCCGTCTTGTGTTTACTCCAGTCGTTTGGGTGCTTTCAGTGTGGGAGGCTGCAGTAGCATGCCTTGTTGTTGTTGTTTGTCCCTTTTTTCAACAATATTCTCATCCCTCGTTCCACACTATCGCACCGTTTTTTCCTCTCGTTCCCTTCCAACCCTTCCCTTCTCACACACACCACCCCTTGTGAATTGTGTGAGAGAAAAGCCTTTTGAAGGAAATGCCCTATCAGCACTGAGTTTTGACCCTCCAAGTGGACTAGAACGTTTTTTTATATTTATTTGTTCTCATCTGGTGAGAAAGCGGAAGGTTGTCTTACTGTAACTTATCACAGTTTTGTGTGTGCAAGAGGCCCAGGGTGTGAGCACCGTGCCTCAGCAGGGCAACACTGAACCTGTGCACCCCCTGTTGATTTCCCAGGCCCTCTTTCCCAGGTTTAAACCCCCCCACCCCACCTCCCCCCCCCTGCCCCTCCACCATATTACTATGGAGCCCTGTGGACCTTGGCATTTAATCTTCTGTTCTCCCTCTCTCTTTCTGTGATTCTCTCGCTGTCTCCTTGAACGGGTGCGTTGGATTTCTTCACCTCTCAGGGCTCCAGTCTTGGTGGCCTTAGCCCTCATTGAAAGTGGGATGAAGTATGAGGATGCTGTGCAGTTCATAAGGCAGTAAGTACACCCCTTTACTTTTGTGCTTCACGGTTTTAATAAAGGTTGAGTCTTAAATCAGTCAGTAGTGTCCGAATAAATAAAAAAAAAAAAATCAATCTGGTTTATTGCTAAAATCTGATTTAAGATTATCAAACAGTTAAATCAGATATGCATTTCATATCTGGATGCAGAGTCCAGTAAGTTACTGCTCCCATCCCAGAATGATTGCACATTGACCCCAGAGAAATTGCAATGTGAGCTTTTTACTACTTTATTTGTACAGATTAAACAAACATGATATAATATGTTAATTATTGAGCGTTAGTCGGGCGGGCAGGTGGATTGTGTTGCCTTTGGACTGAGCAAAGCTAGCGGTTTGCTTCTGTTTCCAGTCTTTATTATAAATTCAGCTAACCTTTAAGTAACTCTTAATCTAAGGAAATGTCAGAGTGTCTACACTGTCACCCAACCCTCATTTTAAGAATATATCAGTGGTGTTGTCTGTCAGAAAGAGTGAAAGTATATTTGCCTATACATAGAATAATACTTGAAATGATATTCTATACAAAATATATATTCTAAAAATAAAAGGTAGGTTTGCAACACATTCATTATAATGCATATCATTACAGTAATAACCATAGTGGATATTATTACCCTAATCTCATTCCTCCCCTTTTCCCTCTGCTTTCCACAGGAAGAGACGTGGAGCCTTCAACTCCAAACAGCTTCTTTACCTCGAGAAATACAGACCCAAAATGCGTCTGCGGTTCAAGGATACCAACAGCCACAACTGCTGCGTGCAGTAGGCTCTCTGTCGGTGCATCTTTCTTATGCGCATCATGTGGGAAATCTCCCAACACGGGGAGATTAATAAAAAAAAAAAAATGAAGAGAGTGCTATCAGTAATTATTGTGATGATTTGTTAACACTGAGTCATGGCTAAATGATCAGAGAGCTAGCGAGTGATGGAATGAATGAAACCAGATCTGGGGATCCACCAGCCGAACCAATGAATGGAAGGTCAAAGCACACAGAAAGGCCCGCCTCCCGGTTACACTGTTCAACCACGGGCCACAATTTTTCAACTTGAGTCCATCCTGTTTTTTATTTTTTTATTTTTTGTTTCAGTTGTAATCATGAAATAGCATTTTCCATTTTGTGAATTTTTATTTTTACAAAAAAAACAAGGTGAAATGTTTAATGATTTTTATTTCCACATAATTATTGATATTTTAGGCCTGACTAATGTACCTTTTTGAAAAATACATTTTTAAACTTTGAACACATTGTGACTGTCCATCTTTTGGTATTGGGGTGTTATTTTTATTTGCACAAAAACTCAAAGGTTCACCAGAAAATGCAGTAATGTTTTCTTTTTTCCCTTCACTTGCTTAACGTCACTTTCAGTTTTAGGGGTTCACTCAGTTTGAATATGTCTGCAATATTTATTCACGAGATATGATATGTGTGGCAGTTATGAGTTTGGCAGGGGCAAGGACACTTTGTTATCCAATAGTTTTGTTGTTTTTTATCCTTTGAGAGCCATGTCTTTTATTTCATCTTTTTTTTTAAATCTTGTTGGAGTGCAATAATCAGTCCACCTCAGATAAGCCCACCAAACCCTGCCGCATACACATACACTTCATACCTTCAGTTTAACAGGAAAAAACTCAACAACAGGTACTTTTCCTGCTCTCATGAGTTCTCCTTTACGGGGCTACAATAGGACTTCCCTAAATATGCATATTTAAACACACACACAGAGCCTAAGATTCAATCTGAAAGACAAGGTGGAGAAGAATGAAAATGGTCAGTTTTTTATCATTGTACCCATTTTGAAAACATCCCCAATTCGTATTGGTTCTTTAAAGATAAATAAATTGAAATAAAAAGCAAATGTTTGTCTTGTTTTCTGTGTTGAATGTTTGTTGTCAAATTTATTACATTACATGTCATTTGTTAGACGCTTTTATCCAAAGCGACTTGCATACATTCAGTACTGTGGACAATCCCCACAGGAGCAATTTAGGGTGAAGTGTCTTGCCCAGGGACACAACGACATGCTGACTGCAGTGGGACTCGAACTTGCTACCCCCTGATTCGAAGTCCAACACACTATCCAATGAGCCGCCTCCACATCCGCATACCACAAATGATATTGTGGTATGCGATGTAGTTTGAAATCACATTGATTCGATTTTTTTTCTTTTCGAATGTGTAAAACAATACAAAATAATTATAATAATGAAATTAAACTTGAGAATTATTATACAATACAAACTTAAGCAGTGTCAAATTGATAAACAAAAATATTACTGACTTGTAAATGATATATAAACTAATGATCTACTTAATTACACATCCGAAAAGGGGCGGGAAGAAGTTTACCCTTATTTAATCCCACCCCTTCTCTCAAAAACTAAATTATTAACATATATTTTTGTATTTTCTTAAAGAAATACATTTGTTATTGCAAAACAAAAACATTGACACTTAAGATAACATATTTCTGCTGCTGATATTGTCTCTGCTACAGATGTCTTAGCCATTTCGTTCTGATATAGTCCCAATTCGTCCAAAGCACAGTTTTTTTCCCGTTATTACAAATCTTGTTGTTTTTAAATTGAGCCAGCACGTTGCACTTGGTCATTACTCACACTCTTGGTGTCACAGACAGTGTGCTCATGGTCCATGTCTGTCAAAAGCCTGGCCTACATGCCCTCTCCCCAGCAGAGGGTGAGTCAGCCTCACGCGGAAGGCTGAAGCTCAGGACACCCAGCGACTGAGAAATGACTCACAATCTCAACTGGTAGTCACGACACCAGCTGATACCCAAATCAATTGAGAGTGCGCCCTCTGCTGCTCACATCCTGTCATAGCCTAAGCTAGTAATTAAGACACTGGTGGAAAAATAACTCAGTACCCAAGTATTGTACATGGATAACATTTTAAGGTAGTTGGACCTACTTCAAGTATTTCAGTTTTCTCTTTCAATATATATATTTTTATTTTCAGGTGAGAACAACAGAACATAATAAAACCCACAAAACAATAACAGTATAGCAACATAGTACTCACTCACACTTATCTTGTTATATTTACGCCCACAGTTATTTCATTTTTATGCTGGTTTTTATTTCATCTACATCTTAGTGGCAAATATTCTACTTTTTTTCCCACTGCATATTGAATGTACAATTAATTTCTAGATTCAGATTAATTATACGAATACAGGTTTTGGATTTTACCAGCATTTACCAGCTGCAATATCAAAGGAATGAACACATAAGCGCATCAATAACTATAATTCTGTAATATGTATTTCAGAAATGTGATATTCTTAATAAGCACTTTTGAAGTATCTTGATGCTTATTTTGTTGTGCCTTTCCTTGTGTTTTAATGCAGAACTTTTATTCATAACAGTAATTTGTTATTGAAGTAATTCTACTTATTTAACTGTTATTAATTATTCCACGACTTTACAGAGTTTAATTAAAAGAAGAAAACTTGCACATTAATAACTTTTTGACTATTAAGTTCAGCCTTTTTGACTGAATAAGCACTGACGTTAATATGTTTATGTCACTGCTTGTAACAAAGCAGCAGAACCACAAACAAATGAGCTTGTTTTACCAGTTCAGTGCTGCACATCCTGCTTTGAATAACACGGATGTCATCTGCAGTGAAATGTATGACAGCCAAAGCCTCTGATTTAAATGTAACTTTGTATTCATTGTTCCAGTTGAGAAGCTGTATTCCTTGTATCGGCACCACCCTATGATCGTATTCAGTCTATCAAACAAGAATGAATACGCCTGGCCTTACATTTTCCAGTTGACTTTGTTTTGGTTGTTCACTTTTCTTGAGAAACAGATTGCATTATTCATCATCTTATGTTCCATGACGGTAATGTCGTCGGGCCAGTTTAGTCAAAGTAAAGACAACAGATGCACTTCATAGAGTCTTGCAGATTGTCACTGACAGCTAACAGGATCTTAGTGGTGCTGTAACTATGCCAGATCAGTAGATACATGACTCAGGATGTCATGTGAAATATCTATTGTGAAATAGTTTAAAGCTCCCATGTCATGCTTTTCCGGTTATTACCCGTCCCCTTGTGTGTTATGAAGGTTTTTATGCATGTAAACGGTGTGCAGAGTCAAAACCCTCAAAGTACACCCTGTAGCGAGTAAAACTCTAACACAGAAAATACCTCCCCAAAACGCCTCGTTGGAGATACGTCACTGCCCATTTGAGTCTTCCATTTAGTTCCGGGTACCGCCTGATGTCATGCGGTACCCGGAACGAAATGGACCAATCCCGAAGAGCTATGGCCACACCAGCAGCGTCGTGTTCCTCCTCCAGAGGTTCGAAGAACCGGCATTTCACAGACGAAAGCTTCCAAAACATTGCCCAGTTTGAGGCCGGATATGCACAGCTTGTTTGGACCGTTTGGAGCAGGGGAAGATCTGGGTATACAACCTGTAAGTTTGCATTGTTATTTGTGTATTTATCAAACAAGACTGTTTAAATGTGTAAACTGTGTTGGACTGCTAAGCCATTGACACAGTGCTAACTAAGTTGCTAGAGTTTCCATATATCAACTCTAATATCAGCAGATGGCCTTGCATACATGTATCTCATAGCAGGAGAATGTCTGCATTCACACACAAAATACCTATTGACAGTATACTCCGGGTGATTTGCCGGTCAGTCGCGAAACGTAATTACATTATAGCTGGCGTAGCGATCTAACACACGGAGCTAGAGCTAGTTTCGGTCAGAAAAACATTTTTGTGATGCTACGTTGCTAGCGTTTAAATATATCAACTACAATGTCAGCAGATGGCCTTACATGTTTGTCATGGCAGGAGAATGTCTGCAGTCACACACACGGAATACTCATACAGTATACTGTACTGTGATTTACCGTACATTGTGACCGTACATATACTGCATGTAGCTAACGAGGCTAGCTGTATGCTAGCGCAAAACAATGTATTCATGCAAGTTACATTGTATGACCGAACGTAGCAGAATACCCGTATACGATTGCAATTATAAACACGTTATTGCTAGCCTAATATGAACCACTAGCTTTTGTTCATAGTAGTTTTATTACACTGCATTATAGTTGCCTTTCCTCCAAGCTAACATTCATATCGTGTTAGCTACCAAGGTAAACAAAGCTAGGTTAGCATATTAGCAGGCAAGCTGTTCATTACACAACTACTACTAACGAATCTAAAACAACTAAGTTTCTCTAATATTTTGTGATTTGCATTTGATTTCGTCCAGCCAGATCCTGGCGGACAATCCATGACGGGGAAGGGATTCTACTACTACTGAGGGTGCTAAAAGGCACCGCACCGACTGTGCGCAGGCAAGATGCGAGGAGGAGGAATGGATGATATACCGTGTATATATGTATATTTATGTTCATTTTGTACATTTCTAAAAATAAAGTTTAATGGAAATACTTAGTAGGCCTATCCTTTCTTCCCTGAATTCATATATAGCAAACCATGATTTGATTTCTCATCAAACAGTAGTAGTTTATAACGGGTAAAAATAACTTACTCTTTGTTATGAGAGTAGCTCTAGCCACAACGGAAAGACAAGGAGACATACACGAGTTTACAAAACCACGGCACATTTATTGTAGTAAATGCAGAGACAGGTGGTCGAGGGGAGAGGGTCGCTCAGTTCGTCCTTCTGCAGCCGCTTTGGAGAGAGACTCCGGGCCGCTGGGATTAATAGCACCGGCTACGGAGGTGTCCGTGATCGCGCTGATTACCCTCTTCAGCTCCACCCCACCGTAAGACAAAGGCCCTGAGGCCGTCACACTCTTCTATAACAACAGTTAAAAATATATATGTATATAAAATATACCGCTGTACCGACGCCATGATAAGACTGATGTTACGCTGAGAGCAGCCGGGAAAAGCACTGACATGGGCGCAGCCTCTCTGGTGGTTGACTAATCAGAACGAGTGGCCGAGCTGACCAATCGGAGCACACTAGGCTCACAGGGAGGGGGGGGCAAGAGCTCCAACGAGTCGTTTAGTGGAGAAAGTGAATACTGCTGAATACACATGCTTGACAGAGATGCTGTATGCGAAACCAATGTGAGTTTGGAAAATTGCACAGTATAAATCTATTTTAGTATACCTCAACAATGTAATTATGATCAGTGGAAATGGCCATGACATGGGCCCTTTAAAGGAGAACTTCATCCACAACATGACCATTTGTTTATCAGTTACTCAGCTTGTGTTACTTTAAATTCTTGAGAATAGAACATGTTTTTTTTGCATGCCTCCACGGTGAGTGAAGAATCCAAAAACTGTGAAAAGTCGTGAAAAATGTAAGGTAAGGTGGGCCATTTCAACAACAGCTAAACACTTGTTTACACACTCTCACACAATTTAATGCAATTTAATTTAGGTCTCATTTATCCAGTCTTATGCCCACCATTTCCCAAACATGCATTTTCACTAAAACATTACTATTTAACACAGCAGTAGTGTGTCGTTGCAACATGAGACTGATTATGCTAAACTGTTTTAAATGGTAAGGTATTAGTGAAAATGCATGTTTCAAAAGCAGTGAGCATACACCTTGATACATTAGATATGGACTGCATGAGAAAATGTGTGTAAGAGTTTGTTAACTGATGTTTTGATACAATTTCACCCCCATAAATTTAATTAAACAAGAATTTACTCTTTATTTTGTTCACCTTGGAGGCCTGTGAGAACGAAAATGAACCGAATTCGATATAAAAAAAGTCTTCCGTTCACACGCAATCGGCTAAATAAACGTGTCCGTTAACACGAGACCGCTCGACCCGCTGGAGACGCTGTAGTACATATGCCGGGCCTGTAAGTGGCGTTGTACTTCCGCCACAAAATACACCAAAAGCAGCAAAGAAGACCCCCCGAGCATGGTTGCCATGGTTGCCTGGTTTCCCTTCTGTTTATTTTCCGCGGTGGATTTAGCAGTAGTTCATGTAGTTCTCCATGTCCACTTGTTGCTGATGGTTGTGGTAGAGGACCTGTAGATGTTGCACTAACATCTGTAGCATGGTCAGTAGCTACTGACAGTAGCTACTGACCATGCTACAGCAGTGAGCAGCAGAGGCGGGGCTATGGCTTCATCGTTATCAGGAAAATGATCGTATAGGACATACACACGGAGCCGTTTGGCCCCCCAGAGTGTTCCGTCCGCAGATCTACCCACCTTGGGACCCGTTATCGTTTGAGGGGTCCGTTTCCACTTTCCGTTACGGCCTCGTGTGAACGAACGGGCTATACGAAAGAGAAAAGTAGCAGATACAACCCGAACCGTATCCATGTAAACGGGGCCTAAGAAGGCTCACTTTTCACCTCAAATTGTCCTGGTGGCTTATTATCACTCCTATCTGCTTGGTTGATTCTGGTGGATAATATTAGGCGATATAACCAACAAAACTGTGCACATTTTCAAGTTACTTTGATTTGAGGCAGGTAAAATCTCTTTGATGCCTACAACTTGTACTGAGGGACAGGAGAAAAAACGATACAACCAATGGATTTAAACCTAAGACCTTAATGCTGTTAGGCCTCATTGCCAAACATTGTTGTCAATATTACCACATAATGTAATGTAACACAATAAAGGCGGATTAATGTACCACATAATCTGATTTGTATAATTGTGGTAGAGTAAACAAGAGTGTGATAAACATATTAGTTCCTTGAGGATGAACACACGACATTTAATTTAAAAAAAGTGACAATAGGCATTTTTTACAGCAGATGTTTTGGCATATAAAAGTAGAAAACAGGTGTAGTTAATACAACTAATGATGGTTGTCCTGGTATTTTGCACGCTGGCTTACTTTCATCCACAATATGACAGGGATATAAGGATAATTTATTGTCATTATAAAGCTCAGAATTATGCAATAAAATACGGTTATAGTCCCATTTTGCTACACAATGTTTTTTTGTGGTGTAGTGGATAATGAGTTCTCACAGCCTGAGGAAAGTGTATAGGCTATTAGTTACACCTGTGCATATTTTACAAGTCACTTCTTAATCAATTACATTGAATTTTAAATGAAAAATAAGACCCTTTTATATTAAAGATCCTGCTGATAAAGCTATACATTTCGGTGATGCAAAGAGATATTTATCTGAGGTAACTTCCGGCAACCATCTTGGAAAAAACGTCATGATACTGCAGCAGGTGTGTTGATTTGGTGGTAGCAGGATAGAAGTATAGTGCTTTTCCACCATCAAATGAATCAAAAGAAGAGCAGCTACACCTGTTAGCAGAGCTGTCAGCTAGCTACCTGTCCAGGTGCTACAATGGAGGAAACATGTGTATATATTTTAAAGAGGAAATTGACGTTTTGTTGACGAGAAGACCGACAGCTCAGTCCGACCTGTCACCTGAACTGGCGCAGTGCTGCTGGTAACAGTATAGGCCATGCCAGTAAACTCATTTCAGGGACTGGTTGTCGAGTTTTTCAAAAGTTCGACACCAGAAACAGCCTTCAGAAAGTTGGAAACTCTGACAAAAGGAGGGGACATTTTCAACCTAAAAAGAAAACCGCATGGATAGGCCTACAGGAGTAATAAAAACTGGACATGAATTACATCTTGTCAATTCCAAGGCAGGAGGACTTATTACCACGAGGAGAGGTCCAGAAATGCATGCATGAAGTCAGCTCACAGTAAGTGCACATTATTTGTATTCGCAGTGTTGTGTTTTATTTGTGGCACAATGGCCGGCGAGCCAGCCAACGCATTGTTCTGAAGTTTGTGGCTTTTTACCATGGTCGAAATTACTGTCAGTCACTGTGCTGCCAAATTAATCTGAGGCTTCCTTCTGTTGGCTATCTGAGTTTGTGTTGACACACAGACTTGGGTTAATGGTTATTCTGTTATTTTAAGGCCATCCTTCTGTCTATCTGACAGTCTAACTTGGAAGGAAAGGCTGATTATGACACAATAGGCCCAGGGCAAAGACATCTCTGTGGTTTCGTGTCACTTTGTACATTTTTTTTTTTTTTTGTAGTTATTTTACGTCTGTCTTTGTTTTGCCCCTTGTTGTGGGCATAGTTGTAGTGCATATCTTTTTACTTGCCATGTGGTCATTTTGTTTCTCTTCATCGTTGTTTTGCCCATTGTCATTTGTAGTGTCCTTGCCACTGTTTCAAATTATTTTTGTAGTTTTAGTCTCTGTAGTCTTTTTGTATCTCTATGTAGTGGTTTGATATTTCTTAGAGGTCATTTTGATTATTATTTTTCTGGTTGGTATGCGTCTGTTCAAGTGACATTTTATCAGTGAAGGCAACAAAGGGCCCTGACATGATGAGCCCCTGGGCCTGAGCCCCCTGGCCTCTCCATGTTGATATTAAATAGCTGCCGACGTTGATGTGATGTCTGTTTTATAAAGGTTACTCTGTTCAATGAGCACGTATCTTCTAATGATGAGTCTGTCCATCGTTTTCTCACTTAATCGATTCATTCCATGGTCATTAAAATGTCAGATGTTTTTCTAAACTCCTATAATATTTGTGTCTACATAGGAACATGCTCAAGGTGACATTTTAATGTTTTCTTGTGCTGCTAAAATTCAAAAACTTCCAAAGGTTTACCATAAAGAACATATAATAATGAATTATCATTATTTGACTTTAAGTGGCTGTAGTTTGTGGTGTTGTTGAATTGGGTAATACTGACGGGTGTTTTGAAATGTACCATTGATATAAATGGTTGAATATGAAAACAATTTTGAACCCTAAATTAATAAATTAGCTAATCTAGTGAGACTTCTGCCAACTGAGTATAGATCCACAGTCTGACCAGCATTTTGGATCATTACAACTCTTGAACAAATCAAAGCCATTTCATCAGCCAAAGCTCCTCTTAACACTGCGTGTATCGATTGTAAGTAGACGTCAAGAGCCCAAGAGCTCCTTCTATGTTTGCTGTAAAGGTTTTGATTATTTGTAATAAGACCTTGATCAAATGCAACACTCAGTCCTGTGCAAAGCTGATCTAGGCCACATATAAACACGTATAAACACAACGGCCAACTCTGCGATGAGAATGCCATTGTGAATCGTATCTGCTTTTAAAAAATGCATATTCGCTCTTGGCTCTGTAACTTTAATGAGGTGTGTCTGAAATATTTGATAGCCTTGTGCTCATTTGAAAAACAAGTACGTTTATTTTCATTAATATTTGATACGGAAATGAATATATGTAAAACACATTAATTAGTCTGTTTTGATCAATTGTCTCTGTCTAATACAGAGCGAGTATTTCCGCACTGTAACTCCCCACAGGCTAAACTCCTGCATATCATTCTCTGGTGCTTCAGAGCAAAACCATTTAATTTTCAAAGTGGGATTTAGCATCTTTAAAGTCTCTGCACACTCAAATAAATGATCAGTTTCCACTCGGCATACAGGCACATTTGTAAAATAAATTTATCCCATTAGAATATGTTGCTTGAATGATGACTGAATAGGAATGTACAATTGCAGATAGTAACTGTGACAACTCAGGACTGATTTTGCCTTGGGGGTGCATTCTGGGTATTTTATCTCAACTGCCAGTTATGTTTCATATTAAAGACATTCAAAGTCTTTAACATCAACTGATATAAAGTGAGATTTTACCTCTGGGGATTTTCTCATTATTGAAGACAGTGGTTTGCATTAGTCATTGTCAGAATCTTAAGTAACATGTAACAGTGGATGTAGAGACAGGTGAATAAAAAGGCATTCAAGTGCTGAAAGAGTGTTATGTCTCCCCTCCCCACCAGATGGTGATGTAAGCCTATATGAACAGTGCTGTAATACATGTAGTGACCACTAGAGAGCAGTACTAATACATCATCGCCTCAGATGCCACAGCTGAGCTGCAGTGCTGAGAAGTGTGATGTATTATCTCTGGCAGCACCTTGGACAGCGGCAATCTGGTGAGTCATACTACCACTGTGTTCAGGGTTTTTGGATTCAGCAGCACAGGCCGTGCAGTAATTAATAACCACATATTTACTATTGTGGAACAAGGAAAGGGGTGGAAAATGAAGGTTGTTCAACTCCTCTGTAACCCATCCCTAACTAACTCAGTGAGGAGAGACTGCAACAAGAAGAAGGTGTTTGTAATAGAAGCGTTTCAGCTTGACTTGGCATATAGAAGTATTTTTTTTACAACAGTTTAAAGCCTTCTTTCAAACGCTTACCCTGATATGACAGCAACTGTGATGTTGTTTGTATCAGGATGGGTTGACACAGCTCTCAGATGTCTTGCCAGAATAACATGGATGTTTATTGAGAAGGAGCTAAAGATGATGAATCGCATATCCTAAAAAGCCCCTTTTTATGCAGCGCAGCCGTTTGGCACGGGGCGGTTTTGTGTTTGTGAGTGTTATTGTGCAGCGCTGCTTTCTGCCCTTAATTGGCTTTGTCGCATGGAGCCCAGCCAGTGTGTGTGAGTGTGAGTGGATGTTGACTGGCAGGCCGAGACACTGTCAGTCAATCAGCAGGGTTGTGTGGCCCCTCTCCTTCGCTCCCTAGGGGATGAGATATGTGTCATCCTCCCATGAGGCGTCACACCACGGCGCTGCCTCCATCCTCCCTCGGTGCCAAGTCCTCCACGCTCTCCTCTGCTTATCCGTGCTAAAGTTTGTCCACACAATACACCCCCCTTCGGCTTATCTCTACGGAAGTCTCATCTCCTTCTTTCTCTCTTCATTCACCTGTTTGCTTATCAGCCCAGCGCTCATTTGCAACTCCAGCTGCTTCTTTCCATCGTCTCCTTTTCCTGTGGATTAGCAGCGCTGCAGTACATCACAGTTTATAATGCCAACTCCCCCCCCCCCCCCCCTCTTCCCATTCCTTATTCCTTCTTTTCCTCTCTCTCAAAGCTGGTACAAAGACTAAATTAAAGCAGCAGGTAAACAGCACAGGAGTGGTTTGTGGTTGCTGTTTAGCACGCTGGTCTTCATTTATTTGCTGGCTGAAGATGAAATGGTTATCCAGAGGAGAAGCATTTTTCCTCTCTTAATGACCGAGTCAGCAGTCGTATCAATAGCCCCAAAGCAGCCATGAAAGGCCGATACATCCTGACACGGCACTCGTTAAGTACCTGGTTTAACATGAACCTTTTCTAATTGGCTTTGTATGGGTTCTTTCTTCATTAGTGGATGTGTTCGCCAGCGTTTCCGCCAGGGGGGCGTCTATTCAGCTCGGAGCGCCCTGAACTCGAGCCGAGGGCGTCCAAAAACAGAAATAATTCGAGAGAAGATCGAGAGTATTTGTAGCTTGAAATGACGAAAAGGAAAAAGGACAAAGACATCCCTCTGTTGGAGGAGCAAAGGAGTCTGGTGGGATTCTTTTCGCCGCCAGCAAAGCGTGTTCCTGTGACGGAAAGTGTACTGCCGGCGAGAATAGACGGGGGGTGCTAGTGGAGCACGCACGTGAACTGCGAGTGCCGGAGCCTCGCATCGGCAAAACTGAGGCTCCGTGGTAAACTGTGGTAACATGAAGAGTCGTTTAGGAGCCGAAAGAGCCGGCTCTTCTTAGTGAGCCGAGCCAAATGATCCGGCTCACTAAAAAGAGCCGGAATTCCCATCACAAATACGTAAAGAGATAGTATCTATAAGGGATGGCTCAATTCAAAAATTCAAGTCACGTGACATCACACCCAACCCTGGATCTGATCGATATGGACATAAACGCGAGTGAAGTATAACCAGACGCGAGAGAGAGATCAGATCAGCTGCGGACGGAGGCACGCAGCTCTGCATGATCACCTGAAGCCCCGCCCACTGTTTAAACATCAGCATATCCGGTCATAGTCCGGTAATTACCTTCTAACGGAAACTCTGCTACACAATTGTTGTTATTATTATTGAAACATGACCGGCAAGTTTCAAATTTGTCCGGTAAAAGAAATTCTGTTCGGACATTTGACCGGCAAGAAAAAAATCCTAGCCGAAACCCTGGTAGGCAGGTGTGTGTATTCCTTTTGTTGTGTATCTTCATCTGCCTGTCTCTTTGTTTTTTATGTGTAGCTTAAGCCCTGTGGCTCCCAGTGATTTGCACGAGCTGTCTTGAGCATTCCGTCCACTCACGCACGTATCTGATTAGCTACGGAAACCAAGAAATTGCAAGAGCTGTAATGTGGACACACACAAACGCTACATATGGAACGTAATTAGCAACCGTTCCTTAGCAACCACTGAAGAAATATCACCGGGGCAGAGCATGTCTGAACTCTTTAGAAGAAGTATACCCACATCCAGGTCTTCAGTATACAGACCATTGTCATTGAGACAGGAATTTGAATGCACGTGTAGTGGAGGAGTATTGTTTAAGGATGTTGATACACCTATCATTTATTTACTCATTATATGACTTCCGAAGTAGACTGTACAGCATGTAAACAATGCTGATATTTGGCACGTTATAACAAAAGGGCTGTTTATTACCACAAACTCCTTGAAACACCTCCAGGATTTAATGTCAATGCTCAGTAATTATTCAAGGGTTGGTTCACACTTGAGTCCTATTGGATGCATCTACTCCTCTCACTCCAACCAATGTAAATCCAATCAGCGAATGCATACGTCTGCTTATCTGAGCTCCACGTGTGTTTCCATGAGAGATCCCTTTTTTAATTTTTTCTCGGGGTTAGCTGTCAAAACCCTCACCGAAGACGGCGTCAGTATCCCAGGTGTAATCTGTTCTGGCAGCTAGCTGATCCCTGCTGAGGGAAACAGCTGCCAAGGAATCTGGTTTGAATGGCAACGCTCCCCTCCAGTCCCTCGCCGACAACAAGCAGGCCAAGTCCATCTCTGGGGTCAAACTGCTAATCAAAACAAAGGCATTAGCCATTCTCTTGCAGCGCACAACCAGCGCTCCCCCCGCTGATTTACAACCTTGCCTGTCTTCGGGATAGTCCTTGTTTAGACTCTGCATTGAACCAAGTAATTCAAGTAATGCTAATCTCACAGTAATGGTCAGATCATTGACCCTTTTCCACTATTGACTCTTGATACAAAGCTTTGCTCATTGACTACTGGCAGAGTGATATTCCAGCCAGTGGATGAGAGGGGGGTCGCCGAGGTGATCTCACCATTATCCCTAAGCTACTCTCCTCTTGTGAGCAGATGAAAGTGGTGTTTATGCTAGGCCTCTCCTCTGGATATGTGCATGTCTCGTTGCTCTGCAGAAGTATACTTCAATGTAGTATGAAAGCCTCTCCATTAATGGATGAAAGGTTGTTGGCTCAAATCATCAGATGGAAGTTCAAAGGGGCTAATCAGGACCTGAGCAGTCTAATGAAATGTTATTTTTGCTGAGTATCAGCAACCTGTACTCGGCTGTTCTGTTTTAAAGGTCACCTATTATGCAAAATCCACTTGTTCATGTCTTTTCTACATCAACATGTGTCCCCTCTGTGGAAAGAGACTCTGAAAGTTGCAGGAAAAAAGATTCTCTCTCTTTTTGTCCTGATCCATTTATATAAAAACCTGTCTGAAAATGAGCTGATCAGATTTTGGCCACTTTATGATGTCATAATGATGTTTTGGCTTGTGTAACCATTAGCCAATCAGCAACCAAGGTAACCCCCCCCACCTTATCACCTGAATCTCCTCCTGTTGGAGAAGCCTGTGACATAAGATTTTCAACTGCATAATTACTCTGTAGCTATGTCAGATTGACAATAAAGAACCTTGAACCTTAGAGCACCATTGTGTTCTTTTTAACCAAATATCTCTCAGAGGGGCGTGGGGAGGGGCTCCTTATTTTCATCTAAAGTAACAGACAGAGAATCAGCACTTTGGAAACCGAGGGGATTATGGGATGCTGCAATGATCTGTTTGGTGTTTGGAGACAAACACTTCAGAGACATGTTTGTATATATCTGAGACCTGTAATATATTGATGAAAAACAGTATAATAGGGGACCTTTTTAACCCTTAGTGGGTCTTTTTGGACCCGGTGAGGTGGTTTTCTTGAAGTATCTTTGTAATTACATTTTACATCATTTCATATTCCAGCTATTCCTCCAAAAACATGTTTTCGATATCATGCCATTCAAATTTTAAATTGAAATGTTATACATTTTAAGAAATTGTAGTTTTTGTATTTCTACCCCAAGCTCCCATAAGTGGGTCAAAAATGACCCGCATGCATTTTCTATGGGATCCTACGGGAACCTTTGATTCTTATCACCTGTGGCTGTCAGGACTACATTCACTGTAGAACACACAGACTACATCACAAGTGACACAGATTGTTTTACACAGCAAGATCTGATACCTGTCAGTATAATAATAATAATAATAATAATAATAATAATAATAATAATACATTATATTTTTATAGGGCTTTTCAAGGACTCAAAATCGCTTTACAATATAAGGGAAGGTTAGGGTGGGGGGTATAGGACTATCAAACTTGATCAACCGGCATGGATTGATGGGGGGGGGGGGGGGGGGGGGGCTATGAGTAGACAAGAGGAGAAGAGATGAGTTTTGAAAAGGGACTGGAATACCCTGAGGGTCTCAGAATAGCGGAGATCTTTGCATCAATATGTTCAAAACGTTTTTTTTCAAAATGTAAAAAATAAAAGTCTAAAATTATAAATAGTGAAAAATTAAATATAAAATATTTCTAGTGTGAACCAAAATATAATACTAAATATTATACAAGTGATTTTTCTTAACCAAAATGGCATAAAAACACATTACTCTAATACGGGTCATTTTTGACCCACTTATGGAAGAGTGTAGGGTCCAGTCACTTGTGCATCTAAGGGTCAAAGGAACATTTGGAAAGAAATGCACTTAGTTTCTTTCTTGCAGATAATTAAACATGAGGGTTCTATCCATTAAAAAAAAAAAAAAAAATCTGTGTGGTAAATGTGTCCCTGCAGCCAGAAGCCAATTAGATAAAAATCAGACTGGGATAGAGAGGTTATATCATGTATTTTTAATCCTTCCAAGAAAGGGATTTGAAAAAGGACAAATGGTGATTTTATGGACGATGCCAGACTGTTTCTTTTAGCCAGGCACAGTAACTTCCTGGAGTCTCAAATGGTTGCCTGGCAATCTCAGGATGATGACAACAATCCAGGAAATGAAGCAACCTGGCCAAGAAACAGTTTCCCTCATCAACTTTTAAATCCTTTTTTGTACAGGTTTATTTAACAAGATATATCATGTAAGAAGTGAAGCTTAACGCAGCTAACAGGTTGATAACTATAGATAGGGCAGGGTGAGCCACTTCCTCCAGTTTCCATTCATTATGCAGAGCTAAGGTAACCACGGAGATGAGAGAGGGTTTAGTCGTCTTAACAAAATCTTGTAAAGAAGGAAAATGTAGTTCCCAATATATTCTTTCCTCTTTTACAAAAGCATGATCAGAAGACAAAGTTCAGAGAAGAACAACTAGACAAAATCAAAGTAATGGCAAAATACAAAATCATTCTGACAATATAAATCAAGGAAACATTTAAAATCTTCTGGTGGTTGCTCAACACCACCCACTGCCCCTGGTGCATTAGGAATATGATGTGTGGTAACATATTGGGAGAGAGGGAAAACAGGTTTATCATACTCTCTGACAAGTGTGGAATGGTATTGAGGCATTTCAGGAGGTCTTTGAATGATTCCAGGGCTGCTGGGAAACGCACAATGTTCAATGTGGGAGGAAATGTGCTGAGCATCATCAGTTGGGCTTGGGGCACAGCAGTGTGGTAATGTGTTGAAGCATTTCCTGTCTTTGTTTTCCACGTTTCCCATATTCCTCCAGTTTGCTTCTTAAATGTTCCATTTCAGCTGTTTCTTCCTTTTCACTCTCCCTCATTGAGCCTATGATATCAATTAGGCTCTCCTAGAAAGAAGATTTCCTGGGGCCAGCTGGCTCTGTATCACCCATTACATCTTCTGGGAACCTGACATGTTCTTGTGCAGTAGGATATACTGTGTACATTCTCAAATCCGTAGCGTTGAGGTTTTCTCCTTTGTCGTTCTGGACGAGTCCTCCTCTCTTCCTCCAGTGGTGGTGGTTGCATTTCCTCAGTCTTAATAAGTCAACAGGCTCCGGCTCGAAGGACCATGAAATGAATTTGACCACTTAAGAGTCTTGAATAAAGGAGTTCTGGTCAGAAATGCAGTTCAGTTCCATTTATTTACTCCAACTCATGGTTTATTCTCAGGGACGCATGAGGGAGCCGGACTGGAGAGGCTTTCCTGCTAGTCCGTCTGCTCTTTAAGTAGCAGCAGTAATCAGTGTTCACCTGAGTGTGTCCTGATCACACCTGTTGTCACTTTCCCCAATCAGGAGCATTTGTTGACAGTCAGGTGAATGTTCATTAGCCCTCTAGAGGGCAGTGTTTAGGCAGCACAGGGAATTCACAACACCACTCTAAATATACGCATCTATTTTGTCGACACTGGAAGCACATCTGGCCCGATTGTAGGAGATGATGAGAGGTTGATAAAGGTGACTATGTTCTCAGAAAGATAACTACTCAATTTTGGTAAAAATGTGCTGTTCCAATTCCATGTTTTAGTCAAAATTATTTGAACATATTCAATGTTGGAGTTCCTTGCGGATTTCAGTAAACCAAAAGGAATGTGTTTTCTACTTATTGTATTTTTTCAATTGCCTTTTTAGATATTAGTTTTAATCATGTGCTGTACCAACCAGGTCCCATGTGGGTGTTATATCCAACATCATTTAGTCAAGTCGTGTACTGCCTTCCAAAGGTATTTTTCTTTTTCTTCATTTCCCCCACAATTATTGATTTGAAACGAAAATGCATCCCCAGATGTTATTTTTTAGCAAACAAGTGAGGATCAAGCACTGAATACCACTTAAAGAATCAGATGATGAACTAACCTACTCAACTATGCATCATTAAAGCAACATGTTTTAAATGCAGGCTGGTCTGTAGCTGCCACAGTTGGAGGTACATGTTGAGCTCATCACTGTGTGACATTGAGGCATCTGTAGGTGCTCCAAAGCTCCTCGCTGTGATGTGACGTCTGCCTGCTCTGAAGATAAAAGTGCAGGCGCTGATGCTTTCATTAAACGACAGACAACATGCATCTGTCTAAAAGAAAAAGTGCCTTTTTTAATCTCCACAAACCACCAGAATCTCTGTCTTGCATAACACTTCCTGTAAAGAGCTTTAGACAGCAACCCTTTCAAGAAGCACACCTCTGCTTTCTCTCTGATTCTCCAAGGATGTTGTGACCAAAAGGCTCTTAACTTAAACACACAAAAACTGGGAAGGCAAACGTTAGTTACTGCTGACCACCTCTAAGATTAGCATTAAAAATGTAAGGTTCATAAATGTAATTGAAAAAGCCAAGTCTGAAAATGAGACCGCTTCGTTGCTATGGTACAGATTCAAGGTTGTGTATTGAGATAATGAGGTAGGTTACTACTTCATGGTAAGCACCTGAGCTGCACAATGGCAGGTGTCGCCGTGTAATCGCATGTAGGCATTTGGTGACATTCAAAGCGTTCTATTTCCTCCCATGTCAGCGTGCAGTTTTCTGTCTCTTTGAATATGAGACTGGCTGATTGCTGATAGCGAATGCTCCGCATGCAGCAGGGTTTGCATACTTAATGCCGGAAGGCTGGGACTCCGATTGCAATCAGAGGGACTGAGCGAGCGAGTGAGTGAGCGAGCGATGGAGGAGGTGGGAGGGAACAAACAATAATGCATCCAAATTCAACAAGTGCAGTTGACAGAGGGCACCAGAGGCAGGGGGAGGAGTGGGTGAATGTGAGGCCGGTGTAATTGACAGCTGATTCTACATAACGGACCTCCGACCTCTACAGCTTTGTTTTTCTCTGCCTCTCCACGCACATGCTCGCAGTGATCTCCAAAGACATGTTTATTGAACCCTATTTCAAGCCCATATAGAAACCCCCTATTTGGCATTCCATCCATTTGACACACAGGCAGACACCCACTACTGTCATGATGCGTCACAGCTCACAGGGTTCCTGATGGAGGGAATCAGAGGGGGGACGAGGGGTTGAGGGACTGATGAACTTGTCTTTATGCAAATGCACTGGTGAACAATTCAGCGTGTTTCCTCAAATGTGTTTGTGACGCACCACCTTGATGGTAATGTGCACAGACCATCCTAAGACTTGCAGGCAATCTTCAAACAAACGGCGGGTGTAACAACAAGCTGAAGAGAGGGGGGCATGTCTTTAAGGCTATTTGTTTGCATACATGTATATGGATAGATGCGATGCCATGTCATTGCTAAATAAAGCTCCACAGTCCCTCTGTGTTTACTGTAAGAGGACTATTGTAGATTCAGGGACATACACCTAAGGCCTGCTCTTCAGCTGTCTCCAGGAGTGAGAGGATGGAGACAGGAAAAGGTCTTGGGAAAGGTCTGCCAAGGGCTTAGCCTCTTGTAGCTAATTAGGCTTTCTCTCCAGGCCACTCGTCCTTTTGAGGCCTCTGCCTCAATCTGACTACAGACAAAGGCTTGTTAGGACATAAACTCCTGGTGACAAACTGTGTCGTCACCCTAGGCGAGCACACATGGAGGGTTGTGCATAGTTTGCACGCAGTACACTCGGTCATGCAGAAGAGCAACAGAATAATCAGTGTATTTCTTCTTTTTTTATCACGCCAACTTTTCTCTGGCCTACCTTTTTGTAGTATTCCTAACTCTGCCTGGCTGATTCTGTATTCTCGTTACCCGTCTTGCACTCTGAGGCATACAGTCTATCCTTCTGCTCCATCGCTCTGCTAGAGTGGTATTTTAATAGACAGGATTCAGAGGCTATAGGTCCTGAAGTGCCCTTTGCAGGACACTCGCAGAGGGTGGGCATCGTGTGGGCGTTTTATTGATCGAGTGTGGCTCTGACAAATGTAATTATCGGCCGACAAGTTGCAAATCAGTGCCTCTCAGTGCCATACTTCTGAGAAGATGTTATATTCAAGCTTGGAATTTGATTATATCTTCTGCAAAGGAAATGCAATACTGCAGAGAGTATTGTGTTGCAGAACATCACACAAGGGTTATCTTGGTTTCATCCAGCTTTGTGAAAGAAGTCCAATCTAATACAAGTTTGGAATCGCAGAAACACAAAGCATGAAAAGTGTCCTTCGTGCTCACAGCGACACTACTGCTTCCAGAAGCGCTGCAGTCAATAAATATCGGAGACAATCCCTCCCCCCCACACCCTTATATCAGGCAGACTCTAAATCCAGTCTGGGATGCATTCAGTGCTATCTGATCCCAGCTGTCATATTCCCTGCAACACACACACACACACACACACACACACATACACATACACATACACATACACATACACATACACATACACATACACATACACATACACACACACACACACACACACACTCTTCACTGCCAACACAGTACCTACCCAGCTTGCATGGTTGACTCTATATTTCATAATGTGTCATGTACCAATGTGAGATATGGTCCCTGATTTCATTTATGTGGAGCAATGGTGGCTCTCTTATCTGTGCTGCAGTGAAATAGCTGTGGATCAACATCGTTAATATGTCAGTCTCAAACTGATGGAGAGTTTACATGCTGCAGAGAGCTACAGCAAAGCATTGGGAAGCTGCTGCGGTACAGCAAAGTTCGGATAAAAGTAAGCATTTCTTGAGTTTTACCTGTCGGTTCACCCAGAATTATATTTTGACTTCATTCAGTGTCAAGCTAGGATCTCTTGGGTTTATTATTTGGTGTCATCAACAAGATTAGGTGAGAGGATTGAATCAGTGATTCATGCAGAAGGTCATCTACAGTACTGTATCATCCTTGAACAAATACCTTTACAGCAAAATGTTTCCATTATCAAATGGAAGCTCAAAGACAAAAAGACAAATCCTGAATAACTCTAAATGTTAATGGCATCCTGTCAGAAGTTGCCCCCCCCCGTCATTAAAATAACTGATTTCTGTCAAACAATTTCAATGTTTTATTGATTGATTGATACATTTTATTTCGAACAAGTGAAATAAATAATTACAAAACAAAACAAATGTTGCAGTGCATAGTCATGTAAGATAAATCAAAACAAAAAATGACATTTACAACAACAGCATTAGCAACATAAACAGTCCCACATCTTGTGTTCAAAAAGGATTGAGAAGAAGTATAATTTATTTAATCTCACCCCCTTGTCCCTAAATGATTTATTTATAATCTGCAATAATTATTATTAATTATTATTGTTATTATTAATCTGCTTTACCTGTTGATTGACATATGTACATATACATACACACACATACACATATATACATATATGCACATATACATATACACACCTACATAGTCAAACACCTTCCCCATCCCTGTACCTCGAGAAAATAATTTCTCTGTATTTCCTCTTGAACTGGTTTCAATGTTTAACAAATGTACAAAGGTTTGACGAAGAAGACAATCATTTATTCTGGTTTGTGAGGCTGCTCGTTTCTATTTGGTATGTTTTTATCACATTTCTGTTTCCAGATAGATTCACAATGAAACAATCAGCCATAAACATCTCTGATGTTTCCAACCTCTTTCAACCCAATTTGTAATTTCCTTGATTCAAGTTGCATTCAATTCCAACAAGTTCACAGGGACAAAATGATGTTTTTGGTGCCAGCCGTGTCTCTTTTCTCTCAGGTCTTTGGACTGCTGCGAAACACACAAAAGTTAAATGGAATAGAAAGCAATCTGTGGATATTTTTTTTATCAAAATACATCATGAGCCAATTCCACTATCGTAGACCTCTCTTTTCATTATTTATTTCCATCCGTTATTGAATTCAGCGGGTTTTGTGCTGCTCTGGGCTTTGTGTTCAGTAATTGAATCTGATGCTCTGGTCCAGATGGAAACTCTTTATTCTCAGGAACAACACCCGAGCTGTTGGCTTATTGAAATAAGAAAGCAGAGACATCGCAACTACAGAAGCCTAACTAATCATTGCACAGCTTATATCTCATCAAAGCAGCATGAACATGTACCGCCTTTCAAGTTACTCTCCTTGTAACTCTGTAAGATGTGCCAGCATTGATGTGAATATATAAACCGGCACTAAATCGATCAGCTCACATTTCAGTTACTACTTGAGGTGGAGCTAATGCCATGAATACAAACATCTGGACATGTGCTATCTGTCAGAATCTGCAGTCAGCTCAAGACTGAATCAGAATCTCTACAGGGTTTGAAATATGACAAAATATCAATGTGTGTTTTGAGCCTTGAATTTGTTCTGCTTTTCACAGGCACTGTACTCACAACACTCTTAGCTCAGCTTTAAAGACCTTTCAAAGCCACTTCTTGGTTTCTTGGCATTATAAACTCTCATCCATTCACGAGTCGTCGTTCTTCCCCTACATAAGCAGTCCACTCACTCCCTAAGGTTCAAGTAAACCGTATAATAATCACTCTGAATACCAGATATGGCGTTTTAACATTTGGAATTATTCCATAATTTCTGACTAATGCATGACTAATAGCTTTCTTGCTCTTTCCGTCTTCTAGCCCATCTCGTCCCCTCCTTCCTCCCTCACTTGGCTCTTATTTCTAATAGCCTGCTTTCACTGCTTCTCTCCTGCAGTTTGTTAAAAGATGTGGCGGAAAAACATCGAGAAGGCAAGGAATAAAAAGCTGCCACTTTGCCAAAGGAAGTTTTAATTGGGACTCAGGGGAAAAGAAGCTCTCTCCGTTTTTGCAAATTCTCTCTGCTCTTTATGGAAGAGATGAGCAGCAATCCGATGGCCAATTGGGGAATGGGATGCTGTTTATGTAAAAAAAAATTAGGAAAAGTATTCCACTGCGCACGTTCAATGACGCCGGCTTGTGTTTGTATTTATAAAACAGCGGGGCTTTTCTTTTCTCTCCCTAAATGATGTGGCGCTTTTGAAATCAGCCATGGTGTTCCTCTGCCACTCAAAATGTTATCGCGCACTCTAAGATGTCTCCGAGGACTTGGACGGGGATAACTGTGAAATAATATGTTATGCATGTATATAGAAATAAAAGAGATTGGCATGAATAAACCATGGCTGGGTTTCACTATAACGTCTGAACAAAAGATTATTTCTCACTTTTCTCCCCTTCTGTGTCACTTCTAAAGATGTCGTCTCATTCCCTCGCCCTCCATCTCGTTCTTTCCTCCTCCCTACGACTCTTTCTCCAAGTTCATTCATACTGGCCCATATTGAGTTTCTGTCCAGACGCTGCTACAAACTTCCAGCAACGCACGTTCCAAACTCTAAAGAAATGTCCATCAAAAGTCGAGCTAACGGCAGGAGCTGCACACGACAACAATGGCGGCAGGAGTGACCTCTTGACGAAGTGACATCACCGAGAGTAATTGCCTGTCATGTGCCGTACTGTTTCACATTTCACATAAAAGCCCCCTCTGTTTTCTCATTTAAAGTTAAGCCGGGGTGGCCAAGGTCGCTGCACTCGTCCTGTAAAGAGAGGGATAATTAACACCTTCTCTCCGGACGGACAAAGGATGGAGTGACAGCGGTCACAGCGAGAATAACTGGAGGTTAAGGAGAGTGGCTTCTGGATTTGAATAGAGATGTGTTGGTGTTGCTGGAGTGTTTACACGGGGGTGCGTGGGCTCGGGGTGACTCTTTATACTGCTTGTCAATTTATCTAACTCTCTGTCATCTTCCTCATCTTTCCTTCAAGCCATGCTAACGGGGAAAACCAAAACCAGTAGGGGTCTTGGACTCTTTGCCTAACTTAAAAAGAGAATCTTTAAAAGAGTTCGCCATATTTCTAAGTTAGCTTCTTTGGGTTCTTCGCTGTTAGGAGAGATGACGAGTGGCATTCACAGTGGCCAATCAGAGTGGTACTCAAACCGGATACGTCACACGGGATGAGGGTTCCCAACCAACCAGAATTGTTTAAACTAAGGAAGTAGCGTAATTCATATACCGATAGCAGCACCGTTTGTCCAGCGGCTTAACGGTATATCGATACCGTCCAATCGGCTACCGGTACTGACTTAGTACCGGTTCTCGATACCCATCCCTAATCACAAATGATGCAGTATCAAAGATCATTAAACAAGCATCACATGTTTTCTTTGGTTGTTTACTCTTAGAGCCATATTTTGCTGATTTCTTTTCTTTTATGCGCACATTAAATCTGAACTCAGAGCTACACTTCTATTCATCGCCTCCACCTAAACACACACATCAGATTCAAAACACCTTCTGTAATGTAATTTAAAATGTAACTACTTGACATGCACCGCAGGTCCATATCTGCACAATAAACCGCTGCAGGAATATGTGATTTAAAATGAAATAATTAAACATTCAGGTATACGTGTATTTCATCATCTGAAATGACACGCCATACCTTCAGGCCATTCAATAATTGGTGTTTCAAATATAAATGTTTTATTTAAATCCATGCTTATGTCATTGACCATCATTACGATTTCAACCAGTGCACAAAATTAATATTTAACATGCTGCATTTTGAGACTGAGATAACCAGGAGAATATTAAATGTTATATTTCTACAAATGATTGTGCCTCTTTTTCTAATAGCAACAAATGCAAACCAGATGCTTAGATTTTGTGACTCTGTCAAACAGATTTACACGAACACTCTTGAATCCAAATGATATATAAATCACTATATGAGACTATCAAATGTTTAATGAAACAATTAAGGGTTGTTGTGATACAGGCTCCATTTTCTTTTTAATATTTGTGCATAATTGAGATCAACCCTCACTCAAAGATAGTGTGATGGTCTTATCGGCGATGGCTTTAGTTGTTTATGGAAATGATACTAATGCCTGGTTATTAACATGGTAGTGATTTATTCATCTTAAGATGCTCTCTGATGTTGCACCACGTTATATGGTTATTTTTGCAGTGTGATGATGAAAAAAGGAAGCAGATAGAGGGAGAAGGGGGGGGGAGAGTGGTTGCAGAGGTGATGTGATAAAAGATTCATAATGCAGCAGATCCCAGGTCAGCTGGGGCCTCTGCAGCCTCTCTTCACCACCAGCAGCAGCAGCTCTCACGCAGAGGCAAAGATTGTGTCGGGAAAATATAGACCGATAGAGATAGAGATTGTCTGAAGAGAATCTATTCATGCCTGCAGCGAGACTTCGATCAGCTTTAACACTTTAAACAAATGTAATGTCCGCTTGAGTCTGCTATATAAACATCAATATTGTTTGAATACACAAATATATCAACGCCCCCCAGAAAGTGTGTGTGTGTGTGTGTGTGTGTGTGTGTGTGTGTGTGTGTGATTAAGAAGGACAGGCGGAGCTTTCTATATCATATCAGGTGGAAACCATTTCCACCCCTGCCATTTATTTATCATCCCATGTCAGGAGATTCTTTCCCCCCTTCTCTCTCCGGCTCCCTCACACTGTCAAAACAACACCTTTTGGCATGTATTGTATTTCACATATATTACTCTTATTCACTTTCCACAGAGAAGAATCGGAGTAGAAATGAGTGATCTTGTGATGAGTTTGTTGTGATTTATAATTAGATGTTCCAGTGCAAAAATAAGTTTCATTATTCTCTTCTCTCATGGATTCTGTAATGATGATGTATCGCCGGTATTACCTCCCCGCTCTGATTTGACGCTGGCACAAGAAACCATGTTGAATTTTGTTTTCAGGTTTTTCTTTTTTTCTTCCTGGTGGTACAGATGGTAGAAAATGTGCTTTGCCGCCACTGAATTCTCCACACCTAGGATTTATTTTCAGGATGTCACAGGCTGGATGGCAAGCAGGAGAAAATGTCTCAGGATTTTCTCTGTTGCTATTTTCCAGGAGAAGCAACACAAATACCGGCTTCTAGTACTGCAGCAGAACATGGAGAAAAGTTAGGTTTGGTATATTATCATAAAAGGGGCTCAAATACTGCTGACACTGAGCAAAATGTGTGCTGTGAACTCCCTTTAGTTTCAGGTGGGGGGTGTCACACAAGAAGAAGGAGTTTATGGTAAATCAACACTTTTTGATGCACCTGCATGTATTTGTAAACTCAAATTGCCTGTGTGTGTTCCCGTGAGCGTGTGCATATTGCATCTCCAGCCGTGATCAAATATCCATAATGCGGGTGTCGTGCTGTCACTTTTGATTATTTTGCGAGTTGCTAATGCCTCCTAAAGCCTCATGTTCATCTGTTGCCTCCCCCCCCACGCCTTCCTTTTCTTCATTATTTTGCAAATGGTATGCATCTCCCTGTAGATATGATATCTTGGCTCATGTTATTCCAGTGGTATTCGCTGGAGTTGAAGTAGGATACCAAAAAAAGTCCTAGAAAGACATGGTCAACTAATGTGCATTTAAAAAAGAGGAATAGTTTCGGCGAAAACTAAAAGGTCCCATGGGGTCAGATTAGAATTTTCCAAAGGGGGGTTCGTTTAGCATGAAACACTTGAAATAACTAAAGGTTAACAAAGAAGGTAGAAAGAAAAGTGACGTCAAAGAAAACTATTTCTGATAAGAAGTGAGCGATGATGTCAGGGTTGAGTGAAGCAGGCAGGACCCAAATGCAGATTTCACAGAAAATACCTTTATTTCAAGGTTAAATAGGAACAAACAGAACACTTCCCCGTGAACACAGGGTGTTTCTCAATCGCGAGTAAAGCTGCTTCAGAGCCACTATTTCAAGCATACTACGTCATAGAGTGCCGCCGAAGTACTGTTCCAATCTCCAGCATACTTGGAAATCTACCGAGCCCGGCGTACTCCGTTTGGAGAAATATCGAGGCTGCACATGAGTAGACTTCGCGGTCTTAAAATCCCCACAATGCTTTGCGCACGGACCAATTTCCCCAAATCTGTGGCGGAAGATGTAAGGCGGGGCCTCTCATATGACGCACACCTGCACACTTGCTAGCGTGTTCCACACTTCGTTTTCCGAATGCCAGGAAGTATTCTTGACTCGCTTCTGAAGCAAGATGCTCGGCAGACATGTGCTACCAAGCAAGCGTACTCGCGATTGAGAAACACCCACAGTCAAAGACAAACAAGGATCTAACAATGACAGACAGAAAAACCAGAACTTAAATGCACACAAGACTAATCACACAAACAAGTGACAGGTGAGGAGGGAGGAGAAAACACAGGGGCACCAGGTGAACACAATCGGGTAATCCGGTAGGAGGGAAAACAGACAGAAAGCAACAGGCGAGACGGGGGGGTGAACACTTTTCAAAATAAAACAGGAAACCAAAGACAGATCAAGACAAAACACAACATTTTGTGACAAATGATTGAGAGTCAGATGTAAACATTTCAGATGTGTGTATCTCACACTGCACTGTCACTTTAATTCATGTACCTTTGATATTCATGTTTTATTATCTTTGCTTTTAAATGAGTGTTTTTAAATGCCCTTTGATAATATGTTTCTTAATGTCTTTTATTTTGTAAAGCACTTTGAATTGCCTTGTGTTGAAAGGTGCTATATAAATAAACTTGCCTTGCCTTGCCATGGATGCAGAGAAGTTTTAGAGAGCCCTTGGTGTCGCCTCGCTGAGGAGAGGAAGGACTTTAATGTTCAGGATGAGGGATGCGAGGGGAAACATGGACACGCATTAGCCCGCGAATAGAGACAGTTGTGTTTAATCATCCCGCCCACATTGTCCGTATAAAGTGCTGGTACAGGCTTTTAAAAGGATTGCTTCTGTAAAAAAACAAACGGCTAGACAGCCAAATGAAAGAGTCCATGAGACTTTCAAGACCGTGTTACTGAAATGAAGCTAGGGGCATTCACTGATGGAAAGAAACAGAACATGAGCACCACTTCTCTTCTGAAGAGAGACTCACAAGGTCCTAGACAAAGCTTTTATTGTGTGGATTGTAAGGAATATTGATATTTTTTTGGCAATGGATTACTGAGCAGTGGACTTGAAAAAACAAACACACTTTTTTAATTGGAATAGCGGAGATCCTGCAGGAGACACACATCTCATGATATCACATTTGAAACTTACGCTGAAACTCATACTCAATCATTATTAATCCAACATGGTCTTTATTCAATTGATCTGCAATATCTACAAATAGTGAGTAATGCCCACACGCTCCAAGGGCCCAAAGTGATGTCAATAGGTTGCGTGTTTGACTTTATGGACATACTATTGGTATACATATTTTAATGTTAGTCTCAACAGAGCAAATACGAATATTTCCCAAAATGTTTAGTTTAATTATTGAGAGATGAAAATAATGCTTATTCGCATAATCAATAACTTAGCTGCTTATTATGTTGATCAATCAATTCATCATTTGGTCCATTAAATGTCTCAAAATGCTACGTCCAAAGTGATGTCTGTAAATTACTCACTTATCTGGAACTTTGTTTGAAAAATGACTTAAAAGGAATTCATTATGAAAAGAGTTACAGATGTATTTTCTGGCAATCACCTAAACGTCTAATAAACTAATTGTCTCAGCTCAGAAATTAATCTAATTTATTTTTCAAAGCTGTTTGAACATGTTCGGCACCAAAGCTATGCATTTAAATCAGGGGTGTCAAACTCAAATACACAGTGGGCCAACATTTAAAAATCAGTACTAGTCGAGGGCCAGACTGGTTCAATGTTTACAGCAAAACGTATTGAAATGAACTTATTGCACATATTAAACCTGGAACTAACAAAGCTTAAATGATTGCCTATAAAAACAACTCTTATGATTACATTTTCCCACAGGCCAACAACAGCTTAAAAAAAACAATTTCCCTCAAAGAAAAAACCAAACATGCCCTGTTGTCGTGAGAAAGAAAGTGCAGAAGGAAACATCCATGTAAACGCAGTTTGCTGCTCTGTGATGAGTTCAAGCCAGATACTTGGCATCTCATCTTGGGTGCAAGTTCATCAATGTTTGGGGTCAGGCTCTGAGCTGAGGAAATCCTCAGGATTGAGTGAAGGTGTGCGTGCAATATACCGGCGGGCCAGATGGAATAGTAATTAAAAATTATCCTGCGTGCCGAAATTAAATCCACCAAGGGCCTGATTTGGCCCCCAGGCCTTAAGTTTGACACATGTGATTTAAATGTTTGCACATCTGAGGAAATGGTGTGCTCCTAAGTAGAAGTTTAAAAAGCTCTGAATCTGCTTGAGATGGAGCAAGAAGGCTAATGTTGTTCGAGGAGTTTGGAGAACAAAAAACCTGCATATATGAACAGTTTAATACTTTGACTAAGTATAAGTTGTGTCCTCTGGAAGCACCGCTTTACGGGGATTGTAAAAAAACAAAAACACATGTTCACACCAACAAGTAGGGATCAAAATCACATGTCAGCACCCTTTTATTTGCTCCACTATCGAAACCTAAAGAGCTGTTTTATTGGTCGTTTTGACAGTGAATAGAATCATTAACGACTGCAGCATGTTTCCCTTGTAATAAAGAATCACTCTGTCCTCTAGATGTGCCTATGGTAATTACTCTTCATGAGACAGAAAAAAAAACACTTTGATATTGATTACTCTCATATTTCATTTCTACCTTATGAGACATCTCCAGAGGGAGGGTGTAAAATATGCTGGCAGACGAGCAGTGCGTCTTGAGAAGAATGTTTTTTCCCCAGCAGGCTTAGATGTAATAGATCCCTGCTGCAATGATTAGTGGAAAGGTCCGGGCCTTATGGTCCTATTCTCTGTGACACACACACTCAAACTGAGACATGCAACCATTACAAGTATGAAACATTTCTGAGGATGCTTCAGACTTCAAAGAAAACCTCTTCATTCTTTACATCTCTCCTCTTCGCGAAATTACGAGAAATAATATTATATGTGATCCTTTGTCATGCCTTCAAATCGGACACAGATTTGCGGGAGACATTAGATTTAGCAAATGCTTTTTTTATAGCTAAAATTAGGTTGGAGAGACACTTGTACCATAGCAACAATCTATGGTAGAGTTAGGGCTGCTTCGAGATCTCGATGTGTGCAAATTAGGTTATGCTACAACTTTTTAATGCTTCATACAAAAGGGAGACTTTGACCCTAATCCAGTTTTTTACTTGATTAACACTTTACTTATTGTAGCTTTAAGTAAGGCCGCAACAGTTTGATTGATTGATTGATTGAAAAGTTTATTAACAGCTTGTATGTTGGGTACAGTACAGTACAGCTCAAAACATACAATTGTTAAGGGGATGCAGACCAGAGAAAGACTTTCGTCTTGTTTACATCAGGGTCCCCCCGTTTCACAATGTAATGGAGATCAGAGACAACCCCTTTGTGTTGGAGGCTCCTCTTTCCAGTGAACAAATGTCCCTATAGCGTTGTGTAATGACAGTTTATGCTATGTGCGAGTCCATCGGGTGTTGTAGCGATTACGTTGCCCTTGTTTGTCTGCTAAAAACAAAAGATGTTCTCGTTTGTCACGAACGACGGCATTATTACCCAGGACCTGGTATCGGTGAAGGTGAAGAAACTGGTGATTATACAAGATGGCGCTCCTCACCCAGACCTCGTTGGTGTCTACGATTGTCCCCTTTAATTGAACTATACAAAACAACAATAACTCTGAAATCCTGTCTTTAATATACTACGTTAATCCTTGTTCCTGTCATAACATTTGTTATTACTTAGTTGTTGGTCCATTCCTTTGAAATATTTAACCTTTATGTAATGAAGGTAGTGGCGTAACTATCAACGGTGCAGCCGGTGCAACGCACCGGGGCCCAGAGCCGGCAAGGGGCCCATGCAAAAAAAATAAATATATATATATATTTTCTTTTTATATATTTCTTTTAAATATTTTTTTTGTGGGGCCCCAATGGCATTGACCGGTTCACGCAGTCTTCAAAGTAACCAAGCAACCTAAATTAATTTGTAATTTGTCTGTCCAATGACCTTGCTCCCTTTCATGTCATGTGATACCTTGCGTGACGAGCGAACCGTTTAATCAACCTGTACTGTACTGTAGCTAGCAGCAGCAAGTTCGGCAGCATTATAAAAAATGTAATAGCTTGCATTTATAATGTACAGCAAACCAAAGCACAAGAGCAGCGCTCAAAAGAGAAAGGACAAGAGAGAACAAGGAGATGTAACAGTTAAACTGACAAAATTAGACCGTTTTTTTTGTCATACATTGTCCTCGAAATCGAGCGCTAACGTTAGCAATGTTGATGTGCAGCTGCAGCCAGAGCCGGAGGCTAACGATAGCTCACCTGCCTCACCACCATCATTGCCATCTAGCTCCACAAGTGAAGCTGTATCCGTGGCCGTGGCTCTGTCTGGATTTGGCTGTGCCCGGCGGTGGTCCAACAGTTCCCCCAAGGGCCCCAACCGATAGGGGACTCTATGGCGCTATTGAGACCCCCGACGCCAAGGTCAAAAGCTATATTATAGCAACAAACATCAAGGAAACAGGTTTAATCCTCTTCTTAGTTCGCTGTGCCGTTGTCAGGCTGTGGTGGTCTGAGGCTGTTGTTGATAGCCTACATGTGGCGCTTCTGAGTGGTTGTGTATGTCCGTGCGTGTGTGAGCGCATCAGCGTGCACTTATGTTTGGGGCGATGGGGTGGGGGGGCCCAAAACAATATTTGCACCGGGGCCAATCACAACCTTGTCACGCCACTGAATGAAGGGTTATGTTTTCAAGTTCTCCCCTTCTCTTGCACACACATATTAAAAAGGACAGGGCTCACAGTAATGAAGGTTCACCGTGAAAGGTACAGTATGAATAAAAATACTCCTAAAACCTAAAATTAGTTATTTTCTACAAATTGAGATGAGATGTAGTGGATTCGGTTTGAAACAACAACCGCTTTCTCATTAGTTTTTATATCTGGAGTTTAGAGCATGAATGTCATTCTGGAAATGTCATGTCACTCAAGATATCAAAGGTTTTACTTTGCTCTAATCATAGTGATTTTATTTAAACGGCACACCTTAAGATCCCAACAGCAACCAGCTCAGTTACAGCAGTTATCTAAATCTTGAACATTTACATCGCATGGTGGCATTGATTTGTCCCTGTCGAATAAATACTTACAAATGGTTTCTCTGAATCATGTCCAAGGGAAACACGGATGATCTAATGTGAGAAATTAAAGGTCCCATGTCATGCTTTTCCGGTTATTACCCGTCCCCTTGTGTGTTATGAAGGTTTTAATGCATGTAAACGGTCTGCAAAGTCACAAACCCTTAAAGTGCACTCTGTAGCGAGTACAACTCTAACACAGAAAATACCTATCTATGCTGCCCCAGAACGCCTCGATTGAGATTTTTCTTTTTCCATTTTTTTCTTCCTGGGTATGGTGATGTGACCATACCCAAATGGACCAATCCGTGGAGCTCCTCACACACACACACTCACTCAGCCTTATCTCTTCAGCCGCGATATTCCGCGGAGTTTCGCCGGCACAGTCAGCCTTATCTTTTCTCAGCCGCAGCTGCGTGGATCTCCACTCACAATTCGCCACACACTCATGTGTGTGTGCTCAGGCTGAGTTCATGCTGAGTTTCGCCGTGTCTCGCTGTCTCGCAGACCCCACGCAGCAACCAGGAAACGACACCAGTAATACAGCTCACACTGTCGGCTCCTCGAGTCTCAAAGGGCGGAGCAGCGAGCCCTGCAACGTCCCGCCAACACGGCACCCAGACCCCACGCAGCATTCTCATCTGTTTGTCATTACTGGTGTCCTTTTCTGGTTGCTAACAAATGCCATTGTAACACATAAACACACATCAGAGCACAGTGGGCTCATAGGGAGGGGGGGGGCAGGAGCTCCAACAAGGCGTTTAGGACAGAGAGTGAATACACATACTATACAGAGATGCTGTATGAGAAACTGTATGAGAAACTGTATGAGAAACCAATGTGAGTTTGGCACATTGAACAATGTAAATCTATTCTAGTAGACCTCAACAATGGAATTATGGGCCCTTTTAAGTACTACAAAAAAAACAAAAGTCTTAGACGGGAAGAAAAATCAGGCATTATCAGGAGGCTGATGTTTTTTTACCTCTCTGCAAAATGAGACGGGACATCCTCACATTTCTCAGAAGCAGCTACAGTAATGGGAAGGGTTGAGAACATAATTGTGTTTCGTGAAAAATGATTAGATCTGGGTTTTGAGATTCAGTTATTTATTTTTTGGAGTAATCCAACAACATTATTTGTGGTATTGTGACGACTTTTTGCAGTACTTTGTGTAGACTTGTTGAACTTTATGCCATGGGTTGACTGAACGAGATCAGATTGAGATGGTACTCTCCACAGTGAGCTGCTGAATCCACATCCTGAATGATTGATCGATCTTGACTTGACACAAGTGGTACCGAATGCTCAAATTGCTCCTCAGCTCAGACAACCTGCAGGCATCTACAGAGGCGTCTGCTGATTGGCTGGTAGTTACTTTTTGAAACTATGGTGGGTGAACTTCTGACCCCCCAGGGTGGTCCAGAGGAATACTCTCCTGGAATAAAATGGTTTTAAAGTTAAATGGAGCTGTCTGGTGCACTTTCAGAGCAAAATTACCTTTTGAAAGTACAATTTCTAGTTAACAATTTTGTGATTTACGTGCCCTCGACCCTATCCTCACGCAGGGTCATTTAGGCTAACCACTGTCTGCAATAACCTTTTGGACAGATTTCCCTCTTTTATTTTGGAGGATTTATTATATTAGGAGCACTGTAGCTGAGGCTAGAGCCACGCACATAATTAATTGTGCCCCGTTATAGCCCATTTATTACGAAGTCAACAAATAGTTTGTGTCATTCTGAACCTTTGGTGGGAGATGGTTGGTCACTATAGGCTAAGTTATGATGAAAACGTTCTTCAAGCCCATTACGAAAAACAAAAATACACTATACCTAAATACACATTTTCCATCAACGTCTTTTGAACTAATCCCTTCATTATTTGTACAAATTGTTATGACAGTCTATCCAAATGTTGTACAGATATTATAACAAAGAACCACAATGTCTATGTGATGGTGGCATTAGATGTCATTAAAGCGACCAACAAATCGTTAAAAAAAAAACCCTTACAAATAAATGAACAGTCTGTAATTTGAATGGTAGGTTTATATGAACACTGAAAGTAAGAATATCACAAAGGAAATCCAGAAATTGACATTATATAAAAGATAAAAATTGATTTGCAATTAGGCCGTTAATTTCTTTGTAAGTGGGTAAACTTACAGAATCTGCAGGGGATCAAATACTTATTTTCTCCACTGTAGGTACAAAATGTCATGGCAACACATCCAATTATACTCAGAAGCTTCAACCTATAATCAAGTGCAGGCATGGCGCACTGACTCTACCCTCCATGGAGCCTCGAGCTAACGTCACCAAAACTCAAATTTAGTTTCTTGGAACTGACTCCAAAAGAGCGGATCGCCAGAAAATCTCCAACTGCCGGCACGACGTCAGACGAGATGAATCATCCACATGTGAAGTTAGCCCTCATTCCAAAGCCGCTGTTACCAAACACCACGCTGTTGTGATTGAAGCATTTGGCGGCACACTTATGAAAGCCCATGTTTTTCAATGAGACACTTAATCAAATGAGTTTCATGATTATTCCGCCACAATACAGCGAGGGAAGATATGACCATGTGTCTAATCTACGGAGTGGCTGCTCCCCCCTCTTTTCCTCGCTATCTCCCTTTCGCTTTCCATCGCTCTCTTCTGCTCTCCAGTCCTTTTTCTCATTTTGCCTCTCACAATGAGTCGTAATGTCCCTGGCTAATCTCTGACTCACGTTTCTCTTTCTTGTCCATCTCTGGCGTCTCTCCGCAGCCCCCTGCCCTCTCTCTTCCCTTCTTCCATTCATCATTAATTCATATGATGCAGCGCAGCAGAGCATCAGTAAGTGATGCTCTTCAACCATAACAAACAAGCCCAAATGTCTGTACTCGACAGGAATGATCTGCATCGATGAAGACGGAGAAGGGGAAGAGTGAGATGAGGATAAAAATATGTTTACCAAATATTTTTCGCCTGTCAAACTTTTCCCTTTTGCATCAGAACTTGTTTTTGAACCCTAGGTTATATGAAAAATAATTTTCAGCACATTTGATTTTTCCAAAGCCATGAAGAATCAAATGTTTTTACTCAGTACCAATAAACTTAACTACAGTATCGCTATTAAACAACACTGTTTATTGAAAAAAGGAATTGCACACTTTCTTAGCTCTGCGTGAAAATAATCAAACTTCTAAATTGTACTCGCTATCTACTCTCTGTCCTTTTTTTTTCACTTTTATTGTCATTACGTAGTACAGGTACTATGTAACAAAATGGTTTCTCTGCATTTGACCTATCCTAGTGTTAGGAGCAGTGGGCTGCCATTATGAACTGCGCCTGGGGAGCAGTATAGGTATAGGTTCCGGTGCCTTGCTCAGGGACACCTCGGTAGCACTTGGTCTTGCCGGGACTTGAACTGGTGACCTTCCAGTAGCCAAGCCAAGTCCCTATGGACTTCGCCACCACCTCCCGTCTTGTGTCTAAAACAGGGTTTTATCTAAACCGAATAACAGGGGCGATGCGTCCTCTTACTTTCGGCATGTGCCCTCATACCAAAATGCAGATTTTCCCCATAACATTTTAAAGTGATGCCAGAAAACAATATTTCTGTTCGTCAGACACGGTATAATTACTCCAAAAATATGAAAACCGTGTCAGACTGTGAGACAGATTTGTTTTTACGGAGCTCCGAATAAATAGGGGATCGATGTCCGGTCGGTTTGCCGGTGGATGAGTGGCAGACAGCAGGTTGACATTTAAAGTGTGATTTCTGAATTAAATCATTTATTTTAGGCAAGGCATTATTTTCTCCGTAAAGTGGGCGGGGCCGTTATTTTGGCAGGAAATGACGTTAACGCCCTCATACTATATTTTTCTAGAAAAACCCCTGTAAAACTAAAGCCAATGTTTGTGCATTGTAGTAAACAGAGCTGAATGTTCATTTGATAATGTTAAAAAAGCATGTGATGAGTTAGTATCAACATCTGGCATTTTGAGTAAATCTAATATGTACGTTTTCTTTCCCGAATTCCTATGAATTGTTTATCTTACCTATTGCGTCATTGCAACCAACTTGTCCTTTCATTTGACTAATTAATGACAAATGTAACATACTTGAAGACCAATAGATGTTGACAAACACTTTCATAATTCATTCAGGTTGTCAGAAAGTTGGCTATAATGAAACACTGCAGCTTCCCCCGATTTGTAATTAGCAGCTCATGTCAAATTACTGCTTCACTGTAAATCCCAAATTCTCGTCTACTTTCTGATAAATGCCTCATCAGCTTATCACGCCCTCTCATAGCCCAACTCTAATTTTGGGTCACGGATTTTCTCACAACACATTTTGAAAGTCCGGCTTGACGGGAAAAGCCCTGGGGCCTCATTTATAAATGGTGCGTATGCTCAAAAGATGGCGTACGCCAGTTTGTACGCAATGTTTGCGATTTATAAAATACTAACTTGACGGGAAAATGTGCGGTCCTCCACGCAAACTCTAACCCATGCGTACGCACTAAGCACAAAAACGGGAGGGACGAGAAACTGCGACACCGTTGGCAGAAGGAAGAATGGAGAGAAATATGTGGAAATGATACCATAAATAAAATGTTACCTCTCATTTATCAAATATGAAGAATTAATTTTCACAAATTGATTAAAGCCAATCTTAAAATGATTTAACAAACGCCTGTTTGAGACTCCTCAGTGCACACAAAAACATAACTTGGAGAAATAAATAAATACGGAAATGTTATTGATCACCCCTCGATTATGTTCTCTTGTTAAGAAATGTATTCTCATAAATGATGCGGTAAACAGGAGGACAGAATTACTTTAAACTGACGCCGTTTTGCATTTCTAGATACGAACACAGTGTGAGAAAAAGTTTTTAGAGAGTACTTGTCCATGGACAAGTGAGTTTGGCAATTTACTTGTCCGAATACATTTTTCACTTGTCCAGAATGGACAAAAATTGGGGCCACTGGAATCTTCTTCTTCGCCAACGTATTTTACTTTTCCCCACGATTTTTACGTCACCGCTAACGTAAGTGAGCGGTAAGATTTTACTGCATCACACATAGGGTTGGGTATAGTTTGGATTTTAACGATTCCGGTTCTGCTTTTCGATTCCGGTTATTTTCGGTTCTCGATTCCGGTTCTTTGAGAGGGTAAAAATAAGTCCCATGACAAACTGGGAGAAAAACATATTTATGAAAACATTAAGTCAAATCTGTATTCCTATTTAGAAATCACTTCATACTGTTTAATTTCTTACGGTTATTGAATACAATTATATAAAAATAATCTCTGCATTGTTTAGTTAGTTCTATGTGGTGCAGTTTGAGAATGTACAATTGGCCCAGTCTCCTCTGATGTTACACTGCAACCTGCCTGTGAGACAGAGTCCAACCACACATGTCCAACACATAGGCCTAATAATAATAATACATTATATTTATAGCCTATAGGCCTAGCGCTTTTCTACAACTCAAAGACGCTTGCATGCTTACACATGTCCTGCAATACACATGCTGCAGCTGCCCAGCTGCTCACTGTTTGTAAAAGTAAATAAATACTATTTTCATTTCAATAATGTATTTTCTATACCCTGCTTCATAAACAATACTGACATCCCTGTGCTCCTCCGAGTCTGGGGGTCGGGGGATGTGAGGACAGCGCGAGGACACAGACAGGGAGGCTGATTTACTTCATAAAGGAAATGGCGGTCAATATTAACAACATAGGAGCTAAAACGCTTAATAACCTTCATTACGTGTTAAAGAAAGAACATAAGAAAGTTTGACAAAGATTAGGCTGTTAAACGGGCAGCGGGTCCGCTGTGTGTAGAAAGAGAGAGAGAGAGAGACGCTGAACTGCACCGTGCAGCGATCAGATGATCCGGAGCAGAGAGAGAGAGCTGCGGTCCGCGGGGCTCGGCCTCGCCTCCTGTCCTCACAACTCTTATTAATCCCGGTACCGGACAATTGTTATTTGTTCCTACTCGGAACCGAGTTTTGCTTCCCAACCCTGCCACTGTGCTACACGTCCCGCACTGCCCCGCCCCCGTCTAACAGTACAGAAAGCGGCGAGATGCATTTCCTTAGGAATCGACAAGCAGAACCGAAACTAACATTTCTAAACGAACAATGGCGGACACGGACAATTTGCGAATGAGTTCTGCATTTTGTAAACTGAGTTTATCAATAATTTGTCAATAAATGAGGGCTAAAAACGTCACTTGTCCGCTGGACAAGTCAATTGAAAGATCTACTTGTCCGACATTGTAAATAACACGTCCCGGGCGGTGGGACGGGTACTTTTTCGCACACTGGAGCATGGTTTTATATACTATCATGTTTAATCGTGTTTTATGCCGTTTGCCAATAGCCTACTTGATAAGTCGCTCGTAAAACACAGGAGGTATGGAAACTAAGAACACCATATGTGGTAAATTGTACAGCTAATATAACACAACACATTAGTTGTATTTCCTTCAACTGGTGGATTATGGATATATAGTTGCTGATCGACAGCTGGAACACAAACCACCAAATAAAATAAAAAAATGTGATTATTCATGACTCCACTCCGGAGGGATTCCCCGATCATTTCTTACAGTTTCTCATCAAGGGGGTGTCTCCTGTCCCCGGTACAAACACACTGCCTGAGGAAGATTAGGCTATGTGTATTTTTTTTGTCATTAGCCTTTTTCGGACCACTTATTTATTTATTTTGGTGACGATCCGACCTCCATGCTGCTACTCTGGTTCAAACTGCATCCACCAAACAATATGACATACATCTGACATGATGTGAGATGTCTTTTTTAGCTGTTCTGTCGTCATTTCCTGCGATCTTCTTCATGCAGTCAGTCAAAATGAATGAATGAATGAATGGGCGTTTCTTTGACTATTTATTGGCAAATATGGGCGTTACGTGAAGCCCGCAAAAGCTGCGCCGCATTTCGAGTTGATTGTTGAAAAGGGGAAACCGGCGTAGGATGTGCCGTACGCAAGTCCTGCGCCGGTACGCAATCTTTTATGAATGTCTGTGCGTATTTATTTGCTTTGTCCTACGTAAGCAACCTTCCCACGTGAATCCTACGCAAGGCTTTATAAATGAGGCCCCTGGTCCTCATTGTGCTCTGACGGAGGCTTGTCCTTGAAGTTGTGCAGCCTTCCAGGACATTGAGCACATTTCCCCCCCAAAGGAAAGCCTTGCCTCTGAACACTTTCTGCTGGCTGCTGTCCCCTCTGCGGACAGACCAGTTCTGGCAGGCTGTTTGTCAAAATGCCACAATATCGAGTGCGCCTACAGGAATGTGTTCACCCAAACCGAGTGCCTCGTCATGCTCATGGATTACGCTGCTGGATTTGTGAGTGTGTCTGCTTTTGTCTGTTTGTATATTTTTGTTTGTATCACACAGAGCCGTCTGCGTTTTGTTAGAGGAGGCACCAAAAGGATTTATTTTCTTCACAGACTCATGCTGCCCTGATTTCCTATCTACAACCACCGTAGGAATGGAAACCCTTCTTCCCACATCCATTAATATTGCATTTCATTTTTATAACATTACCCCAGCCCCCAGGCACATGCTCTGGATAACACAGAAGAAGCCTGTCCTTAGAATAGATTTAGAGACGGGAAATGTACGACTGTGATCTCAAAGGTATCACCTTTAGTGGGGCTTCAACTTTGACTGGTATATATTAATTGGCAGAGAGTGTGACTCCCTAATGCAATCGACTGCAGTGTGTGTTTTTAGATTATGTAATTTGGTGCGCTCATCTACTTAAACCAAAATATCGCAAAGTATATCAGTGTTTCACAAGATGCTTGTTGATGGAATACTTTAATATTTTATGAAAAACAATTTGTGTTTTCTCGTTGCAAACACTTGGGAGGGTTGGCTAGTCACAGGACAATAGTTTAAAAGTCAGATCACCCCTTTAAATAATTGAAAGAGCTAAAGGTTAACAAATATTGTGGGGGAAACTTCTGAAGCAATTGGAAACAGGACTCGGAGAGACACGAGGAGAGCTGGAGCTTTGATGGCAAACACTGACGGTTTATTTGGAGCTTCGGCCGGAGAATTCACAAGACATGTCACGGGCCACGAGTTGACCACACGGTTGAGATGCCACAATCAATTCTGAAGAACTTTTCTGTAGTTCGAGGTTTTAACTAGTTCAGAGTGTAATAATCAACATTCTTTATCAGCGAGACTAAACAAATATGGCCCCTGAATCTAACTAGAGCTGTCGTCCATAGAAAATAATGTGCGCCAGGGAACCTACGTCCCTGAACAATAAACTACCTCATGGCGGCTTGTGCTCGGTCATAGACTGGCAACAACAATGTGCCCAAGCTGCCCCTCCTTAAGAGAGATAGCAGCAATACCCAAGGCCGTAGACCTATGCCACGGGAAAGGAGACAGTGAAAGGAGAAAATTATGAACTGTGTCAAAGGTTGAATACCTAAGCAAATTATTCCCTAACAAATATAATAGATGACATAACTGTCATGCCCGTTCCTTTAAATATAAATGAAACAAGTGATTTATTTTGTGACAGGCAAACTTTTTTTCACAATTGGAGTCGGACGAGGCCAAGGCCACGGAAATCTAATTAGTTTTTTTATCCACTTAATCTGCGAAAAACATCCCTATATTCAAATGCAACGCTCCGATGGTTACATGGTTCTCCATAAGCTAAAGCTGCTTAAAACAAGTATGAAAATGCACAACACAGTTATACTGTAGGGCCTTATAAATTATCAATGTATTCTTTATTAATACTGGTCTAATTGAGTATGTTTAAAGTGTATTAATTCATTGTCAAAAAAAGAGAAAAAAACTCTTAACACCGCATAAACTAACATTTTATTGAACATAAAAAGATAAATGACATTAACTGTAATTTCTGCAGCTCAAACCCAGGTTTAATAGCCCGCACATTACAGGAGTGCTCTGAAGTAGACTGAACACACATTACTAAATTACTTATTTTATGTTTTTCTATTTAGTCAAATTTCAGATTTGAAAAATGACAATTATGAGACCAGACTCAGTGGCATTAGCCTAAATGTAAACTGAGATATAAAAGTATTGAAACATTAGCCTAATTGACACACACACACACACACACACACACACCCCCGCCCCCCCCCCCCCCCCCAAGTTGAGGCAGGCTTTCCCTTCAGCTAAATTTGAAAACCCCAGAAAATGTGATAAAGACAACAGTTATGCAAAAAGATGGAACAAACTGATTGTATCTGCCTTGATCATCTGCCAATTTTGAGAGACGTCCATTTTGGACAGAAAATATGACATGCTTCGGAGAAAAGTATTTCATTTATGAAATCTCAAAGCTGTACACAAAGACCAGGTTTTATTCAGGCTGAACTCACAGCCTTTCTTTGCTTGTACTGATATCTGAACAAGCAGAGCATTTGCTACGTACATGCCAGCCTCAATCCAGTGTATGACTAACTCCTGGGAAACACATTCCTGGGGCCTCATTTATAAAGGGATATACGCTCAAAAAATGGCGTATGCCAGTTTCTACGCAATGTTTGCGATTTATAAAATACTAACTTGACGGGAAAATGTGCGGTCCTCCACGCAAACTCTAACCCATGCGTACGCACTAAGCACACAAACGGGAGAGACGAGAAACTGCGACACCGTTGGCAGAAGGAAGAATGGAGAGAAATATGTGGAAATAATACCATAAATAAAATGTTACCTCTCATTTATCAAATATGAAGAATTCATTTTCAAACATTGATTAAAGCCAATCTTTAAATGATTAAACAAACGCCAGTTTGAGACTCCTCAGTGCACACAAAAACATAACTTGGAGAAATAAATAAATACGGATATGTTATTTAAAACCACCTCGAATATGTTGTGTTAATGTTATGAAATGTTTTCTCATAAATGATGCGGTAAGCAGGAGGACAGAATTACGTCTAAACTGACGCCGTTTTGCATTTCTATAGGTTGTAGATACGAGCATGGTTTTATATACTATCACGTTTAATCGTGTTTTATGCCGTTTGCCAAGACTTGATAAGTCGCTCGTAAAACACAGGAGGTATGGAAACTAAGAACACCATATGTGGTAAATTGTACAGCTAATATAACACAATCCATTAGTTGTATTTCCTTTAACTGGTGGATTATGGATATATAGTTGCTGATCGACAGCTGGAACACAAACCACCAAATACAACAAAAATAATTCAGATCCAGTCGTCATGACTCCACTCCGGAGGGATTCCCCGATCATTTCTTACAGTTTCTCATCAAGGGGGGGGTCTCCTGTCCCCGGGACAAACACACTGCCTGAGGAAGGTTATGTGTATTTGTTTTGTCATTAACTTTTTTCGGACCACTTATTTATTTATTTTGGTGACGATCCGACCTCCATGCTGCTACTCTGGTTCAAACTGCATCCACCAAACAATATGATTTATCTCGACCTCCCCACAATAACCAAAATCTGACACGGTGTGAGATGTCTTTTTTAGCTGTTCTATCGTAATTTCCTGCGATCTTCTTCATGCAGTCAGTCAGAATGAATGAATGAATGGGTGTTTCTTTGACTATGTATAGGCAAATATGGGCGTTACGAGTCGATTGTCATTTATCAAGGGAAACAGGCGTAGGGAGTGCCGTACGCACTTCCCTCGCCGGTACGCAACGTTTTGTGAATCGGAAAATGGCGGAAAATTTATGTACCTATTTTTGTGCTTTGTACTACGTAAGCAACCTTCCTACGTCAATCCTACGCAAGGCGTTATAAATGAGGCCCCTGGTGTTTAGGATGTTCAGCTTTATATTCATAGAATACACCATACAGTCTCCATGAATCCCTAGAGACGATTGTGTCTGAGAAAAAGTCCTTTCAACAACAAAAACAAGCATTTGTAAGTTACCTTTGGATACCTTGTTTTGGCCATGACCTTCATCTTGCTGTAGGCAAGGCTTAATGCTGGAAGGTGTCTCACATGCTTGTCTATGCTCTGTACCACCTGGCCTGCCTTTTCCATGTCACACTAAATGAGGAGGATAAGCAGAAGGCCTTGAGCTACCTGAACATAAGCTCATTCACAGCGAGCCTACAAAGTGGAACACATTCTGGTTAAATGTTTGTGCTGTATTGGACACGGATCTTAAGAAGTAGCACCTGATGCTTAAACACTCAGGTATAGCAACACCATACACTGTTGGAAAGATCCTTGGCCCACCCGACAGCTTCCGAGACACATTAAGTGAAGAGAAAGACGCCATGTTGAGTCCTGCACTTGAAATGGAAAACATTTAAGAGATAAGAGCTGACTTCACAGCAAGTTATGCAAGTAGATCGTTGGGCACGGCCCTCAACACTACGACAGTCCTCGACCCAAGATTTAAGGACACTTTTGTTACCATAGAGTAAGAGGTGAAGGCATTATGATTGAAGAAATCTGATGAAACTCCATGACCGCGCAAGGAAGCGAGTCCAAGCAGCAACAGGAAAATAACGAAAGGGTTAAAAAAAGTAAAATGACTTGAAAAGACACCATCAAGTTTCAAAAGTTTAAAAAAAAATCCGCTGCTGTTCTTGGGACAACTTCAGAGGACCTACATGAAATAACTCTACACAAAACCATAAGCTTTCGACTGTGGCTTCAAATGTACCTTCCACAATTTGAAATAGGTTACATATTCTCATTTAATTCCCTGAATGTTAAATTATTCCATAAAGAGTGTGCCAGCAAAAATATGCATGTTACACAACACTGTCTCTTTTCTTTTTTTACTCAAGGTAACCCAACTTGGATAGTTTTATGGTAACCTCAATAATTCAACCCTGCAGATCATTAGAGATCTTGCCGTGTATGCATGTAGCTGCAGAAAAATATGCTCTATGATTGATACCCAAGGTAACTCAGTGGGCGCCTCCATTCCTTCTTTTAAATGCTGATACAATCTAGATGATTGCCTCTACGTATTCTAAAACTCTTAGCATGGTTTTGGTTAGATCTCTCGTAATCCCATGGACTATTTCCAGACATAATTGTGTGTTTTAATTCCCACTGGCCTTTCTTTTAAGTTGTATTATGACCTGCTGTCTTACAAGTGAAATACATTAAGGCAGTATTGTTATTGGCGTTATCTCTTTTTTAATTTTACATTTGAAAGTTGTGAGCTTCAAAGGTGATAGCAGCTTTATTTTGCTACTATTGGACAGAACCGTACCAGCTGTTTTCAGTCTGTTAAGCTAACCTGTTGCTAGCGGGCGCTTTAGACGGCATACAATATCTCATTAGAGTCATAATGACACATTTTGCTTTTTGCAAATGCTGATGGAAAAACATAAATAACCTTAAGTGAATAATATGGGTTTGGTATTTGACATGTCTATTCATTACATCAGATTTAGTGACTGACAACCATGATAAAGAATGCATTTTACAGTAAATGCATTGTAGTTTGTCAATGAATCTGAGTGGAACTGTAGTTTTAACTTGTTTGAAGCACTGAAACCCATTTGAAGACATGCTTTAGTTATACTTTCTGTTGTGCAGAATGAGTTGACCGCCTCTTTCAAGGTTAAAAGGTTTTGCAGTGATGCCAAGCCAATGGCAATTACCCCGACACTGACTCTGTGTCCTTTGGCCAATGAATACATTGCTTTCCCCTCTAAAACAGGCTCACGGCTAAGAAGAGAACTTCCTCTGAAGTTTGTTTTAAATAATGTTAACCTCATCATTAACTTAATGCTGGCAAGAAGGATGTGGAAGTCAGAGTTTGGTCTGACCCGCCGTCTTTAAAACATTTGTCTTCAGCTCTGTTTAATACTCTTAGGATCGTTAATGGGAACTTGCCAATTGGAAAGTGTGCCCTAACAACTCCATTAGTCTTCCACCACTTTTTGTTTGTTCCTAAACACACATATTTTTAGTTAGCAATTTGCCTAATCGCCCGTAAACAATCATTGTCCTGTCCCTTTAGAGGGTTGGACCCTGCACAGTGTTTATACTGTTATTATTGTTATGGCATCGCTCCAAAAAGAAATGCTCAATTATCCAATCTGCACTTTACCCTTCCTCTCTCTGCTTGTATCCTTTCTTTTTATCCTTTTTCAAACAACATGCACACATGCCCTCCCCAATCCCGTCCCTGTTACTCCTCCCCACTGCACCCCCCTACACTGTATTCAGTGCCGCATTACACTTGCAAATAATCACATTATTGCCAAAGACACCCTCTGATAAACCGAGCATGTGTGCATGTCAATGAGTCGTGCATAAACACTGAGTTATTATTTTAATGAAGATATGTCACTGTTGTCGACATTGTGTGTGTGTGTGTGTGTGTGTGTGTGTGTTAGCAAACTGCCTTTAATTTGCAACAACAGTGCCACTGGGGACAGTGACAGAATAATTGAATGAGATATAAATAATGAATTAATATAAATGCATTAAAAAGATCCTTCTGTGGATATTGTTCTTCTTTTTGATAGCTTGATAGTCAGGACTAATTTGATTGAATAATACTGTGGGAAAGGCCAATTAATATTATTATATAACAGACAAACAACTTTTACATAATTACTTTCAAAGTTTTTTGCTGTTGTATGCAAAGCCAGTGACGCTTCCTGATTAATCTTCCATCACAAAGCAACGCCAGCTAAATCTAAATGTATACAACAGTCGAGTTTGGCCAATGACGCATGAGAAAGGAGGAGCGTGCGATTCGGTTGACCCGAAACAACGTGTGACAATTAATTAGCCTGTAATTATTCTGCAGAAACTAATGAGAATCATACTTAGTCATGTGGAGTATTTAAAGTGTAATACATGTACGTTTTTTATCTGATTTGATAAGCAACACAACAACATGTCATTAAGTGAGATATTCTGTAAATACATGAATTCTGTATTCTTTTTTTTTGCTTACTGTGACTTCAAGTGTTTATTTTGAACGATAAACCCTGCATATGTTTCACTATAATGCTGGGCCTTTTTTAATTTAAGGTGCTTATTATAACTCATGTGAAATGCAACCATAACAACTTCATTCGGGGTATATGTGACGGGGTGTAGTTTCAATATAATTACACTTCTTTAAAGGTCACCTATCATGCTATTTTTAGGCAATAGCATAGGTCTCAGATATATAAAAATATATAAAAAACATGTCTATGAAGTGTTTTGCTCAAAATACCAAACAGATCACCCATTCTAGCCATGCCTCATATCCCTCTATTTCACTTCCTGTTTCTAAAGTGCTGATTTGGGGTATAAAGCTTTAAAAAAAAAAGAAGAAATTGATACAAAATAAAAAAGTAGGGGGCTGAGCTCATGCGGGACCCTACTACCCTTACTGTCTAAACTAAATACTGCGGTGATGAAACGCCATATCATGGATTATCAAGGATTATTTCTGAAACAGTATGGAGCTCAAAGGCTTTCTCTCTTGCCGGTTATACCACAAGGTGAGTTCCTTTTTATTTCCTGCTTCTTCACACACATGCTCTCCAGTACAGGTTAGCTCTGAGTGTTAGCGATGCTAATGTAAACACCGACCATATTACGTCCAAAACAGTCGGGCATTGTTTCTGATAGCAACGTTTCTGATGGTGCCGTGCGGGTCCACATTTCCGATATTACGTCATATCGGACGCAAATCTGGATCAGCTCCGTTGTAGCCCCGTTTTTAGAGATGTGGGTACGGAGGAAAAGAGAGAGGGTTTTATTTTCTGACGCTGCGTGAGTTCCCTGACACACCGGGGACACATATTTATGTATAAAAGACATCAGAAAGTGCATTTTGCATGATAGGTCCCCTTTAAGCATCATTACTTTTTTTCACGATCCAGCTGCCTTCTTACTTTTTTTCATCCATAGCTATACAAAAAAAATCAAATCAAATAAACCCAAAACTAGCTTTTGTTCATGTAAGATTTATGTTATTTGCTCTATTACTTAAAAAACGATATTCAACATGTTGTAGGACAGGCAGTTAGATTTTAATCCCCAAACATTTATACATAACAGATCATGACTTTAACACTGTTTTTCTAGCTTCTGAGCTTAATATTGACTAATATGACCAACTTAAATGCTCCAACTCCAACCCTAAAGTGACTTCCTATGCCTATTAAGGATTGTATCGATAAACATGTTTAAGCTACCATAAAGCCTGTCTGAAGAAATGTATTTTATTTAGCTATACTGCAATAATTCAAATCTTCCATACTGTAACTAGCCCTGAGGCTTTGAATAAAGGTTCCTCACTCAGACATTGCTCTAAACAGGAAGTGAAGCAGAGTGTGACCTCTCTATCAGTCCTGAGCGTGACCAGGCTTGTGGGTCACCCAATTATTTCAAGGGTCACTACTCCAGTGTGAAGTGTGTGTAAGAAATACAAAAAATACAATTTCAACTGTGTGAAAGCACAGTAATGGGTTAAAAAAAAAAACATGTTATTGTAGCAAATAGCCATTGTTGCATGTCAAATCAGTTTGTATTTCCATTCCACTAGAGCTGTCAAATAAATTGGACAAATAATAAAATAGTAACCTCTGTAATAAGCCCTTGGAAGAGTTGAAAAATAAATGCTAAGAAATGTGAACTTGCAAATTAAATGTACTCAAGGATTGCGGGTTGTTTTAATTGTTGGTTGAATTCATAAACCTCCTAAAATGGAGGCTGGTGTTTTTTCAAAAAAAATATTTATTTGATTAGATTTATTTAGAATATGTAAAACAATAATACAAAAATGTAACAAGAATTATTATACAATACAAAATTAAGCAGTGTCAAATTGATATACAAAAATAGTACTGATTCTAAGTTATGAAACAAATAATCTACCTAATTACACTTCCGAAAAGGGGTGGGAAGAAGTTTACTCTTATTTAATCCCACCCCTTCTCCCAAAAACTAAATTACTAACAAACCAAATAATAAATAATCTGCAAACACCCAGTTATGATTAAACAGCGTCATCCCTGTATCTTGTTAAAATCATGGTGTTAAATATCTGCGGTTTCTGTGACATCGGGTGTATTTGGAAACCTTTTGTTGCTGCTACCTCTCTATCAGCAGAATCACACAAAGCCCCGAGTGTACCTGGATGGAGAAGGGAATCAAAACCTGAAAACCATCTCCGATAAAGAGCTGAAGCCGGCGGGAGGCTCAGAATATTAAGAGAAGGGAGAGGTTGTTGTTGTTTTTTGCAGGCAGGATGACCAACTTGTCTCAATCTCAGAATGAGTCTGTCAGATAGCATTGTAACGGAAATAGCTTAGGGTGCTTGTGTTCTTGTGCTTCTTACATATTCAGAGACACAGTATGATATTGAGTCCTTTCTGTAGCTGTGCATATACACTGTGTGTCAGTGGGGCTGAGATGTCAGGGGAAGAGTCTGCAGCACAGAGGGGGGGCAGATAGCAAGTGTTTGTGTCTCAGGTGCACTACAGGAAATGAAAAAGGAAAACAAATCTAATGTCAGGAGCACTTGTCGTAGGAAGGCACTGCCATATCTGACTGGAAATTAATAAAGTATTCTTGCAAATTTGCGCTGTTTTTCTGGGTGGTGGGCTTGGATGAGATCTGTAGTGGACTTTGAAGCAAGGAAAGAATGCTGATCAACTGAGAGGGAGAAGACACACGTATGAAATCCAGAGTAGACACAGCATGCATACAAATGCTTGTAATATTGGCTGATTTAAATGCTTTCTGATTATAAAAACACTAGAGCTGTAATTGCTATATGCACAGATATGCTCCTCCTGTGAGCTCCGTAATTGACTGTGATGTTCATATGTATTGTGAGTGATTACAATCAATAGAAAATATTGATTTGCCAAATGCACCAGGTCTCCAAGGGCAAGTAAAGATATTTGAAATGATAGGTTGCAGGAAACAAAGAGAAATTGATCAAGGGAGACTTGTAAATTATTTCCTTCATTTTACAGCATTGTGATATCTATCGGGGTAAACCAGCTCTTACATTTGCATACAAATTGACATTTTAAACTCTAATACCTCTCCCGCAAACAAGTCAGAAAGATAGTGTCAGGAAAGAACATCTCAAGAACTAATGCACATCAGGAAAGCGCCACACACATGTGGCCACTGATTGGGTATATTGCACTTTCATTAGCTCCTAAATGTGTCTGGCATCCATCAGCTGCTTGCAGGCAGCAGTAAAATACGAGCAAATCAATCTCATAATAGACGCTTGAATAAATGGGAATGCCCGTGTAAGCTAAACAGCATACGTCTGGAGCTGCCCGGCTATTACGGAAGCTGTGGATTTACATTCTGCTATGTGTCACTTGGATATTGCTTTCCTGAGCGTGCAAGGTCAGCTCTCATTGCTTTGCTAATATCCTCAGGTCCTCTTTTCATCTCCTCAGGCTTTCTCTTGTCCGTCTGACTGTATGTGTCGGTGCTTGCAGAGCCAGTTGCTGTGTGTGTAAGAGCTCTTAAGGCCTCTATATTCCGATCAATTTCATGGCTGGCTTCATCCCGGCGCCACGTCTTTTTCATTCATCAGCCACGCCATATTGTAGTCATATGAACACGGCAGGCGTCGAGTCACCATGCACTGCAGTCGTCTTCGCCTCAGACGCGCAGGTTCATGTTCGCTGTGTTTTGACTACTTTCATTAGCAGGTAGGTTAACATCCCTAGAGGCAATAGTCTTCTTCTCTTGTCTTGATTTTCTTTTTTGGCTCTCCCACTCTGACTCCCACTTCAGTTTGATGCGATCTATCCCTCAGATGACTGTCGAGGTGTTAAATATTAAGTCTTAACTGTCACACTGGTTTCTTTAAGGCACAGAGTCAAGCCTCCCCTTCGCTTTCAGCTAATTCATCTAAAGAAATCCAACCTCTGTGACTTAGAGAAAAAAGCAGAGTGAAATGGAAAGAGCAAACAAGACAGATGAAAGGGTGTTACAGCATCTTATCACCTTGCTCTAAATGGACTCATTCATTAATTATTGACACAGACACGTTGTCACAGCATTTTACAGTCTCTTAGGTGTCACAAGGGATGACTCAATCCACTCGTCAAAGAGAGATCAAGGACGGGGCAAAGTGTGACACTCACTTTGATATTACCGTCAGCACGGTCATGTGGAGGAAAGTTTGGAGCTCAACCATCACGTATGATTTCAGAAAAGATCCCTTAGAGCTTATGTGTAGCGGTTTCTGAATGCAACATAAGGACTGCTTTCTCCACCAGTTGACCTTGGACTAAGATCACCATCAAACAAGCAACCTTTCTATTGCCAAATGAAAAGATTTTTGTTTTAGTCAAATACAAAAGTTGTTGTTTTCTTATCTATATGAGCTCAAGAATTCACATGAATCACAAATGTCAAATCCAGATGAACAACGATCTTTTTTTGCTAGCACCCTCGAGCGCAGTGACGGATGCAAAAATGGATTGATTCATGAAACGAGAGACAACCCTGCGCCAATCAGGGTAGGCAAAATATGTTTTGTTTGGCATTACAGCTGACAACGGTATAGCTGTATTTGATATCTACTTTTGTGGAAGTATTTTTTTATCTAGACTAAAGGAAGCTTTTTCAAGAAGTGTTCAAGTCTCCGGGAACAAACCGCACCACTGGAGATAAAAGGTGTCAAACTAAAGGCCGGCTGTATTAACGCCACTTCTCTGGAATCTCCTCTCTGGCTCCATTAGCCAGCAACCCATTGATTTAATTTCACCTTGCATGCATGGAGTACATCCTAAGGTCACATGTGGCGTTTGCCCTTGAGATATGCTACCAATTTTACAGATGGGTCATGCTGAGAAGATTTGTCCCTTTTTTTTGCTTCCACATTTTGCCTGCAAAAAGAGAAGGAGGAGAAAGAAGTGGTCATGGCTGATTGCTTTGGTAATTTACAGCTAGGATGGCTATATGGAACAAATTGAGTTCGAAATGTCATGTGTCATTTTCTGTGATTGCATGGCTGGAGCTGCTTTTCTGCCCATATTCTCAACCTCACTGGCTCTCTTTACCGTCCGATGCCATTTCTCTCTCTCTGTCTGTGTGTGTGGCTTTCCCCCCACACACGGCAGACATCCGCCCTCTTTAAATAATTGGCTGCTTAAAAGTCAAGGGAAGGTTTTGTGTAGTGCGTCACAATGCTTGTTAAAGACTGCTAACAACGTAAACCTTGCAGCTGAAACCTTCGCAGAATCATCGATTGAAACGACAAAATCGAAGCTGTGAGCCAAGAGTCTTCCACGCAAAACATGCCTCATCAAAATGTCTGTTTTCTCTAACCTTGACAGCCAGCACACACTTCCGTATGACAAACAAAAGAACAATACAATCCTTTGTTTTGTGTCTTCCTCCTCGGATATAACATATTCAGGGAAATGTGCTTTCCAGGTGCCTTTTGATAAAGACATCACAGTTCCTGTTCTCACCTCTGTTATTTGGCAAACTGAGGAGTACAATTAATTGAACACATACAGTAGGTTCCCCGAGTTTCATCAAATACACCTGGGGTGCATACAAGCAAACTAAAGGGAATGTTTTGTCTATAGTCACTTCAAAGACTTGTACTCCCATATCCGAAGACACTGCAGGGTTATGATCTTATTCAAACATATTCGCACGAGGAACACATTGTTATTCATCTTTAATAAATCACTAAATGCAGTTTTAGTGTTCAGATTTGTTTTGTTTAGTTATTTTGCACATGCAAAGTCTCTTTTGAATTAGTTTGAAGCTGTGCCGGCAGAGGAGACGGAGCACACACATCTAATAGGATTAAACTGCTATGACTTTGGGTATTGAGTGTTCCCGTGTGTGTGCTCTGCAAACTTATGACATTTTCACTCCAAGAAAATGGAAAGTTCTGTAGCCAAGCATTGTGTTACATCCACAGATAAAAAATAAATAGATACCTTCCCAAAGCATAGAGTGTAGTCGGTGTTGCCACTTATTTTTACTCAGCGTTGTCCCCCAGCTATTGTTCAGTGGCATTGACAGCATATGTTATTCTCTTGTTATCGTTATTTACCCCAGCTATGAGCAGCACTATGTCTCTGCAGATTCACTTCACCAGAATTCTGCAGAAATGTGAACTTTGTTTAAGCTGGACAAACCCAGATTCAATAAAATCCATGATAGCTGCATTATATAAATACAAAATATATAGTTTAACAGTATAACAGCTGGTTATAAATTCATGGTTTGGGGCTTTCATCCAGCATCAGCCTTTGTGTCAGTGCTTCTGGTCCGGCCATGCCTGCAACAATCCTCTGTTCCTTTGAAACTAAACTTCAAAGCTGTACTGAACTCTCCCAAAGATCAGTGTCACTCAGCATTCACAACACTGTTTTTAAACCCACTGTTTTCCTAAGACTTGCATTTAAATGCATCATAGGATGACTACCTATTATGAACAACAATAATTAGGATGGGAAAGTATTGATTGTACGTCAAATTTGTGTATCCTTTTGGCCAAAAGCATCCCATGATCAATAATCCAGTTTGTTCAAATCCACCTTTGCTGCCGCTTGAAAGAAACTTTCAGGATAAATAATTGGAAAAGCTTTGGTTACGAGGAATAATAATTTTGGCATCCATGAACAATGATGCTTTGGGTTGAAATAACTTATTTTTCAAGGTTAGAGCACCTTCGTGGTTTGGTTTCAAATGACTACTTTGATTAGGTTAGGGACGTTTTGTTGTAATGGTTACAAAAGTAAAAAACGTGGCGAGGAAATGATTGAGGTTATTTTCGAAAATAGCATTTATTTCTGATTAGAAATGGGTAATGAACACACTCTCCTGTGTCAAATTCTGATGTTTTTTGACCCGATCCCGGTCATTCCGCACGTTTTGATGTGTTTTTTGTGTCTTTCGTGTCAGCGCTGCCGGGCGAGTAGCATGACAACATTTGTGGCGGAAGAAGGAGAATAAGATGAGATCATTATGTTGAATATTAGACTGTGTGTGATGTCAAAATAACCTGTACAGCATCAAAGATTGACAAAGGGCCCAATGCAAGATGATTAGGAAGCATTAGCACAGTTGGATTTGTCGTTCAACCAATCAGATTGCTTGGTTGAAACTGCACAGTAGAGAAGAAGAAGAAGAATAGGGAGGGATGAAACCCTCTTTAATGGTCACACATGCAGAGCACACAGCACACACAGTGAAATTTGGCCTCTGCTTTTAACCCATCCTAGTACAAGGAGTCTAGTACTAGGAGCAGTGGGCAGCTATTGTACAGCGCCCGGGGAGCAATGGGAGTGGGGGGGAAGGGGGGTGTCCGGTGCCTTGCTCAAGGGCACCACGGCAGGGCAGGAGGTGAACTGGGACCTCTCCAAGTAGAAGTCCACACTCCATATTTAGGTCTGGTCGGGGACTTGAACAAGCGACCCTACGGCTCCCAGTCCAAGCCCCTACTGACTGAGCCACTGCCGGACATATTGTACATATTGCCCCTGGCTATTATACATTCCCAGAGAATGTCAAGGATCCTGCTGAGTTTCTGATGTGCCACACTTTAGTCAACTCCAGAGAAACAGGGTTTTTTTCTTCCAATCACCGTCCTTATTTCTCTTTTTTGAGGTCTTTTATGAGATCCATCAAGCAGATTTAGACTTTTAGATTTCACGTTTCACCCATTTATCTGACCCTTATCACAGGTAGGGCTGCAACAAACGACTAATTTGATAATCGATTAATCTATCGATTAATCGACTATTCGGACTATTATGCCTTGCACAATTTCTGAAACGCTCTTATTTAGCCATCAACTTTTAGATTTAGTTTGAGGTTGTTTTAGGCATGTGGAAACTAACAATGATAATAAACAATAAAGATGAATACTTGATTCAGAAATACATATATATTATTAAATTAACTAAACAAATTGTGAACAAAATTAACATTGCTTTTCATTTAAATTAAATAAATAATATTTCAAATCAAAAGAAACAACAATGTTTTAACAAATCGTATTAAATAATGTGATGACAGAACTGTAAACAGAAATAGCTGAAACTTTGCGCCATAGTTTATGGGCGCTGTATGCAATATAGGCGTAGTTCTGTTAAGATAATAGGATGTACTTTGTTGATCCAAAATCGGGAAATTGTTTTGTTATGAAATTTAAATAAAACATTTTTTTTAATTTAATTTCTTTTTTATTTAAATAAAACATTTTGGCGCCCCCCATAGGTTGATGCGCCATTAGCATTCGCCTATAGGGCCCTTGCTGAATGTGGTGCACTTTTGCAAAATGTTTAGACAAATTGCTCGTGTTACCGCCCTTACATGCTAAACTCTTATTGCACTATTGGCAACGAGCATTGTCCACCTCAAGACGGGTAACATTTAACCACACCTTGGAGCGCTTCTCTCCGCCATCCCCACCGTGTGTTGCATGCATGTAGCAGCCGCGCCCCCTCGCACACAGACGGGGGAGAGAGAGATCTCGTCTGGATTGGAAAGATCGAAACCGATAAAAAGACCGATAACGTTGGAGTTTAACGGCGCGTAAAACACACGTGATGACGTCACCAACGAATCAACTACTGAATTAGTTGGCAACTAATTTGGTTAGCGATTAAGTCGATTAGTTGTTGCACCCCTAATCACAGGTGAGCTTCCGCAGAAATTTAATTCCTACATCACAAATATTACCAGCAATCAACAGTAGAGCCACACAGCCCGGCAATGCAATATTGTGACAAACATGTGTGAGAAATGGTGCCAAATTAGCAAAATAAGAATGTTTCAGTGAGTGTTTATAACTATAATATTGCAGATGGTATAGAAGCATGTCACACTTCAAGGAGAGGCTGTTGCGATTGGTTTACCAGGGGCACCCCACTGTGACCAGCAGTGAATGATGCCATGCTAAAGGTTAAGGGGGTACCACATACTTGCAGGGAGCCATCATGCAGTCTGAGGAAGGTTAACCTTTGCTTCTCCCTGTTGATCCCCCCCACCACCAAATAACCCCTATTGATCTGGCCTGTGGACCCTCTGGAATCAGCGGCTTTTTCTGTAAACAGAGCTGGGATGCATCTCACACCCAAGCAAAATCCCATTTAATAGCATGACATGATGACTCCATGGGGGATTATTACCCACGGAAAATGAGGAGGCGTTTCTTTTGACACCTTCTATTAATTTCTGTGGAAAGGACGAGGTGATGCGGCTGCAGGAGGCGAGACACGGAGCAACGTGTGTTATTGAGACTGACATGAGATTGGCAGTCTGAGTGGTTCCCCGAGCTGATTTGTGTCACTCTTACCTTTCTTGGTCTGATGCAAGTTGTGTCTAAACTGAGACTACATTTACATGTAAGAAAATAAAACCAATTAGTTGATTAATAATTAGTCAGTTGACGGGCACAAACATAATCAACACTGTTTAGATATAATAAAATCACCATTAGAGTAATTTCAAAACATGCCAATCATTTGAATGTGTTGTGTCTCGTCAAATGTGTTATGTTTATGTATTTTGTCTGTCATTTCCTGTTTTATTTTGTACTTACTTCTTGTCTTTCATTTCAGGCCCTGTTTCTTCCGCCCCTTGTGTGTTTTTCCCGCCATCATCAGTGGGTGTTTCTCAATCGCGAGACTATTTCAAGCATACTACGTCATCGAGTGCCGCCGAACTACTGTTCCAATCTCCAGCATACTTGGAAATCTACCGAGCCCGGCGTACTCCGTTTGGAGAAATATCGAGGCTGCACATGAGTAGACTCCGCGGTCTTAAAATCCCCACAATGCTTTGCGCACGGACCAATTTCCCCAAATCTGTGGCGGAAGATGTAAGGCGGGGCCTCTCATATGACGCACACCTGCACACTTGCTAGCGTGTTCCACTCTTTGTTTTCCGAATGCCAGGAAGTATTCTTGACTCGCTTCTGAAGCAAGATGCTCGGCAGACATGTGCTACCAAGCAAGCGTACTCGCGATTGAGAAACACCCACAGTGTCTGCCCCGCCCCTGATTGTTTCCACCTGTTCCCACTCACCTCATGTTTAAATAGTCCTGTCTCTCCCCTGTCCTGTGTCAGTTCGTCTAGTTTGTTTCTCCGAATGGTCGTGCCAAGCCTCAGCTCAGAAAGGATCGCTTTCACTCATGTCAGGTTTTGTTTCTTTTGTTAATTTTGTAGGCTTAAAGGTGGGGTAGGTAAGTTTGAGAAACCGGCTCGAGATACACTTTTTGTTATATTCCATGGAATGCTCTTAACATCCCGATAGCAATGAATATCTTAAGTGCTTTGACAAAAAATCCATAAAAAAATGTCATCTGTGGAAGCCGTAGTACTGTAAAAAGCACGACCAATCATTTGAGCCGGCCCGGCTAAAATAACTGGATGGCCTACCTGCCTGTCAGCCTTCCATCTGTGCACAAACTTATCTTGTGCCCTCATTGGTCATGTGCACGTTCGTGTGTGTTGGAGGAGGGGCTCTGTAAGGAAGTGGCAGATTTGTTCCGGCTGTGTATTTTCAAATCCTAGCGCACTCGAGCTGGTTTCTCCAAAATTACCTACCCCACCTTTAAGTTTTTCTTAAGTGCTCTTTTTGTTATGCCTAGTTTTTTCGCCTTTTGTTATTTCCAGTACCTACTCTGTTAAGAGGGATTACCTGATCTGTGAAATTAAAATTACATTTTTTTTTACATTCAAGGCTTTGTCTCTGGGTCGTGCATTTGGGTTCATCAGTTTGTGTCGAGAACCTGACAGAATGTTAAAGCTTATTAAATTGGAGAATTGTCCACTTTCTTTCTCTAACATTGAACTAAGCATAATACTTTCAGGTAGTAAAGGCTTCTGTTGCCTTTGAAGAGGATGTTTTTTTGGAGATATTTTTGTCTTAAACAATTGTCCACTGCTGCTGGAAACATTGTTGTTCAGTTCAAGGCTTTTACATATGAGCAAAAACCTTTTTATTTAACGCATTGCCATTTGGATTTAAGCTGATATTAATAGAATTGATGAGAAATGCTTTAAATGGGACTTGGCGTCAATAATTCGAAGAAAATCCCCAAAAACACAACTTTCTGTGTTGCCTGCATGGAGAACACACCCAGTCTGAATCAAGCCTCCACTGCCTTCAAAGCACCACTGAAGTATTTGGCATTTTAATAGACTAATGTTATTAGTTCTACTTAATATAAAGTGTTAGGAGGACATTCGAGAGTAATCTGTTATCCAATTTCACAGGCGGTCTAAAAACGGCTTTTGAAATCTCCAGTGTCTACATCTGCTCCTCCCTCTCGCTCTAATCTGCTCCCCTCCAGCTAGAGCCCGGGGAGCGCTGGAGCTCCAGAGCCACTCTGAGGAGGGGCTAATCTGGGAAGGGGCCGCCCAGGATCGCTGCTCTGGTCCCGGGCTGGCGCACTTGGCCAGCTCGCTGCTCCCATCACGCTGGAAGCTCGCTTCGCTGGGCGGCGCGGAAACGCAGTGGTGGATGGAGGGGTCAAGAAGAGAGATGAGGAGGTGGGGAATGAGTGGGTGGTGCTTAGGAAATAGATGGATGATGAGGAAGGGCAGGATCACTTTGGAGAAGTGAATGTATTAATCTTAAAGGTCCCCTATTATACTGTTTTTCATCAATATATTATAGGTCTCAGATATATACAAAACATGTCTCTGAAGTGTTTGGCTCCAAATACCAAACAGATCATTGCAGCATCCCATAATCCCCTCTGTTTCAGCCCTGTTTCAAAAGTGCTGATTCTCTGTCTGTTACTTTAGATGAAAATAAGGAGCCACTCCCCACGCCCCTCTGAGAGATATTTGGTTCAAAAGAACACAATAGCCGCGTTCACACCGGAGTACTTTTCCACGTACTTTTCGCGTTTAGTTCCGTTAGTACCCCTTATGTCGCGTTCACACCAAGAAGAGTACTGAGTGCCGGGAACTTTTACCCCCATTTTTAGTGCCTGCTGAGAGATGGTACTTTCCTGGGGGAAAAAAGTGCCCCAGTTCTGATTGGCTGGGCGAATTGCAAATCACGCCCTGTAAAACTCTGAAATGTTTTGTAGAGCCGCCATTTTATTATCCTCGCATTAGCATTATTAGCATTAGCATTCGCCCAGCGCACAAACGCAGAGAGACTATCTTCTGGCAACACAAAATAAAACATGGGAGCGGTGGAGATGAGGAGGTGTCGACGTTCTGGCGATTTACTCGGAAGGCTTCAGTAGACGCTGCTGGGAGTCCCAGCAGCTTCTACTGAAGCCAGTCCCCAACTCCGGGGACTTCCGGCCGGGGACTCCGGGTGGCAGTATACGCCGTGAAGTTGTTTGCGGCCTGCCAGTAAACCCAAAGCAGAAGAAGAAGTGACGTCAGCAGCTTCATTTGCCTAATCTTCCCTCAGGGAACTTATTCCGGTGTGAACGCGATCTGTACTAAGGGGGGGGGGGGGGTTACCTTGGTTGGTGATTGGCTAATGGTTACACAAGCCAAAAAAACGTTATGACATCATAAAGTGGCCAAAATCTGATCAGCTCATTTTCAGACAGGTTTTTATATAAATGGATCAGGACAAAAAGAGAGAGAATCTTTTTCCTGACACTTTCAGAATCTCTTTACACTAGGGATGTTAAGATTCACCGATTCGCATCGGTGCACCGGCATAAACGTTCAAGATGCGAGTGCACCGGTTGAAAGAGTGCACATCGGCTACAGTTTGGGTTGAACTCGCGATGCATCGATTGTAGCGTCTTTGCATCGGTAAAAAAACGATTCATTCATATAATATCCCCTCATCTTGTCAGCACTCAGCAGAGACGATCTTTGATCTTTGCTTCGCCACTACGGAGGCCGAGAGTCTCAGTTATCAACACACATGGAAGTCGAGGAGAAAGAGAAACACAGCGCACCGAAAGATACCTACAAATCAAACGTTTGGCAACACTTCGAATTTTTCAAGAAAGACGGACAACTTGAAAAATCGCTCGCAAATTGTAAACGATGCCGTGCGGCTTTAAAGTACACAAGTAGTACGAGGAACTTAGCGACGCACAGAGGCAACATGGGGTCTGCGGCTGAAAAGAGAAACCTGAAAGTTAGACATATGAGTTCAATCACTCAGTGAGGTGTTCTGTCAGTGAGAGTGGTGTTTAGTTTACAACAGCCTGTGACTGCCAATAATAGTTTAAATGTCTTCCTTACAATTGTAAGCAGTTATGAAATACCTGTTTGTGAAAGGTTGTTTTCTTTATTGTTCCTATAGAAACCACTGCTTTCTGCTCACTGGTGAGTTAGCCTATGAATGAGTGTTAAGCACATCAGGCTGGCAGTTGTATGGGCATTGCACTATGGTAGTTGTTATTTGCACATTGTTAATCCTGGGCATCCTTAAATTGTTTAACTGTGAGGTGTTATAAAATTGAACTGTACTCTGGAGACAGAGAACACTACTACACTTGTGAAAAGGCCAGTTTGTGAAAGGTCCAAGTGTTTTTTTTTTTTAAGGTAAAAAAGAAACAGCATGATGGGATGTGCAGTACTAGTAGAGAGAAGCAAATATGTGAAGCACTTTTTTTGTTAATGTATGATTTATAAGGAATAAAACAAAATCCTCTGTCGTACCATATTGAATTGTATCATTATTTTGCATCGTGTTGAATCACATCGTATCGCCCCGTATCGCATAATGTTGAATCAAATCGTATCGAACTGTATCGCAACAGGGGTGAATAGTATCGTATCGTATCGCATCGCCTGGTGTTTCAAAGGTATCGTTAATGTATCGTATCGTTGGTAGCGTATCGAGATGCGCATCGTATCGGCCTCAGTGATGGAGATGCACATCCCTACTTTACACAGAGGGGACACATGTTGATGTAGAAGAGACATGAACAAGTGGATTTTGCATAATAGGTGACCTTTAAATGTGAATTGTGCTGTCGGAGGTCGGTAAGAATGCTTGAAATGGAACCAGTGGCAGGGAGACGATGGGAATAAGTAATGATGGTCGGGGGAGAAAGATTGTTGAAGTAAAAGAGGTTTAGAGACGGCTGGCAACCCAACATTTTGCCGGCCAAGATGATAACCATTACTTACTATTTATTAGCTGATTTACTCCATCAGTTGATAACCGTCATCATCACAAAGTGAAGCCCTTGGATGATGTTTGATGAATGTGCTCCGCATGCAGATTTCAGAATGATTAAAAAAGTTCCTTCCCCATTTTTCTATTCTTGGAATTGGATAATCAAAAGTCTCTTAGAAATAGAAATTGTCATTTTTGTTCACAAAGTCAAATATATGTTTGCTTTAAGAAATAGTTTTACCATTACTTTGTTTGTCCACCAGAGAGCAATGACAAATGTATTTTTCCACTCCAAATAACAATTATATAAAGACCAAATAAAAATAATAAAAATGGCTTCTTTTCAGATGTATTACATTATATCAATAAATGAGTGTGTCCTGTACGTAAGCTTGTGGATTTAACATCTAATTTCAAGGGAAATTAAATAAACTTAATAACCTTTGTGTTTATAATGTTTGCTTTTTCATTTTAGTATAAGCAATGTTGTCTTGCCAATCCGTGTCAGACGAAGTAATCACTTCCTCACATTAAACCCTATGTAGCCAATTATTATTATTTGTGTATGTTTTTTTTATTTCAATCAACACTAGTTACTTTCTTCTATCACACCTTTTGAAATACAACAGATCTAAAATAGAGCCATCACACCTTCTGTGTTGTCATGGAAATATTCACATTTCCATTTTCCTCTAAGCTTCTTTTACAACTTAAACATATCATTTTCTTCTCAAATCTCATATTGTAACACCAGTTTTTGATCCTTATTGTACTTTCTTAGAGTTGCAGTTTGTTTTTCTCCGCTTTCCAAAGCTGACAAAGCATCTCGGTAGGAAGTCTTTGTATTTTATGCGGTGAACTAAATTCATAAAATTGTTAAATAGAAGTATATTTACTGAAAGGCTTTGAGGCGAATATGCAGACTTACTGGAAACAGAAATTAAATTCCATTAAATATTTGTCAGCCCTAATGAAAAAATTGCTTATTTTCTTAAATTGTTCCCATTAATTCAGTGTAATAATCTAACAGGGATTTGTAATTTGTACAATCTACTATAGAAGACCATCTCAGATAGTGGGATAACTTGCTGAGATTTTAGGTGTTGAGTTTTTGGTGTTTCCAAGGGGAAATGGTAGTGAAGAGGGATAGAAGGAAACAAAAGGGAGAGGGAAAGTGGATGCTAGAGATCCAAATAAAAGTGAGACATCGCCTGGGTAAAGCACTCAACATACAGACAGAGAAAAAAGGGACAGATGGGTGACAGAGAGGAAGAAGAGGAGGAGGGGCTCAAACAGATGAGAAAAGTTTCTGGACTGAAATAGGGAGGACAAAACAAGGAATAATAAAGAAGTGCAGATAGTGAGGTGTACGGTGGAGGGAAGTATTTGCGGTAAAAGATGGAGAAAACAACCATGATCCCCGCTTACTGTGTGCCTCTTTGTGATAACAGAGCCAAAGCACGGCGGTGCGTGCAAACGGGTGGAAAAGTAAAAGCATACAATGACACCCTTTCAAAGAAGAGTTGCCAAAGCCTTTTGGATTAAATGTTTACTCTTAGTAGTTCTATTTGGGAGATTCAATCCCTGGGTTTTTAAAGCAAAAGTAATTACTCGCCCTTTACCTCAAAGGGGGGTTGCATAATGAAGGATTTCTCAAAGCCGAATAATGTTACTTTTCTCATGAAGTGCATGTATTAAACTGGCTTTAAGCGTGTCTCTGCGAGGGGACATTGTATGTTTTGACAGGCTCTGGCACTGTGAGCTTGGCCTGGCTGTGCATCTGGCAAAGCTTTAAAACCTCTACAGGTGCTTGGGCAGGTGTGTGTGTGTGTGTGTGTGTGTGTGAGGTTTATCGGGGTGTGAGGCAGCATGCATTTCCTGTATTACGATGAGATTGCAGCAGGCGGTCTGTAGCGAGGAAGCCTCACACATTCTGCAATATTCACAAACACTCTTTCATCAGAATGTAGACTATTATGGTAATAAAAGCACTTTCCAAAAGACACGGTTAGACCAACACTACTGGAAAGACATAGCACTTGAGAATGCGAATGTTGGTGAATACATTTCAGTAATAATCAAAAATTAAGCACATCATTTCTGCTTTTTGCGTTTTCGTTCATTCATTTATTTATAGGGGGGTTTCACCACTTAGACATCACCGCGCTTTCCTCGTAAAATCAATACCAGGCAGCGTCTCCTGGTGTGTCCCGAGATCAGGCACACATGAATATCAATATGCTCCTTCACAGATGTCATTAGAGATGCTGTTACTCATCTCTGCATCAGAGTACCTGTCAGAAACAGCCAGCTACACACTCGCAGCCTGCATGACAAAACTGTTGGCATGAATGTGTGCCTGTGTGGGCTCGTTCATATTTGATTATTTTAGAAAATAATCCATAAAAGAGGTTGTACTGTAATAAACCCACCTTGTTTTTTCTGTCACTGCATGCATTACAAGTGACATTTACGATTTGATCAGCTTTTGCCAAAATGTAAATATGGTGATGAATTTGGAGTTATATTGTCTGTAAATTAAACCTGGACTTAAACCAGAAGTAGGTATTGATCTCAAACATTTCCATATTTTTTAATATGGCTTTGGCTCAGGGGATATTTGCACTGATCTGCAAATCAGGGGTTACTGGTTCAAAGCCACCCCCTGCGTGTCTACAGTATCAATGTGTATGCAAGTCATTTGGATAAAAGTTTCAGCAAAATACCATGTGATGTTATATGCAAATCATTTGAAATTAGGCTTACCTAAAGCACTTTGAATTGCCTTGTGTTTAAAGGTGCTATATAAATAAACTTGCCTTGCCTTGCCTAACCTACTGTTCATCTATGGACCCTAACCCTAACCCTCCTAGTCTGGGTTGAACAAGACTAATTGCAACCTTTGATAGTCCATAGTGATAGTAATTGCAAATGGCGCTGGACCAACAACACCCATAAATCCTGGAAGAGATAAATCCCATGATTTGGTTAAGAATTTAAACGCATGCAAATTAGTAGCAAGAAAATGTGTACATGTGAAAACGTTGCCAAAAGCTCAAGGCATCAAAGGTCCTTCATGCAAACTTGGACTTGAGCATTGAAATGATCTGCATTGCATGTTCGCTTTAAAATGGTTAGGGTTAGTACAGTGATTGACTGTGTCAATAAGGCTGGTCAAATCAAATCATTAGTATGTCACCATTGTTAGACATTTATTATTTGTAAGTTAAGACATTAAAACAAAGCATTAATTTAACCATGATGTATCCCTTGGATGTAAAACTCAAGCTTGAACTTGGAAACATTAGTTGATAAAACAAGGTATGTGTACAGTAGTAGCTGTTCTATGTTTTCAATCATACTTCTATCATATCAGACTTCCTTTCCAAGCTTATCCATCGCATCCCCAGGTCTCTTGCTTAGTGGTCTTACAATGGACCTTTTTGTATTTGATAAAAAGTGTTGTGATATTGTGGTATTTGTAGAAGGTTGTGAAATGCTCAGGAAAAAGCTGATATATAAACCTTTAAGGGAATTGTTTTTTCCCCAAGAGATATGTTTTAAAGGTCAGGAATAAACCTCTGCGCTCCAAGAAGTTTCATTGTCATATAGTTTAATTTGAATCGTACAGTATAAAGGCAAATCTATTATGTATTCCCAGATCAAAGATAAAAAATGCAAATGAGATCTTTCTATAACCTCTCATATTTTTTCTCTTAGAAGGCTGCATTGAAATGAGCATGCTGTCCTAAAGCAACTTACCTATCATGAATGTTTTCAATTGAACTGAAAATCTGTGATTTAGTGAAGTGTCATTGTGGTTTGACAATCTTGTACCTGTTTTGTAACCAAAATCAATACATATTTGGTATTTTAATGATGCAGAAAACCCTCATCCACGCCCTCATCACTTCCAGACTCGACTACTGCAATAGCATCCTCTACGGTTCACCCAACAAAATCACCAACAAACTCCACTTTGTCCAGAACTCCTAACCCTAACCCCTCGCCACATACAAAGCCCTCAACTTCCAGAAACCCTGAGGTCTTCACTCACGCTGAGTTTCTTTTAAGTCGAGGCTAAAAACACTACTTTTTTCAGCTGCTTACCCAGAAGCCTTTTAACTGGTTTTAGCACCTACCATATTTACAATGTTGTTTTTTAAACTATTCTGTATCTCTTTTATGGCATGGTTTTTATGAATCTGTTATTCCATTATGTTTATTTATTGTGTTCCTTTCTGTTGTCTTCTTGTTAAGTGTTAATGATGATGTAAAGCACTTTGAATTGCCTCTGTGTCTGAACATGTGCTTTTATAAATGAACGTACCTTACCTTACCTTACCTCTCTGACCTCCTCCACCGTCACATCCCACCCGTTGCCTCAGGTCCGGAGATGCTAACTACCTAAAGACCACCAGGACTTAACAACACTAGTGTGACCGAACCTTCTCTCAGTCTGTAGGGACTTGGTCTTGGAACTGAAGGGTCGCCGGTTCACGTCCCACAGGTGCCCTTGAGCAAGGCATCTGACCTTGAAACTGCTACCCTTGGCGCCGGATAACTGGCAGCCTCTGCTCTGCCACCTCTCCTCTGTATGTGGTTGTGTGTGTGTGCACATCTTCTCTGTGTGTGTGTGTGCATGTATATACTCTGTGTGTGTGCATGTATATCCTCTCTGTGTGTGGGCATGTATATCCTCTCTGTGTGTGGGCATGTATATCCTCTGTGTGTGGGCATGTATATACTCTGTGTGTGTGCATGTATATCCTCTCTGTGTGTGGGCATGTATATCCTCTGTGTGTGTGCATGTATATCCTCTGTGTGTGTGCATGTATATCCTCTCTGTGTGTGGGCATGTATATCCTCTGTGTGTGTGCATGTATATCCTCTGTGTGTGTGCATGTATATCCTCTCTGTGTGTGTGCATGTATATCCTCTCTGTGTGTGTGCATGTATATCCTCTCTGTGTGTGTGCATGTATATCCTCTCTGTGTGTGTGTGCATGTATATCCTCTGTGTGTGTGCATGTATATCCTCTGTGTGTGTGCATGTATATCCTCTGTGTGTGTGCATGTATATCCTCTCTGTGTGTGGGCATGTATATCCTCTCTGTGTGTGGGCATGTATATCCTCTGTGTGTGTGCATGTATATCCTCTCTGTGTGTGTGCATGTATATCCTCTCTGTGTGTGTGCATGTATATCCTCTGTGTGTGTGCATGTATATCCTCTGTGTGTGTGCATGTATATCCTCTCTGTGTGTGGGCATGTATATCCTCTGTGTGTGGGCATGTATATCCTCTGTGTGTGTGCATGTATATACTCTGTGTGTGTGTGGGCATGTATATACTCTGTGTGTGTGGGCATGTATATCCTCTGTGTGTGTGCATGTATATCCTCTCTGTGTGTGTGCATGTATATCCTCTCTGTGTGTGTGCATGTATATCCTCTGTGTGTGTGTGTGCATGTATATCCTCTCTGTGTGTGTGCATGTATATCCTCTGTGTGTGTGTGCATGTATATCCTCTCTGTGTGTGGGCATGTATATACTCTGTGTGTGTGGGCATGTATATCCTCTGTGTGTGTGCATGTATATCCTCTCTGTGTGTGTGCATGTATATCCTCTGTGTGTGTGTGCATGTATATCCTCTCTGTGTGTGGGCATGTATATACTCTGTGTGTGGGCATGTACAGTATATCCTCTGTGTGTGTAAAACACAACAGAGTGGAGACACAGACATTTAATAAAGTATCGTTCAAGGCTTGTATTGTCATGTGTGCATAGCTACAGTGTAGTTATGACAATGAAAAGCTTAGGTCACAGGCTCCTCCAACAGTGCAACACAATAACACAGATACAATAGTACAAGTAAATACGATAAAATGGAATATAATAGAAACAGAATATAATAGAAACTGTGCAGAATAGTCTATACAGTAATTGGAATTGATGATATATATATGAGTTGCAAACAGATTAATGTTATGTACGTTCTTTCAGAAGTTCAGGTGTTTAACAGTATTATATCTTCCTCTTCTTCTTCTGGAGCTGCACCCTCGCTCTGGACGCCCTCCCCAGCCTCATCAGACAGTCAAACACCCAACCATACTTCAAACAAGCCCTCAAAAACCCACCTCCTCAGACTTGCCTTTCCCTGTTAAACCCCTTCCCCCCCACACCATTACTCCGCCAGTTCACAATGCCTTCTGTTCTGTGTTTATTTCCCTTTTGTTTTGGCTCCAATTCACTGCATCTCATCTTTGTTTGTTTTGTTCAATGTTTTGTAAAGTGACTTTGGGTATGTAGAAAAGCATTATATAAATTGAATGTGTTATTATTCGTAGATGCGGTCACCAAGTAAGTTATTCCAGGTTCATTATCTACGATTCAGCTCCGTCTCCGCCCCTTTCTTAATATCCCAAATGGTATTGACATTTTCCTAGACCGTACAGTACAGGTCATTTACACAACCTTCCATTTTTTTATTCAGATAAGGCGCACATCTGGCTCGAGCACTGTCGACTGATAAAGGGCAAATGAACCGTGAAATTATGTATCATCCAAAACTAGCTCTTTTAGCTGATCCTGTGTTATTTTGGGCAGTAGGTTAGACATGCCTTTCTCTTACTGAAATGTTAGTTTATCATTTAATAACTACTATTATAAATATTGTAAAATTGCAGTTTTCTTTGTTATCAACACCATATTTTAGCACAGAACTAACGGAGAGCGACATTTCTTTTACAAATGAACACCACACTATGTCTTGGGGTTTTTAACGACGATACCATCCTGTGTTCTGGTGGTATCTATCTATCCATCTATCCATCCATCCATCCATCTATCCATCTATCTATCCATCCATCTATCCATCTATCTATCCATCTATCTATCCATCTATCTATCCATCTATCTATCCATCTATCCATCTATCTATCCATCTATCTATCCATCTATCTATCCATCTATCCATCTATCTATCCATCTATCTATCTATCCATCTATCTATCCATCTATCTATCCATCTATCTATCTATCTATCTATCCATCTATCTATCCATCCATCTATCCATCCATCCATCTATCTATCCATCCATCTATCTATCCATCTATCTATCCATCTATCTGTCCATCTATCTATCCATCCGTCCATCTATCTATCCATCTATCTATCCATCCATCTATCTATCTGTCCATCTATCTATCCATCCGTCCATCTATCTATCCATCTATCTATCCATCCATCTATCTATCCATCTATCTATCCATCTATCTATCCATCTATCTGTCCATCTATCTATCCATCCGTCCATCTATCTATCTATCCATCTGTCCATCTGTCCATCTATCCATCCGTCCATCCGTCCATCTATCCATCTATCCGTCCATCCGTCCATCCGTCCATCTGTCCATCTGTCCATCTGTCCAAACCTGATTTGATTTTGATTTGATCTGTTGTACATGTGTGTGGGTGTTGCATACAGACCAGCCTCTACACCTGCTGCTCTCCAATTAAAGACAAGTTCACATGTCGATCTCGTTGGGTACCACCGACTGAGGTAAGTGTATTTAAATTGTCTGTTCACATCTTAGCTGGTTATTAAGAATAGGAATACTTCCAGTCACTTGCAAGGCCCTGACAAGGTGTTGACAAGTTTTTTATCGAAATGACAGACTGTACAATCTGATTGGACTGACCTTAACCTGAACTATGACTTTTCTTACTCCGAATCAATCCAATCATCACATTGTCAAACATCTCTTTGTGAGTATGTGATTATCTTAATAACAGTCTAGCCCCAGAGCCCTTTCCAAATATATTTTCAAAAGAAGAAGGTTAGAAGGAGGTTCTTGAATGACAACTGTTACAAACCACATCATAGAGACAGATGAACAATCTGCCTTTTGAAATAAAGGGCTTTAACTCTTGGACACAGTACCTATTGCAACCACATATAACATCCTGTACAATTGCTGTTTCATGATATTAGAGGCAATACATCTGAATCTTTACAATGCACGTTTACAATTCCAACTAGGGACAAGAGTCTAAAAAAATGCATGATTCATGTTCTGTACAGAAACTGTTAAATTGCATCATCCTGTTTTAAATGTCAATCAATGGTTATCATCTAAGTGTCTGGAAAAGTCCGGTGGTAAAATGTTAAATCATATTTGAGAGACTTTTTAAAAGTTGTTTTTAAAATTACATGACTGTTAAATGGGCACCTGACCTGATACTGTCTCATATCAACTGCAATCCATGAATCAAATTGAAATCATACCCAGAATAAATGATATTGGCAAACTTGGTATTGTTGTCCCAATAATGGATAACATTTCATACTTCTTATAGGATGGCAGAAGTCCAGTTTCTGACAGAGCGAACACTTTCTAACTCTCTCTGAAGCGACTTTAACGTTAACAAACTTATTCTCCAACTTCCATTAAACTTAGGGCAAAAGTAAACTTTCAAAGTGGTTGTGACCCTGATCCCCATCTTATTTAAAGTTTTGATATTCTTTAGAGCGATGATGACAATCTAAGCCCATGTCTGAAAGGTGTTGAAGGAACTGTCATTTTTTGTGATACTCTTGGCATCTGTTGACATTTATGTCAGCTTGTTGAATGGCTGATGAGCAAAAGTTTTCTGAGGGAATCAGATTTCTTTGTAAGTCACTTTATAGCTGGTAAGAGTCATCAATAAAGTCAGTTTGACGCATGGATGGCGCAGCAGATGGTGGTGAATATCAGGTTCTGTGCTTAACACTGGTTTATGTGTCGGTGCAAGACTCTAAATGTGTTGCTGTATATATATTTAATTTTAATTGATATAAATGCACGTCCGTCCTAGATATTTCAGTTGCTACACAGGTGTGGAGGAGATGTATGCTAATCAGCTTGTATATTATACACCAACTGGAACAAAAGCATGCAACAAGCAGACCTCATTTGCATGATTTAATCACATACCACCCTGAACCTCTCTAAGGAACACATAACTAGTGGTGCTATATGTATCACATAAAGCATTGGTGTTGGAGGCTTTTATTTAGAAACATTATAATTGAATGATTGCATCAAGATTAGAAGAGTGTTTTTACTTCTAAAGCTGCTATTAGCGCCGGCTAGTGTATAAATGTGGTTTGGTTTCTCACATTGCTCTCTTCTCTTAAGAGCTTTGACAGTAATACAAAACTGCTTTTTCAGTTAGACTTTGATCAATGTCTGATGCATTTATTCTGTCTATTTCTAATTAAATAAAAAAAGCTCTCTTTACCCACTCTTTAGTACCTTTCACCCTGTTAAAGTAGAAGGTGAGTCTTCTACCCAAAGTCATTGTTCAACACTGACCAGTCTAGGATTAGGGTTTACTATCAACTGGAAAAAAGAAAGCTGCATTTAACAATATGTATAATTATTCAGTTGTTTGTTTTCTTCATTAATTGAATAACTATCTGGTTTACAAAATGTCATCAAATAATGAAAACCATCTGCCACAAATGGCTTGTTTTGTCTGGAACAAAATAATCACTTATCACAAAAGGCGAATAAATGCAGCAAATCTTCATAATTGAGAAGCTGAAAATAGAGAACGTTTTGGCACTTGCTTGAAAAACAACTTTAAAATGATTTATTAATCATGAATCAAAATTGTTGCAGATTAATTTCCTTTTGATGAATTAATAAACCTATTGTTAAATCTTTAAAAAAAAGTGTTTCCAGCATATGAGTGATATATTTCTGGGCGCAGCTGGACCTCACCTCTCAGTGCAGTAGAGGTTATACTTCACCTCTTGTGTTCCCTATCAAAGACTCATTGTGTTGTTTTTACTTCACCACTAACCAGGGAGGATGTGGTCTGTTGTTGGACGGCCCTCAAAGTGCTGGTGATACAAACATTTCTGGTTTAAGGAGCTTATCTTGTCAATATTCATGGACACCTTCCTGACTGATGAACCTGCACAATGAGAAGAGTTAGACTCCGGAGGATAGTTGCCACATCAACTTACCGGAAACCAATGAAGCCCTATTAGAAAGCTAACACCTGTGATCAATAGGGTTGATCTAGGAACTGGGGTTATATGATGTAACCATCAATGTGGTGTGTTGGGAAAATACTGAATGTACTCTTCCAATATCAGAGCAGCACATGATAACAAAGGCCTTACGTAGCTGTGTACGTAACAGGATGTATGATTACCTAGAAGAGCATCAGGACTGTTTTAGGCATATGATAGCTATGTGATTAACATGATGATTCAGCCTCTATGGAGATAGACATATGACTGTCATGTTTATTGCTTACATGGGCCTTAGCTAATCTGAACTAAACATTGAATACTGCTTTGACCTGGTATACACAGGGGTGCACATAACTGGTACGCAGGTACGCATGCGCGGCAACAATCTGAAATGCGTAACGTCACTTGTGTCACAACGCGCCTTTGCGTACCTGATAGGTCATCAAAACAAAACACATATTTCGCCTACACATGTTTCTTGTCAACACTCAGTGGAGTAAATTATTAGACATGTCCAAAAAAAACAAAGACATTAAGCAGCCACTTTGCCGTTTCGCTCCCTGCTAAAACCTTCAGACTTTCTATGACTCATTGAACTGGGTGCTGGCCGTGCCGCGCAGGACATAACCGACGGACCTGTGAAGCTTCACAGGAGGCAGAGGCTTAGATCACTGGACGACAGAGTTGGTCGCCGTGTGCACAGACGGAGCTGCTGTTAACGTCGGTGTGTACAACAGAATTGTACCAAAACTACGTCAACTGGCTGCGGTGGGAGACTCCCCTGTGCACATTCTGTGCCCCGCGCACACACTGGAGAACTGCGCAAAATCAGCTGATCACAACGTTCACGCTCTGTGGTCAAGCTGCTGCAGTTTTATTTACAACAAAGTGGAGTAAAACACACAGCTGCAAACTTACTCAGGCTGTTAATGGAAGAGTTTGAAATCAGACAGAGGTGGAAGAAGTGTTACTCAAGTAAAATTAGAAAAGTATTATCATCAAAATCTAGTTAAAGTAGCGACAGTAAAAGTAGTCATTTTGCAGATTGGTCCATTTCATAATAATGTATATGATATGTTTTATAATTATTGATCATTAAAGTGTTTAAAAATTAGTTTGAATGACTTTGTATACTGCAGGGTAGCTTGTGGATTTACTCCAGGTGGAACTAAAGTCTGATTTAACACTTGATTATATTTTCACATCATTCATCCACATCTGTAAAGTAACTAAAGGTATTAAATAAATGTAGTGGAAGAAAAGTACATGATGTACCTCTGAACTGTAGTGGAGTAGAAGTACAAAGTAGCATAAAATAGAAATACTCAAGTAAACTACAAGTATCTTAAATTGTACCTAAGTACAGTACTTGAATAAGTGTACTTTGTTACTTCCCACCTCTGAAATCAGATATGACTTCAAGTCATGTGATAATTTCTTAGTATTTGATCCTTCAACTTGGCCTCAGGAAATGCAAGGACTTCACAGTTTTGGCAACAAGTTTTGGAGAAAGCAAATTGGAGGCTTACAAAGAGACAGGGAGGTGCATCTTCATCATCTTCATCATCTAGCATGCAAGAAGTGTAAATAGAGGACAGTGAAGGAGACACTGAGGAGGACAGTGAGGAAGACTGCACTTATTAACACCACGCTTCATGTGGGGTGAGTACCAAACGCTGTCTCCTGGTACTCATCTGAGTAACTCACTCAAAAAGTTATGTGCACACCTGGGTATACATGTATCTTGTGACTGTGTAACTCCCTCTCTTGTATATCAGCATGTGAAGGACACTGTTCAGGAACTAGTTGTACCAAATTCTCTGTATGTGATGACTACTTCCATTCTTGCAAGGATAATAAATACATGTATCCTGATATTGAAGCTCAAGCCGGTGACGAGTGATATTTTCCTAACATGGTAGGATACATAATTAATTCTCCATGTTCTCATATTGCAGCAGTACACTGTACATGAGGCTCACCAGTACCATCTAGATCACATGATCTTATGATACTACACAACTGTACAAGCAGTAGTTAACACTTGGCGAATTCATATATTATGCATTATATGTTTGCGTGATTCAAAATTGTATTCAATATGAAAACCCTTTAAAGGCTGTTTCTCTCTGTTCAGGTTTCTCGTCAATCTTTCAGCCAAAGTGATTTGCTTTCTTAAAATGGAATGTGTTGCTGCACAGCTGAACATTTCACATAAGCAGAAACATAACAAAAGACTCGGCCTACAACTAACTGTGGGGGCGTTTGAATGTTGAAAATTGGACAAATCCTCTGAAATGTAGCCTTTGAGCATGCTAGACAGAAAGGGATTGCGTGTTTATAACTGGGGGCAATTTACAATGAGTTAATAGGGGCAGCTAATGGCTCCGCTAACACCACTTGGGTGTCTTTGATCTTTTGGAAATAAATATCCACGCTGCGTCTTTCATCATCTGTGGTGGGGTCAGCATTAGGATTGGCCCATTACACATCATTATTGCACCTTTGTTTTGTGTGATTAAGACCACTGTGTTACACATGAATAACACGCAATTACACATGTGCTGTTCACACAAAACTAGACACAGAAATGAATGGAAAAGCATTTTTCCCCTTTCTCTGGCTCATTTCCTCTTAGCTTTTCCAACAGCTGTCTAGCACCTCATTGACTTATTCCCTGTTCAATGTCCCAATATATGTAACAGCGACGGTTGGTTGTACTCTGGATATATGTAATCATACTGTGATGGTTATTGGATTGCCTTTTTGTCAAGCAATTGTCTTCTTTTTCTGCTCCTGCAATAAATCAACCCGTTTATTTACACAGTAAAAGCCTAAGAGTGCTAATCAAAGAATTGCAAACCCACAGGAAATGGTTGAATGTCAGCTTCTGGTCTGGAAATAGAGATTTTCATGAAATGTTCACAGAGCCAGAGCTTCCTTTCCTTCAGATAAGGTGAAATAATACCTTAAGTGACTGAATCGACAGTTCTCTATTCCTGAAGCCCCGCTCGTATTGTCTGTAATCCTTTATTCGTCCTTCACTGGTCTCATGCTGTCTCTCAGTCTGACTAGAAGAGGGGAAAACTGTTAGATCTGCTCTCTAACAGTCAGCAAAAACTCGTATCGAGCTCGATGGGGAGTTACTAGCTAGAGGTCGTATGTGTTTTCCTTCAATCGTTTTCTTTCTCTGTTGTTGCATTCACTAAAAAACCTTGTAAACTCGCAGAGGAACAGAGACGGTGTCATGTTTGGAACTGAGAAGGTTGAGATAAATCACACACTTAGTCACCCAACATCAATAGTCAGAGGCATGTTTTTCAGTGGAAAAGAACAAAAAAGGTCAGACTCTCCAAGATGACAGTATTTCTGGTGCAATGACACATGACAAGATGATGGATTTCTCATTTGATCAATAGTATCAAAGTGCTATTGATTTGTGTCTCTAAAGGTGCTGTTGCATCAGTATTCTAGTGGTGTCTGCCCAAGGCTAAATAACAAAACTTGGCACTTGGAGAGAGTGAACAAAAAAAAAAGGACTTCCAAAAAGCACTGAAGGTAGATTTTATTATTTTGAAAAAGCAGGATCACAGGCACAACTAGGCCAGTTGTCCTTGAGTATATCTGACATTTAAGCAACATGAAGTAATAGCTGTGCTGTTGATACATTGAATTACAGAGCATTTTGAACATTAATTGTTTTATGTCAACATTTACTGGATCATGCTTCCCAAATATGAAGATTTTCTGGGAATTATTTAACTATTTTATTGATTTACAATGATATTTGGTTCATGTCCCCTCAGGATAACATGTTATAACTTTGAATATACCGCCACGTAGGCAAAATCATCAGGTTAATGTTTAAAGCTGACTAAACGATGCATTACATGCTTAGTTAACCATTAACCTTCTCAACTAACATTGTATTGGTTATTAGCAAATGTACAGCATGCTAACACAATCATCTAAGATGTTGAACATTTATTATACAACAATGTACCTGCTTAAATCAGAGAAACCATCGTGGACTCTTTGTCTTGTCATTGGACAAAAAAACGACAATTTGCCATTTCATAGGCAAACCGATTAATTGATTTGAGACAGTAATCAAAAATGAATTCATTTGTTTTATGCAACCCTAAAGCAATACAAACCATACCCCATTTTATGAGTAAAGAAAGTAGATGTTTTAAATATTGTGTGGCAGACATCGCAATGACAAACTTCTGAAAGGGAGTCATTTAAGTCATTATAGACCTCAGCAATCATCCTAGAAGCTGCATTTTTCTTTTGATTGTCACGATGTGTGTCATTTAATAACGAGCCCTAGAATCTTTCTGGCAGGCTGGATCTGAATGACTGTGGTTATGAAGAGTACAGGCATGTTTAAAGAACCACATACAGACATGAAAAGGTATTACACAAACGGTCCCTTTCCTGAGATGCCTTCCCCACATGAACTCATCTGAACGGTGCTCATCGTCCATTTCCTTTTTACAGTGTGGGATAATCCAGGGGTGATTCACATCAAACCCCCTGGTGGGTTAAAGAGGAAGGAAACGGCGCCTCCCTTATCAAATTCATCATCGAATATGGCCATCAATTCAGAAGGAGATTGCACTTTCTTCCCCTGCTCAAAATGGCTGATCTCTAAAGCCCTAAGCACACGGCATGTTGTGGACAATTGCCTGGAAACAAAATTGTGTTGAACAAAATTCACCTCTTAAAACCTCAAAGCCTGAAATCAAATGTATAAACTTATGTGGTGTTTCTTATTCTGACTGCAGCAGCTAAATGAGACATTCAGCATGGATTCTTTCACGGAGCGTGTTTGATGACTAACTACCTTGCACTTGCCCTCGAAAAAATACATACATAATGTCATATATATTTGTTTCTGTCTCTTTGATATGTTGACTCTTTTTAGTGGTCCAACTGATTGATTCATAACCCAGAGTAATGGACTCGTAAGTGAGTTTGAGCAAAGGGTCATTAAATATAAGCCAATTCAATGCAAACAATAGTTAAGGGAAAATGATGAGAAACCTCGACGGTAATGACACTAAGTATCCACGTTTCTCTAGGGGGCTATCTGTCTCGTAGCAACAGCGGTGTTGTCGGCGTGGAAACCCTGTGCAGAATGTAAGCATTATTCACCAAGGCCCTAATAAGAGGAGCAAATGTATCAGGTTATCTGTTATGTGTGTTGGTTCTTCTTTAAAGCAATGTCATTGCTCTGAAAGTTGCACACACTGTACCCTTGCCTTCTCATCGTCAAACTGACCTTGTTATTCACATTTAAATAGAGGACACAACAGCCATTTGAGGTTCACTTCAATTTTTTGGTCTGTAAGCTCACAATACTTAACCTTCAAGGCTTCAAACAGGTGGAAAAGTCCCACATGAAAACATTTAAGCCCTTTACAAGCTCCTCTGAAGAGACTTCAAGTGGGCGCCTCACAAATCCAACAGGTCGAAAACGTGCTTCACGTGTGAGCAACAGTGTTCCCATTTGTGTTTCACTGAATCGCCATGTTCCAACTGCACACCAGAGAAATCTTTTCTCTTTTAAAGCCTTAAGAAAAATACGCAAAGGCAAGGTCAAACATGATTTTCTGTGGACCTGCACCGGCTGTGTATTCTGGATTGACCTGCATTTTACTTTAATGGAAGTAAACGGACCATGTTGTCCAATACGGGATCATGCTGAGTGTGGGATAGGTTGATCCCTCCAGAGAATTATACGCATCTTTTGAGATGGTGGTCTCAAAGTGCCATGAGAACAAGAAACAGCAGGGCTTCCTTCACAGCATTTTCAACAGTGCAGAGTGTCTGCTACACTTATTAAGGATTAGAAAGTCACCCTTTTTATTGTATGAGGGTTTAACCAATCAGAGTGCCTACATTTAAACTTTGCTGTAGCAATTATATAACATTGGATGGACCAAATGACATCAATCGATAACAATGGATTATATTTATAAGATTCTTTCTAAGGTGTGCATAGTGTGTTTTGTGTTTACTAGCCTTTGTTTGAAGAACTGAGTAAGGGGTTACTAAACACTAAAAGACTGAGATCAGCTTATTCACCTAGATACATTGACATACAGTAAAAGAGCAGCATTGACATCCTTCTTTGTAAAGCTGGTCCTTGTATTATGAATACAAATGTATTTTTGATCTTATATTACCCTAGTAAGATGCCTAGTATTAAGAAAACATCCTATGACAAGTAATACAGATGATTTATACTATATTTTGGACATATTTAGGCAGTGTTTTAACTTGTGTATATATACACGAGAGAGGCTTTGAGGACACAGTGGAACGTCTGACAACACTAGCATCATGACACATACTATTATTAGAACACATGTAGAAATGGCATTTAATGATTGCCCATGTTGCACCATTTTAAATAATTTGAATATTTATAATTTGAGCATTCAGCCCATGTTTGCACAGTTGTACATTCCTTTAAAAACAAGAGTTAGTTTCTCTTTAAGACAAAGGTTGAAAGTAAGACGAAAGTAGCACTGTCTGACATTTCAGCCATGTAGGTTCGATCTGCCTCGCTCTGACCTTTTCCTGTTCTATTAAAAAAAGGACCAACAAACGAACTGGGGCGCATGAACCACCTGCAAAACTCTCTCTAGCTCTTACTCAAGCTATTTGTGTCTCACTCAACCAAAGAGCATATGACCATATAAATAATGTGGCATGACCAAAGCCCCTCCGCACTATAATTATGGAGACAGACAAACAAAGAGGTGACCTATAGCAAGTCCTAATACATATGTATTTCCTGAAATATTGAGCACTTTTTTTCTCCTGGCACTTATCTCTGTTTTGTGTCCAACAGACATTTGTGGTGAATATCTGTATATAAGAGAGGAAAGAGAAGCCAGACGGTTTATATCTTTGGTTTTTCTTTTATAACTAAAGAAAGACGAGTACAAAAAGAGAGCTGCATGTGGGCTGATTGTGCTCATGTCAGATGTCTGTAAAGGTAACATTTGTCTGATTCTGACTTTCAAAGGAATTGCAATCATTATGACTGTCTGAGTGGCCGTGTAGCGTCTCCTCTAAAGTTCTCATCTCTGCACATATCAGCGGTTGATTGACAGGTTTAGTTATTTGGGTTCAAAGAAGGACAGAAGAAAATACCAAGACATGAACATAAGGAAAAAGCAGTGATTTGCATTAATACATACACACATGCGACAAAACATGAAATTACATGTTACTTGTTAGACGACTTACATACTCGATACTGTGGACAATCCCCACAGGAGCAATTTGGGGTGAAGTGTCTTGCCCAGAGACACAACGACATGCTGACTGCAGTGGGGTTTGAACCTGAGCTCCCCTGATCCGAACACCAACGCACTAGTCCACTGCGCCACACGCCTCCTCCAAAAGCTGAAGATTGCGCCCTTGTTCCTGACGTTTCCTCGCCCTTGAAATACTCACTCGGATTGGAAACACCTCAGGGCGCGCTTCCTTCAAATGAACTAACATAGCAGAAAGACAGAGCTTTTCCTCTCACTGAAATATAAAATAGAGGAAATGGAGAAACTAAAAACACATTTAAAAGATTGTTCCTTTTTTATTATTCAAAATCCCCAACAGGCAAAAGAGAAAGAGAGTGGGAAGTGTCACTAATTCTGATCAGACGTGATCAAAGTGCACTCTGCAGCGCGGCGGCTAAATGCAGTCTCATTCCTTGGCACTTCTGGGTCAGGGAGCATTTTACTGTGTGTGAGGGAGGGAAGGTGAGAGAAAAAGCGACAGAGAGAGTAACAAAATGAGAGGGTTGGCAAGAGTTCTGAGAGTCTAACAAGTGTGCTCTCATTTCCTCTCAGCCTCTCTTCTCTGCATCCATTTGTGTATCTCACACAGCCTGAGTGCTAGTTTATTTTCTTTATTATGAAAGCCTTTCGAACACCTGAGCTTCGGCTGCTTGGAGGCGGCTCCTTGATTGGCCTCAGATGTCCATATGGAAATTATGTCGAACCTCGAGTGCACTAAGAACCTATTTCTTCAATCTCTCTGCTCGCTCCAGCTCAGCTGCTCAGCGACAGGAAATGGGCGCGAGGAAAGGCCGCAACAAACACGCCTGCAGGAGAGAAATAAGCAGAGTAAATGACGGCACCGGCAGAAAACCTTAACTGTGAGAGTCTTGATCTATCATTGAAACACATTAGGGGAGGTTGCTATGTAACCATATGGCACAGGTTGGTACAAATGTAGTCCACAACAGAAGTCTGAAATACATGCAAAGCAAACAAGTGGAATAATCCAACACAGTCTCACTGCATTTCGTGTTATAGTCACGAAATTAATCTATTGATTCGTGTTCACCAACACGATTTCGCCATTTTTTTCGTGTCACACAGAACGATTTTTAAAAGCAATGTAATAATAACAAATTAGAAGGGAAAACAGATTTTTAAAAATACAGATTTCAGTATTCTGACACAGAACGATTTTAGAAGCAATGTATTTATATTGGTAGTATGTTTCGTGCCTGCACCAAATAATAACAAATTAGAAGGAAAAAAAGATGACATAAAATACAGATTTCAGTATTCTGAGGCTCTCAGCCATTTCTTTTCCTCACTGACGGCAAAAAAACTCCGACATTATACAATTTAAAAAAAAAGGGATAGGGTTAGGCTTAGGGTAAGATATTGAGTAAGAACATGTTTTTATGAACCACACAGCTTCTGGTCTTCCAAGACCCGACCGGACAAAAAGACGTGGTGCAGGCACGAAACATACTACCAAAAGAAATACATTGCATTTAAAATCGTTCTGTGTGACACGAAAAAATGCGAAAATCGTGTTGGTGAACACGAATCAATAGATTAAATTAATTTCGTGACTATAACACGAAATGCCGTGAGACTGGGTTGAATAATCAACACTTTGTCTGAGTTTCCTTACAGAAAGTGCATTGTTGGTCATTTTCAGCGGCACAGGTATGAATCCGACCCACGCCATTCTTCATTCTTAGAAACGTGTAAATATGCCTAACACAGATGTCAAGTGTGGACTCTGGAGAAAATGATCTTGTGTAAATAATGTGGTCAAACATAATGTGATGGTCAAAGATTGATTACTGCTGACACAGTGAGGATTTAGGTTGATTCATGCAGGGTTTGTGACTGATAGCTTAATAACTGGACAAATACCGTTGGCTCGTTATGGATGGATAATAATAGACACATATTGACCCAACAAATCACAGATAAATCTCCCATCATTCACTGCAGACAACACAGACACAACAAAGCTCTCGCACACAGATTGACATCACAGTCACAAACGTCAATTGCACCGCCATTTTCTTCAGCTATATAATATTGATGTGCCTGTTTCTTGCCCTCTTTGCAATACTTCCTCATACATCAATCCTTATGAAGATGTGATGTCTGGAATAACAGAATTGCTGCTCCTACAACAAAAACATTCAATATTCATCAATGATTGTGCATGATCTGGATCCTTGTCATACATTGAAAAGGCCAGATGCATATATATATATATTTCCCTGAGTTAATACGTCAACATTTTCCATTATAAATATTGCACTGATGTTCAAATGTGTACTTCAGTAAAGGTGAATTCATGTTATTTAGTAGAATGTAGAAAAAAACGCCATTTTGAAGAATAAAACTGTTTCATTTGGATGTCATGGAACAAAATATATCTCCACTTTGGGGATTTCAAAGTTATTAGAGTGGAGTCTTTTTAGTCTAATATTCATTATGTGATTTGTCGGGTTTACAATTATTTTTGAATGAAAACGCTTACTTCAGATGTCAATTAAATATGTAAGAAAATATAAAAGTGCACGTCTATTTCCAAAAGTATAGTGGTTTAATATGAGTCAACAAACACTGAATTAAAATACATGTTCCTTTTTAAAGTTTTACAACAGCATAGTACCTGATTCAACATATTGTAATTCCCCCCTGTCCGTAGTGCTTATTACATTACGTTTGACATCATGTGTGTACATACAGTTTCTTAAATCTCATTCAGACTAAGTCATATCTTTTATTAATGCGTGTGTGAGTAGGTGTGCGTGATTTGAGTGTTATTCTTAAAGTCATGACATGTTACCTTGCCCTGTTGCCCAAAAAAGTACTGTCACGTCTTAAAACAGGATACAAAGGCAGTGCGACAACCGCTGCTTTTCTTATTGCCACCTCGACGAATATAAATGTGTCGGTGCAGACTGGCTTTTACTTTGTGATGGCTCGATCAAACTTTTTGTTGTTTTTTCCTTTTCCATCAGACACCAATTCACCAGTCAATCTCAGGCAGACAGGAATTGTCACTTACTGAACCCAAAACTCCCTTTTTTATCCAGCCACCTAACACAGTCTGTTGCTTGCTATGTGTATGGATGTACACAGTGGCGGCCGGTCCATAGGGGCGCTAGGGGCGCCGCCCCACCTCTTCCCATATTAAAAAATAAAAATAAAAATAAAAATAAAAATAAAAATAAAAAATATATTTAAAAAAATATATATATTTTTATTTTTATTTTTAATGAACAAGGTAAATATTATATAATTGGTATCAGTAAAATGTATAATCTACAATAAAATCTCGTTTAAAATTGTGTTACGATGTCTAAAGTTACTGATAAGTCACATGTTTCCTGCCTGGCCTTGCCCGTGTACCTTCTCTCGTCTGGGCGCTAAGAGAGGAGCCCTCAACCAGTGCAGCAGCAGCCACTAGCAGCTGACTGTTGCTATCTGTAACGTGTAAACTATGCCGCGAAAACATAATTTCAGCCAATCAGCGTCGTCAAATATGATGGTCACAGGGCTCCTACGTGAGCGCCCGGTGCAGTCTGTGAGTTGTTTGGACTCGTATTCAAGGAGACAAAACAGGAAGCTGTCATACACTCTGGAAGCTACCATTAGCAGCTAATGAAAACTCAGTTTTTGACATAAAAATTGAATTATGGATCATCAATCATTTTTCAAAGTGACAGACACATTGGATTAACCTATGGATTAACCTTCAGCTGCGTTTTTCTCGTTTTTGATCAGAATTGTTATTCTGCAAAAGGTGAGCATATCTCCATGTTTTGCTACCTAAAGCTACGTCGTGTGATGTCTGTATTTGCTTCCCCTGTCGCGAGTTCTGATCGCTCAGTGATGATACTTATATTTCTAGTATATGTGGAATCTCAGTTTGTAAGCTTGTTTCTGCATATCCGATAAGTATATCGATTGATTTATACCTAGAGTGCGTTAGCATTTTTTCGCTCAGGGCTCATTTAGACGCTTCTTGTGAGACTTGTGTTTTGTTTCGGTAAACATGGTTCATATCATCAGTTAGATGCGTTTCCTCTGAGTAGGACACATGAATAGTTTATTACATTTTAAGAAGCCCTGAGACACAGTTTCGTGAGAAAAAAAACGGGGGGAAAAAGCCCCTTAACAGATTAAATGGGAATTAAATCAGTGTTCCCAAAGCCCCGGTGTTCTGCAGTTTGTGTGGGCCTACTGTACTGTTGCATAGTTTATGCTGTAGAAACTATGTCCAGGACAAGGTGTTTGGAAGTTTTGGAAGATTCATAGCTAACCACACTGAAGTTATGGAGGTATTGATCAGTCTTCTCATATTTTTAAGCCTCAAATTGTCCTTCTCTCCCCCCCTCTAACATCACCAGAAGTCATGATTTAAGGGGTCTTTTCTCAAAAAATTTTACCGGGGGAGCATCCCCCCGGACCCCTCTAATATTGTTTGATCACCATTTCCATAGCCCCACCTAAAATATTTTCCACCAGCCGCCACTGGATGTACATATTATATAAGAACATACATAACATTCATCTGTTTGCTACTCACATATATATCAATATTCCAATTACTGTAGACTATTCTGCACAAGTTCTATCATATTCTGTTTCTATTATATTTTATTTACTTGCACTATTATCTGTTTAGTGTGTTGCTCTGTTGGAGGAGCCTGTGACCTAAGATTTTCATTGTCAATACTACACTGTAGCTATGTACACATGACAATAAAAGCATTGAAGCCTTTGTGTGTGTATACGCGTGGGCTTTCTACTTTTCTACTCCTACTGCATCAAAAGAAAAACCCAAACTGTGTCTCAGTGTGAAATGCTTTTCTACATTTTTTTCTGTGTGATCTCATTAGACCAGAGCAACATCGAGTTGCCAGGACAAAAGAACAGAGTGCAGCAAGAGGTGAAAAACAACAACGCACCAGTTCCCAGCCACCACATTGTCACCTCCTATGGGTGACTTCTAAAGCCTGAGAATGATGAAAAGTAAAGCAACACCCCAGGGCCGGCCTCTGAACGCTGCCTTCAGGCTCGCTGAGTACTGCACTCTCAGCAAGTCAACTGGAGTACACTGTGGCCTTCAGCCTCACCATGAGAAGAACACTGCAGCACCAGACACACAGCAGTGAAGATGAGATGAGATGGACCTTTATTAATCTCCGTGGGGACATTCAGTACTAGTTTAACAGCAACATGGTAAGGGTGAAGAACAGAACAGCACAGATTCATAAAATCAAAGATAAAAATGTAAAATGATAAAACAACTATAAAACAAGAAATTAATTAAAAATGTATACATTTTTACGGAAGAGGATTACACACATGAAAAAAAAAATGTTGGGATGTGAAAAAAAAAAAATCAGAATTTTGACTTTTTCTCAGAATTCCGACTTTTCTCAAAACAAAAATAAAACTTTTTTTTTTCACATCCCCACATTTTTTTTTTCATGTTGCCCTAATCCTCTTCCGTACATATTGGGTCATATGTACATATTACTGTAGATATATTTACATGTAGTGTGTATTTTATGTCCAGCACAGTGACACTGATTATTAATGAACTCTTAACTGAACAAGATAGTTGAGTTAAACTGTTGCATTTTAAGAAAGGACGTTTTAAGTTGGGATATTGGTCCCATGTGGGTTTGTTAATGTTTAGGGATTGTTTGTCAGTTTGACACACAGTAGTGCAGCTGTGAGCAATGGAGTATAAAGATGTAGCAAATTAAAATAATTGTCTGTGATTGGAAGAACAGCCAGACTTAAAACGGCTTGACCTTTGGCTTCAGGTTGGTTTTGATTGGGATTGAGCAGCCAACAGTCAAACAGACACTGGATCCTTATGCATTTTATTGAGTTTTATTTCGAAATGTTTATTTTAACATGTTATCCAATCAGGGTTCTCCAGATAAATTGTTATATTTATCTACCATTTGTACTATGTGATTGTTGGATGTCCCAAAAAGAATCTAATGGGTTGTGGGAAGATCAAACCCTGCGACACAAAATTCATATTCTTTGCAAAACTTGGTTCCAATATTTGCTTTTTTGGGGGAAATTTGTCTTATTTTTACCTCAATTACTCAAATTAAACACTGTTCAAAGACTAAATTACTCTTGATTTATAGAAATACAACTTACGAAGAAGGGTCAAAAGGAGATTTTGCTTCACATTAAATCTTAAGTAATATATGTTTGGTAAGCACTGTTCTAGGATCTAGTTTTAGATTTAGGTATTGCAGTATCCAATGTTAAATGTGATGATTTATCATGAGAGGTTAGGAGCTAACGGGACATTTTCCTTGAGTGAAAATCAGATGAATGATATGCAACGTTTCAAGGCATGTATTTTTTATAGTTTGAAATTATGGAATAACTCTTGTCTCTGTAGAATTGATGCAAACCCATTTGGAAATGATGTTTGATTATTAATAGCTTATGCTGGAGAATATATTCAACAAGATGTGCATTAATGCAAATTACAAACATACAAGTTATATAACAGCTGTCAAGTCAGCACATTCAATTAAACAATAAAGCTATCAAAAACTGTCAGGAAGCAAAATGAGAGTTACTAATCAGGTGAGATATACCTGCAACATCTTAAACAGCAGCTTGAACTCTTCCTCTCGTCTTGTATTCCCCCCCGCTCTCTACTCTGTCAGGATTGCTATGTTTTGGGCTTTGATGAAGGCTTTGGTTTCCCGCGATGACAGAATAATTAAAGGGATTGATTGCAGCGCAGGGTGGAGCATCGAAACGTGTGTACAATACACACTCACTGACTCACGCTGGGTCTTTCTGGAGATTCATCACTTCCACTCTGTTTTGCAGGCGTTTGTAATCACGGAGCTAAATGTACCAACTCAATCCAACATAAATGCTGCATGCGATGAGAAGTATGAATAAGCACCATGTGAAAGAACAACAAAGAGTATAAATTACAAGGCGGGGGACTTTTGTTTCGAAAGTAGACTGTGTAATAAACATGCTACTGAAACGTAGTAGTGATATTTATGTGTATATGATCATTAGTGTTGTGTTGTGCTGGTTGATATTCAAGATGTTACTTGAGTGCTATTAAAGCAGGAACTCTTTACTGCTTCAATACCTTTCAGACATATTGAAATGGCCCCACTACAAGCTACTTTAATGTGTGTAGGTGGTAAAGAGGATAATATTTAGTGTGTAAAGCAAGACCATTTAACTTTTGATAGAAGGACGTCATTCCTCTTGGAAATTAAACGTTTCTAAGAGGAAATACTCACATTTCTAAATGATGTCTCATTAAATCAATCAGGACGTGTCATGTGGAAACGCTTAATGTCATCTACTAATATTGCCAACAGTAGCTAATAAAGTTAATGTTAGGAAAATATCACTCGACACCGGGTTGAGAATCAATGATCAGGTACTAATTTATTCTTGCAAGAAGGAGCAGAGTTAAGTCACATACAAAGGATATGGTTCAACTCACACACATGAGGTATGCTGCTCAAAGGAGCAGGAAGTAACATCAAGCTTATATAGTCTAAAGCAGGGGGTGACTGTGGCGTTGGCGGAGTGGTTAGTGTGTTCGTTTTTACGTCTCGTGAGTAATGTACAGTACCGGAGTCCAACAGAGAGGCAGCAGCTGACTGCGTAGCCTTCCCTGCCGTGGGTTAGGGGGTCAGGGTTAGGAAGAAGTGATCCTTCGTTAGCCTGAATAGTCTGCTTTATGCGTGCCGTAGCAGTAGCCCCGCTGCGAGGCTCCGGCGAGTTGACAGTACATGGAGCATGCTCCACTAGCACCCCCTCCCCCCCAACAGAGTCCCAACAGAGAGGCAGCAGCTGCGGGACAGTAGCCTGCGTACTGCGTAGCCTTCCCTGCCCTGAAGAAGAAGTGATCCTTCGTTAGCGTGAAGAGTCTGCTTGATGCGTTTATGCGTTCCGCAGCAGTACCCCTGCTGCGAGGCTCCGGCGACTTGACAGTCATGAGCGGTTAACCCACCCGGTTAACAACTTCAAAATTCTGGGCTATATATATAAAAAACGCTGGCCGCCGAAAGTGTCTCTTGGATTAATTTTGGCCCTTGGACAAATGTAGTTGGTGATCCCTGGTCTAAAGTCAGGAGGTACCAAACAGGGTGGTAAATCCTTTTTCAGCAGGTGTCGTGTCGGGAAGGTGTCGGGACTTCTCTGGAAAAGCAATGTTGCTCTTTGCCCCTCAAAGAGGAGAGGAGACAACGTATGTGTCCTCTCATTGGTATCAACAACATGAATTATGCCCTGCCTTCTCCTATCTACGAAGAGGCAGCTGCAAGGTCACACAGTGCAAAGTCACACACAGTATCATGCCCATCAGAAACCCATAATTGTGAGAAGACAACTTGTATTTTCCCAAACAGTTAACCTGGCTAGAACTTGATTTTCAACATTGTTATATACTTGAACTCGGTTATGAGTCACCCCAAGCTCGATCTTTGACTTCCTAGAACAAATGCAATGCACGATAACATGTAGCAATTTGCGCTACAGTATTTTAACTTTCAGAATACTTAAATAATTACAGTAATCCAACCTATACATGCATGTATAAAAAAGGCCAGCATGACTGAGTTAATGTGCAAAATTATACAGGGTGATTCAACCAAGAGTGAACATGTAACCATGAACAAAGGCCTGAAAATGTGCTTTCGTGAACTCACACATCTTAAAGAAAAAAGGAAGAAAATGAGCTATAAATGACGGAGAAGTGGCAGTGGGATAAATAGGATATGATCCAGTCGGAAATGTTTTTTTCAGCTCCCGGTATAAAGCAATCAGAGAGAAGATCATGACCAATAGTTTCAAAAAGGTTTCAGAGAAGTTAAGTAGAACCAGATGACGCACAGGCCGTTTCTCACAAAAAGGAGAAGGTTATGAGAAGGCTTTGATTTGAGCTTTCTGCGACTGTCTGTTAATACTTGAGTAAAGCTGGTTTGAAATGAAACCTACAACGGCAACACATTTCATTTTAGATTTTTCTTTAGATTTGTGGCACTGTTGTCTGTTTTATTATGGAAAAGGTACTGGCTGGAAGAAAAAAGTACATTATTTAGGACATTGTGCCCAGCTCATGTATCATTTCAGCTGGACTATAATTGGAAAAGCGAGAGTAAAGAGCAGCACATTCAATAAAAAACATTTTCACATGTAGCTTCAATGTGTTATTTAAATATTGACAGGATAAAGAGCTTAGGCATCACCTACTCAAGTCATTATGGACCTGTAAATAACACGAAAATATATCTGAAATGGAAAAGTTTATTGGTGATTTATTTAATCCTCCTATCCCCTCTTTGTAGAAACTGTCATACCTTTCGTGTTACATCAAAACTCTCAAAGGGATCTTTATAAATATGAGGATCTGAAAACAAACTGTGCAAACCCTGGTGATGTTTCTGGGTTGTTAGCAAAAGTTATTTAGAGTTGAGTTATCTAACTAATCTGTCACTTTTTTTGTCACCCAAATCAGTAACTCTCAGAAATGTCAGTGCTGTTATGATCGTAAAGATTGATCTCATGAACCACTGAGCTTTTCAGTACATTAACATCAAAGCTCCAGTTTGATTTGACAGTCAAAATAAAAAGAGCAAACACATTAAACCATCAAGGAGTCACTGTCACCGTCCAAATAGCATCACAGATCAGAGAATACTGCGAAGCATTAGCCAACACCTCTTGTTTTGACGGTGGAAAGTGACAGCGAACACGCAGCATTAACCATTCAGCATCAGTAAAAACCAAGAGGAATATTATCAAGGACTTTGAGCATCATGTCAAGACGGTCCTCTGAACACTGATGTATCAAGAACTTAAGACAACAACTGTGATCTAGCCACGTTTCATATCTGTCAACAGGAAGTGGAAGATCAGATGTAAATCAGATGGTGCTGATCTACTAATAGCCGCTTTCACACCAAGTACTTAGCCGGTACTTGTCCCCGGTACTTGTCCAACAGTGCAACACAATAAAACAGAAAAACAAGTAAAGTGAATACAAAAAGATTAAATTCCAACCAGGGTATGTTGGTTACTGGATGAACATTATAGATAACTATACAGCTTCTAATCTCTTCCACATTGATTATTCCTCTACCTCAGGGGTGTCCAAACTTTTTTCACTGAGGGCCACATACAGAAAAATATACGAAGGGCTGGGCCACTCACTAGAGGTGAAGTTTATTGCCTCTTAAAGGTGGGGTATGTAATTTTGGAGAAACCAGCTCGAGTGGGCTAGAATTTGAAAGTACGCAGCCGAAAAAAATCTGCCTCTTCCTTCAGACTTCCTTACAGAGCCCCTCCTCCAACACACACGAACGCGCACATGACCAATGAGGGCACGAGATAAGTTTGTGCACAAGATGGAAGGCTGACAGGCAGGTAGGCCATCCAGTTATTTTAGCCGGGCCGGCTCAGATGATTGGTCTAGCTTTTTATGTATTCATTGCTATCGGGATGTTAAGAGCATTCCATGGAATATAACAAAAAGTGTTTCTGAAATAAATTACATACCCCACCTTTAAGTTGGAAAAATCAGTCCAATGTAGGTAAATTATTCTTGATACTTGAAAATGTGGCAAGAAAAAAACAGCTCACAGCTCTCCAGAGGGTTTCATTTATTGTGTTGGCAGCTCATTCCTTAAAACAGAAGCTTCAGATTGCTGATAATAAGAGGAAATATGAAGGGTATATTTCAAGGTTGTTATTTAAATGTGTTATTGGGCTTTTTTATTATCAACTTAGATTTGTTAGAACATGTTTTCAACATTAATGGACTTAATTTATTGGAAAATTGGGCTTATTAAGACATGAATACTGTATAATATATTTGAACATATATATTTAAGAAGTACAATATAAGACAAGCAGAAGGTTATTATACTTAAGTCATTATACTTTTTGAATTTGCTGAGGGCCGATTCAAAATGGTCCGTGGGCCACATTTGGCCCCCGGACCGTAGTTTGGACACCCCTGCTCTACCTCTATTGTCAAGATCTGAAAAATACTCACTTCCCAGTTACCCATATCATGACATTTAGTGACAGTGACTGCTGAAGCTACTGACATGTAAGAAGCCATTGAATTCCAAGTAATAGGGTTTCTTTCTTTCCCTAGCATTTCCATAAACTGCTGTTCTTTCATGTTCAACACCGTTTGAACTGGGAATATTTCAGTTATACCCCTTTCACACCAACGGTGTTTCAGGGCCGGTTCGGTGCTGGTGCTTGAAAAGCACCGGGTTTTCCTGTTCACACCGCAGCGGAGCAGCGTCATAGCTCCGGAATCCGGTTCGTTTCGAGCACCAAAAAGTTGTCCGTCTAGAAGCAAGAACCGCATACGTCACGCTTACGTCGGAGGGGGGCGAGATTAACCTGAGATAACAGTTAAGGCGAGTACGGCAAATAAAAGTTGTAACAAGCAGTAGTGCTGAGCAAAGTGACTAGAACGCAACCACACACTTGTTAAAAAAAAAAACACACTTTATAAAGTCAGGCAACACTAACCAGGCTTTGTGTGATTCTGTTTATTTGTACCTTACTTTGACCATCCGTTCGCTGTTATTGATCATTGTGGAGAGCAGGCAGACGTTTTGTTTGTTATTATAGCAGCTATCGGATGGAATCAATACATGGGCTGCACAGGTTGTCATGTCCGACTATCACAAGTAGAATCATAATGAAAAATACGTCGGTAAAAAGTGCCTGTAGAAAACTGCTTAGCAAGTAGTCAGTTTAGCTTCAGTTGCTATGCTAACATCACCCATGTTATACCAGAGAAACTTTCATAACAGCGTTGTGATGCCAAACAGCGTCAATTCAGACTGACACACATTCACTTAAGGGGAACTGGGGATATGTAACAGCTGCTTGTGTGACAGTCAGACAGTGAATACTTTAGAGCCGTGTGAGCTAACCCGGAGCTAACGGGAGAATACACTCCCGTTGAAGAGCAGCCGGCCAGCACTGCAGCGGTCGGTAAATGCCGCTGAAACACATTAATAAACAATGAACCACGGCACTCTGGAGAAAAGTATAAGGTTGGAGAAGTCGTTATTTAATTTAATCTGGCTTCGTATGATTAAAAGCAACGCAGTCCCCGGCCCGTTGTTGTGAGGTGAGCTCCGGCGTTGGGGAGAAACTCAGCGACGTAAACTGTGACGTCATGACGCAGCAGCGGCAGCACCAGTCGGGCTCTGAGCGGTGTGAAAAGAGCCGGCGCTAAACCGAAGAACCGGTTCTGAACCAGAAAAGCTCTAGCACGGAGCTTGAACCGGAGTTGCGTTGGTGTGAAAGGGGCAACAGATGCCATTTGATCCCACGCAATGAGATCCTTTAATAAATCACTTGCATTTTCTTCTTACCTTCCATCCTTTGTGTGAACATTGACATTTTCCTTCTGCATTCAGTGATTTGTGAGCAGAACAACTCCAAGATAAACTAACATCAGCAAGCCTTGATTCAATGATGTGGTAGTAATGGATAATGTATTAACGTAAGAAACACTTTTTTATGATTTGAAGGTAGTGGCAAACATTTTTTGCAGTCAGTAAATAGTTGTAAAGGACATGTTGTTGTAGCAGATTCCCGAAAAACGACACCATATGGCTGGACCTATACCGCCATAAATGTAATTTCATATCTCAATAACGATATATAAACGATCGCATATTCTTTCATAATTCCATTAATTGTTTTTATGAAAAAACCACGTCTTCATTAAATCTGTGTAACAAATAAAATGTACTGATTAGGTTCTTATTACATATAAAACTTAAAGGGGACCGATCATGCAAAATGCACTTTTGTACGTCTTTTATACATGAATATGTGTCCCCGGTGTTCCAGGGAACTCACCAAGTGTCAGAAAACACAACCCTCTCTATTTTCCTCCATACCCAAATCTCTAAAAAAGGGGCTGCAACGGATCTGATAAAAACTGATCCAGATTTGAACACTGTCCTGACGTCAGGACAGTGGCGCTACGGCTATTGGGCCAACTCCACCAATCAGGAGGAGACAGCCACGGCCATTGCCGTTCGAAAGCGCTGGAGACGCTGTAGTACATATGCCAGGCCTGTAGGTGGTGCTGTTCTCACAGAATCTGCCCTTACAAAAACAGAGCTAAAAAATGTCAAATTGAGCAAAATGAGGCATGGCTAAAATGCATGATCTGTTTGGTATTTAAAAAAAAAAAAGTATAAATATGCCTTATATAGGTATGGTCCTACACTATATTATTAAAATATAGCATGATAGGTCCACTTTAAGTGCAATATCAACTAGTATGCACTGCTATTTACATGCATCCACACAGTGTAATCTGATTAAGATTATTAGATAAATGGTAGTCATTGTTTGTCCTAATAAATTGCTTAATGAATCAGCCTTTTATTTATTTGTTTACACCAAACACTCACTTGTTGATTACATCAGAATAAATGTCACATTTGGCAGTTTTCCTCAAATCAACTGTATATGCTGCTCAAACAATGTACTGCTTTTCTCCCTCTGTGTACACATTCAATCGTGTGTACACTGAATTTCTGCCGATTATCTCAGACTGAAAAGCAAAAGAAAGCTATTAACATGCTGCCTTCAAATGTTGATTAACTGCCAACAGTTGATACTTCATGTTATTTCCAACTCAACATGACTCTGATGCTTGAATAGCATTGTTATATCAGATGACATAATATCTGGGAGAGTGCAAGAATATCACTGTTAAGTTTTCTATCACAAGGTGGCAATATTTACAAGTCTTTTGAACACACACACCAGTGAAGGCCCGGCAACACATGAAGACAAACAGAAAAAAAAACGCAGACATTTTCCAGTAAGTCATCCCAGAAATATTTGTCTTAGTGCTCTCTATGCACTCACACAGTTTCTGACAGTTTAACTAGCATGACGCCGCTGGAGACTCGCAGTTGATGTTACAGTGACAACTGTGTCTAGCTTGCATGAACTTAGTGCCCCTGGAACATAATTCAGACCTCCCCCCGGGATGGAGCCAGTAGCGGCCGAGGCTTACTTTGTGTCTGCGGGTGGCTGTGGAATTTGATTTTGTCTTCACTGCTCTGTCCACAGAGCTGATTATTATTCTGAGAGAAAACCATATCTCAGGCTGATACATATTTCATGGTGCTTGTGGAGTTCTCATCTGTGAATGCATAAGCCCATTCAATAATGTGCTTCATTTTTTGAGAGTAATATATTTTATTTCTAATCCCAAACAGTTAAAGTGGCTCTCTCTTTCCACTCGCTCACCCGCCCACCTCACTGTCCTCTGCACTGTTATTCTGTGAGTGTTTACTCTCACTCTCTCTCTCTGCTTCTCCTGCCTGTGCACGGATAAAAGTGTATTTGCTTTTAAAAGAAGAAAGGTTAATGCAGCCCTGAATGCTGGGGGCCTGACATCCTGGCAAGAGAAGCATACTGAGAGGAAATAAAGTCAAGATGTCCGAGTCCAGTTCACTGTTTTATTTTCATCTGAATCTGTAGTTAGAAATCGCTGTGGGCCACGAAGATCATTAGCTACATTGCAGTTTAAGATTTAGGAAGTTATAAATCACCCAAGCAGTTCCATGTGCTCATGTGTGGTTGTACAGATGGGTATTTCCATAATATCACTCATTCATTTACTGATACCGATATTTCATATTAGTTTCTGTGATAGACAATTGACTGTTGACTGAATCAGTAAATAAAAAGGATGAATATTAGAGAACATTATTTGTACTTACTGGCAGAACTCATTAAAAAACTTTTCTTTTAGGTGTTGCTGCCTTACACTTTTTTAATAAATAAAGAAGACAAAAAACAGATTTACTAGATAAGTACCTCCTATTTACGGCCGCTATTAAAGATGACTATAATTTGTAACTTGTTGCACCACTGCTCCTTGATAATCAGGTGTTTATTGTAGGTTTTATTAGGTTCCTAGTGTCAGCCTCATTACACACAAAGGCTTGTACGCTTTATTTTTTAAGTTATTCCAGTCTTTATCCCATTTTTAATCTACCTGCCATTTGATAACGAGTCCGCAGAACCACATTGAATTTGGGAAAATAGTTTATTATTTAAGAGTGACTTCACTCCAGACTTCATCATCGTGTTTTATCGAGTGTTAATGTGTCGTGATAAAATGACTTTGATGCGATACTTGCCTTCGTATATTGAATAAATTATTATACCATAGTGTGTAGCGGCTCGTCTGGTCTTCAACCTTCCTACATTTTCCCACACCACACCGCTCCCCCGCTCCCTTCACTGGCTTCCAGTAACTGCTAGAATCCACTTCAAGACACTGGTACTTGCGTACCATGCTGTGAATGGATCTGGCCCTTGCTACATCCAAGACATGGTTAAACCATACACCCCAGCACGTGCACTCCGCTCTGCATCAACCAAACGGCACGCTGCACCCGCACGGCGAGGGGGGCCCAAGTTCCCATCAGCAAAAACACGTCGGTTCGATATCCTGGCTCCAAAATGGTGGAATGAGCTCCCCATTGACATCAGGACAGCAGATAGCTTACACATCTTCCAGCGCAGACTAAAAACTCATCTCTTTCGACTCCACTTCGAGCAATAAAATTACTAACAAAGCACTTATATACTAATAAAGGACTGGCTTATCTAAAGCTAATTGAGTAGCACTTTAACATTACATTACATGTCATTTGTTAGACGCTTTTATCCAAAGCGACTTACATACATTCAGTACTGTGGACAATCCCCACAGGAGCAATTTGAGGTGAAGTGTCTTGCCCAGGGACACAACGACATGTTTTCTTCAAGTTTGTATCGTCTTGGTCGAATGCACTTATTGTAAGTTGCTTTGGATAAAAGCATCAGCTAAATGCAATGTGATGTAATGTAATGTAATGTGTACCGACATTTTGACATCCATCCAGAAAAAAAGTAGCCTAATGTTAGCTATTTGGTTGAGTTGGCTCTTAGCAAAATGCTCTGAGTGAATGTAGGTTTCTTCTAAGATGCAGTGTACAGTATGTCGGGCTTTTATCGTAAGGAAAGTAATAATGATGTAGTAATGCAATGTCATATCAAATATAAAGAGGTTTATTATTGTTATTACTGTATTACCTCCATAAGTATAGTCGCAGCTCCTCAGCTACTGTTCTTTAATGCCTTATTTTCTACATTAGTCTGCTTAGTGGACAGTCCATGGATGTTGGGGAAGTGCATTTGTATTTACAGCGTGCATATTCCAGATAAATATGCCTGATCTGTCTGCAGGCGATGGAAGAGAGCGCTCACTGAACATACACTGAAGCAGAGATAAATACGGCTTTCATTAAAAACGCTGTCATTGTTAAAGTACCGATACTAATAAAATGTGGTATCTCACCTTTTTTAACTGAAGTTAATGCATCAATTCACTACTATATGTAAACCAATACACTTACAAGACCTCTGCTTTTAAGCAGATAATATAATATACATGAATGAACAAACAATATTAAATATAATATAGATTTAATAAAATGTACTTTCTTGGAGTCGGGAGGCCTGTTAATGTATTCCGGCAAATTACTCAGACCTACTAATTGACCTAACAAAAGTTATTGAGTCCATGTAAGTTCACTGCTTGGCTCAGATCCACCAACGATCAGCAAAGTCTCACCTCTACTAACTCCTGAAGAACCAGGTTCAATTAACTGCTGTTTCAATTCAGACGACCCGCTAAATCTGTTTAAGCGATCCCGAAGGATTTTGGTATCAGTAATGAGGTGTGGCCCTACCTAAGTGTGTGTGGCAGATGTGCATTTCTTACCTTTCAAGCAGGAGAGGAGAGCACAGATGTCTTTTAAGTTACTCCAATCCAAAGGGTGGGATCAGTTTATTTGAAGAAAAATGGTCCACACTTGTACAGGGTTTTTACCTTCTTTAATACAGAATATTTCATGCTGTGGTCATGTTCTAATATGAGACCTCAATTCACAGTTTTACATTTATTACACTAAATTGTAACTTCAACTGCCCAATTCAGTTGTGACATTTAAAATCGTCCGACAGAATTTAGAGGCATCTCCTCATAAATGACCGCTGATAATAAAAAGCACATTCAAACTTTCATTCAACAAATCAATTCACGTACACATCTAGTCCCGCATGAATTCAGAGGACCTTCCTCATAGGTGGCAGGGTTATAATCTTTCAACAAACAATTCATTCAGCTTTCAACAAAGAAATTCACTCCGCATTCAACATAGAAATTCAAGCGATATTTACCAAGTTTGAGAGAACCTTACCGAGGCAAAAACCCAGCTCTCCAGGGAGAGAGCTTACCGGGAGAGAGCATACCAGGGGAACCCCCCCTCTTTCGAGTTTGCTCCTTCTCTGCTAGTGTTTTTATGCTCAAAACAGGACAGAAAAACCTCCTCCATACCCATATTTGTGGAAACTGGGCATGGCCTCTAGTGTGCAGGACTTGCAAAATATTATTCTCGGCTATGGCATAAACACATTTTTGGGGCCTTAGTATTTCTCCCACAAGTCAGGAGCCCCCCCCTCCCTGTGTACTGCTGTGAGGGAGAGGGAAGAAACTTTCTCCTCTCTTATCAGTGACACCCATAAACCATTATAGGCCTTACTCAACTTAACATACCACTTGTGTTTTGTTTATACTGTAAATATAGAAAATCATAAAATATGAAGCATTTTCATTTTGGGTTATACAAGAATATAATTGATTATATTTGATTATAATTAACTTTCTTTTTAATTATTCAACCTAATATGGAGATCTCAACAACTTTATTCAAAGTTTAACATGACTTTGCCCAGCTAGCATTTGTACTTAAGAACAAGGGACTTTGAGCTTAAAGCTAATGCCAGCATGCTAACAAGCACATGATGACAATACTTACATATTATTAATAATAATAATACGTTATATTTATATAACCCTGTTCTTGAACTCAAAGACGCTTTATAGTATACGGGAGGGTGGGGTAATTCCATACATGCTGATCTTATACTGGTATTAAGTTAACATTATTCATCATTTTAGTTTAGCTTGTTAGCAAACTAGCTTTGGCCTGCTAGCATGTTACAAACTAGCAGCATTTCCCAGTGAAATGTTAGTCAAATAAACACGTGGCTAGAAGCCAAAAACAATAGTACTTTTCAAATAATTTCTAGTATAATTTTGAGACTCATTTTGATGCCAGTTCCTTTTAAAGTTGAAATCCTCTACATCAAACTTAATCTGGCATGTAGAAAGTCAGTGGATGCTTGACAGTATTAGCCCATTAATAACGATCATCAATAGCTCTGCCAGACTGATGTAATGGAATTGATCCAACAATCTAACCTCCTATATTCAGGGTTACTGAGCTGAAAGCAAAACTTTCATTTAGTTCAACTTTGTGAACTCTTAAGTGTTGCAACGCTTTTTCTCACTGCATTAGAATTTCACCGTAATTGAACAAGGGAGTGCTTTTGTTGATTTCATTATAGTGCAAATGGTGATATTGAACCAGACATTATTTCTCAGTTTCTTTCTCTCCCGCAGTTTTACCTATTAATGAAAGAATCGGGGTAATTCCTGATTCCCTAATGTTTGAAAATGCTACAGATGAGAGTAGAGTTTAATCAGTGTGTATTTTCACAATTTATTACATCTCATAAAGAAGTAAGTCTTCAGCGGGGACACATTCATTAACATTTATCACCTCTACTCGTTCTCTATTTTAGACCCTCTTCTCCAAATATTCCCACAGCCTCTCTTGTATTTTATCTTGTCTGGTAGAGAGAGTGTTTTTCGAGGTAAACAACCGCTTTTTGCAACTACCCACAGGTGCTCATCCTTTTCAGATGTCAGCGGGACACTCTGCTCCCCTGACCTGCCTCAGACCCGTGACCCCCCCACTCCTACACCTTAACATCCCATCCTACCCCTGTCAGGCTCCACGCTGATTTCATCTCGCCCCTCAGCTAAGACCAGCTCTCAGTTGTTCCTCTATTCTCTCTATCGCCAAATCTCTCCTCCAGCCCATCCATCCCAGTGATAGCCCCTGCCCACTGGTCATAAAATGCCTTCCAAAGTCATTTCCCAGCCTTAAATGGGACAGTTTGCAGAGAGATTCAAGGTTAAGCCTTGTTCTCATTTTATTGCAGTGTATTTTTTTATTTTCTCCTATACTGCCATAGAAAGAAAGAACTTTAGCATTACAATAAGAAACTTTCTTATTATAAGCAGCCTAAAAGTTTAAATGAAGGCCAGCGAAAGATTGAAAAGTTCTTGAGAAAATAGCTAAAAAATAAGGTGCATAGTTTACGAACATGATCAGTCCACTTCTATTTTTTTTTAAAGGATTGTTAGAAGCTAAGGTATAGGATAAGAGAATAACCAGAAAGACACATTTTTAAATGTATATCTGTTACTATTATTATCATTATTACGTTAGTGTTTGCAAAATGGAACAAAAATGCACGTTTTAATCTATTATCTGTGACAGTAATATCTGTTGTTCACGGTATACTTGATGAGAGTTACTTTTTCGTTCTGTAAAATGAACAAATCAGCAGGAATATTCTGTAAATCTGAGCTGGCATCGCATGTAAACATGTTGCTTTTAGTCCTCAGTCTCTGCAAGCTTATTGGATTTGTAACAGGCTTATATGGCGTGCTAAATCATTGGCAGGAGAAAATACAACAGGCATAGATATTTTCTACTTTTGGTTACATGCATGCAGGGACATTTTAGGTTGGGTTATCAAAAGTGCATTTACCTCAAAGCACATGAAAGGCTTCTAAAAACAGGACTGTAACCAGGATGTGAACAGTAACTAGAATGTGATGTTCCTGTATGAAATCAGAGCCTTTTTATCTATTTTCTCACCTAGCAGATTCAGAAACTTCCTCACAGCTCCTGGTAAGAGGAGAAGTCGATACTCTTAAAGAGAAGCTGAAGTTGTATTACTTTTTATTCAACACTTCTGAATGACCCCCCACACTAGGCTGTGTTTATTAAGTCAAGAGCTGCTTCAATATGTTCCAGAGCAATCTCCCCAGCAGCATAAAGCAATTGTTGATTCCCTCTACGGGTCCTCTGTGTCCTGAACTTGACCTCACCTTCTCACCTCCTCTCTTAATAACCCATCACTTCTATTGGCTCATCCTATTGTCAGCTAAACCTCTCCTCGCCCAGGGAATGTCCGGATTGTGGTGCCACTTTGCTTCAACTCCCATTGCACAAAGTGAGAAAACACATGTACACACACACACACACACACACACACACACATACACATACACATACACATACACATACACATACACACACACACAAACAAATGAACCTGCGACCTCTCGCTCCCCACACAGCCTCACTCTGACGGTGGAGAGTGGTTTTAGGATTCAGCAGCAGGCCTGATGAAGGCATGCAGTCCACGAAGTCACTCTTGAACATTCATGAAATATACATCGTCCCCACTGCAAGGGGACTCAAACTGCACCCACAACATGAGATTTGTGTGGGCACACGCATGAACACACACTGTACATGCAAATTAGTGTACATTCATTTAGTCATGTCACGCAAAGATGCACGCATAATGCTTCCAGCTCTTGCTTAAATGCATGAGTTAAGTATAATTTTTCTCTAACTTCCATACCGCTCCAAACTTGAATAGAGCACAGGTTTGTTTATCTACCCACACTGTCAGGAGTGCAGTTCTTCCATCTTCATTACAAAGAAAAGGCCCAAAATGCTTTTTTAATGGTAGCTTTTATCAGTTGTCTGCGAGTGCAACGTGTCCTCTGAGCTGCAAAGCACATTTACACATGGGCTTATGCCTGGGATCTCCAACTGAAGGGTATTTAGCTGATAAAACCGCCACGGGTGCATGGGGATATGTATTATAGATGGGGAGAAGGTGATTTGTTGTTCGCAGACAGAGGAGGGGAGTATGTGACATCACTCTCAATAGGACCTGTAACTCTCTGCGGAGTCCTCACACACACTGTGGTTATGTGTATGCATGAGGGACACACACACACACACTGTGCACACACACATACACTCTTCTCAAAGGCCCAGACCGAAGACAGAGTGATGGGCATTTAGAGTTAGGGGACATTCGGACGTGGTTAGTTAAAGGGGAAATGTCACAAACTAAGATGGAGTGTCGGGGTGGAGGAGAGCAGCGAGGCTTTGCTCACTTCTGCTTTTAATCTTTGCTAAACTGGCAGAAAAAAATAGCACTTAAGCAGAGAGAACGTAGAGAGTTGATATTAATGTCTTTATGCTTGAGAAAGTTTCAGGAGTGAAATCGAGGCACAGTTACGAGGGGAATAGATGGAGTGCTTTGTAATTAGTTCCTCATATTAGTTTGCCTGCGGTGTCTGATATATCTGCATTTGTCAGTTTTATTGGTAACAGCTCAGTTAAAACTCCGGACTTTTGATTTTATGTCTTTTTCTGCTGTATACAAATAGTCTTAATACATTTTTCAGAGCAAATGCAGCTTATTTGGTATTTTATAGAAATGGCACAATGTCAATGTTTACCAATGCCACCTTCATTTTCACCGAAGTGCAATTCTAAATTGGTGCCCGCCGGGATTCGACAAAAGTTTAGATCAACTTTGCAAGATAAATAAATAGGCAAGAAAATGCTATTAATATCAATCTCTCAAATAAAAAAATACTTCTGTGTGTAGATGTGATAGATAATACATTTGAGAAAAAAGCCATCAAGCTAACGAGAGCCTTGCAAAACAAACAAATCTTCAGCACATACTCCATTAATGAAAAAACAGAGCAAAATGAATAACCGTCTGTATAACGCTGCTGCTCTAATGAAGATACAGCTGCTTCATACAGAGCCACAAATGGAATACAAGTATTGATCGGAGTAGATAGAAAATTATATCTGCTAAAAAATATATTAAAAACCTTGCCTGACCAATGCTGTGATACAAGGCAGTGTTTTAAATGAGATAAATGAAATAAATTAGATACGAAAAATAGATGTAGAATATAGATTTGATGATACAGCTTCATTAAATTCTGTTTCTGTGAAAAAGTACAGATAAATCCTAACCTTTACAGTATCATTTAGTACGAGTAGAAAGAACTTTAGATTTGACATATTTGGCAAATAATGCATTGGTAACTTTGTCCCTTAGAATCCACAATATACTGATATAATGTTCTCAAGCTGAATTATTACACACTATTTGAAATTCTGATGTTACCTGAACTCTTACGGCCCGTCCACACAGCAGCGTTAAAAAAATCTTGGAACGCTTCTGCCCATTCACTTTGAATGGGGTGACGTCACTTTGCCTCACTTTTCGCCTCACTTTTCGCCGAACTGCATTGTGGGCAGCAGAGCGGAGATTTTCAGGATTTTCAGGATTCAAAGTTGAGCAATGTTCAACTTTTGAAGCTGAGGTGGAAGCGTCAGCCAATCAAATCCCGTTTATGCAAATCTGACAGTTCAAGCGCTAGCCAATCAAACGGCGTGTATGCTGGGAGAGACATACCGCAGGTCATTTTCCTCATATTCCAAAAAATGGAGGAGAAATTAGCGGTAGCGAATCAATCACCCGGTGCTTTATGACCAGTCCCTATTTACCTACCGGGATACAAACCGGAGGAGCCAGGCATGGAGGGAGGTGGCAGAGACAGTGGTAGGTTTTCGCCTGTTTGGGGAGTTTATATCCAGTTTACTTCGGGCTTTTTTGCTTCGTATGTCGGGGGCGGGAGATTCATGTGATTGGTTGTTGGTGGTCCAAGATTTTTTTAACGCTGCTGTGTGGACGGTCCGTTACAGTAGCTCCTTAATATACATGTATTTCAATATATTCCAAGTAAAAGCATTTATTACGAGGCCTCATTGGCATCAATCATTCGCCACTTGTCATTTTGATAGCCCATTAAAGAACATGATGAGATCCTATTTTGCGAGGATTGCGTCTTATAGTGAAAATGAAGCACAGGATTGCAGCTGTGTGTTGATATGAGAGATAGAGAGTGAGCAATAGAATATAAAAAAATGAAGCAAGAGAAAATGTACTTAAGAGATCCCCGCTCCGTGTCATCATCTAAAAAACATGATGAGCCAGAATAATCTCACAGTGAAATTGAGATGTCTACACATGTCAGAGAAACATACACACACAGTACCAGAACCAGCGCCTTGTTCTCAGCCAATTCAAGCAGCAGAGGAAAGGTAGGGAGAGATGTAGCAGAGGAGAAGGCTCGTGAGGATGGAGGGCCCCGATGCACATCAGCTGCTGATGGTGAACTCATCTGATCATTGTCTCTCGGCGAGCCTGAGTTTTCCTTTCCTTTCTTTCCGTTTTTTTAATGGGCAGCTTGCTCTTCCCCAACTCCATCTCCTCTCCTTGCAGTGTGTCCTCGCTGTGCACAGCAGAAAGACGGCGCTTTGATGGACGTCTTCTAATGTTTCTCTCCGTGTCTCGCTGTTCTTCTCCATCTCTCTGTCTCCCATCTTTCTCCCTGTGCATGACTCGTACTCATAACAACCCACATAATGCCCTGCCTTTCTTTCTCTCAGCTTTCTTGTGTCCTTGTTCTGATTTTGTGTTTTTATTGTTCTCCCCTCACATACTGTTCAATAGCATTTGTCTTCACGCCTCCTCAATCTGCTCTCGCTGTTAGATATTGAGGAGAAAATAGCAAAGCGAGACTGACCTGCCTTGCACCAAATGTTTTTCTCTGTCTATTTAGGAGGGCTTTGAGCACAGTGTGTGAGCACTACCGCTTCTCTCTTATTTGGCGGTATCCTTCAATCATCTTTTAATATGGACTCTCTTTTCATTTTCTTATATTTTTCTTTTGAATAAACTCTCTAGCATATTGTTCTTCGCTCAGCAAGTGGGGTCAAGTACCACAGAGCAAAGGCGGTTTACTTTCATGCACGGCTAAGGTGATTTTATTGCATGAAAGGGTATCCATAATTGCAAACCAGCAGCGAGGGAAACTGTTTACAGTACAAGAGTACCTGTGTTTACTTTGCTCTTTTGGTATTAGTACTGATATGCCTTAGAGGGTTTCATAGCCATAAAAAATGCTCAGGGGGCAAAAGATCTGGAGCGCCTCGGCGGTCAGTCTCAGCTCCTGTAATTGTAGCTTTCCCCCAAAGCATAGCTCACAGGAGCAGTCAGCAGCTATTAACTCAGCTGATACACCTCATGTCAGACACTGAAATGTTACACCAAGCAGGACCGTGGTGGCTCAGACCGAGAGGAGGTGAGGGAGAAGGTGTCCTGCCTCCTTTGGCTTGACTTTCTATGATTGTGTGTTTTAGAGGGGTGGTGCAGAGAGTGATGACAAGAAAGAGAACAAATGATGGTGTGACTGGTGTTGGAGAAATTTGAATGTAATGGGATGTTTCGACTGTAAGCTATACCGCTCAAATGATGCAATATTATTCAACTGCTGGCGATTATTCATGCCAACATACAGTAAGATACAAGTACACATTACACACAGTATATTTATCTTTCTAAAGATGTGAAAGTGTCCGACAAAAGTAGGTGTATCTGTTAACATCAAAATGACATTGTAGGCTAAATATAGCAGTTGAACTTGAAGCAGCTGTTGTCTGGAGGAGTTGGGGCAAACCCCTTGGCCATCTCCATCTTACTATGAATGACGTTTTAACTGCGCAAACAAATGGAGAGGTAAGACTTGCGGCCTTACCAAGGTATTCTGTTTTAGTTTTCCTTCTTTAAATGTACACAACATTTACGTATACAGATATATTATAGATTTTATTTTTCAGTAGGTGATGCTGTATCGGATGTGCTTTTGAAATATCGACAAGGTAAATGGACGGCTTATTAAGGCGTGTAAATGACGATGCTTATTATATCATCAAAAAAGAATGAGAAAATAGAAGGATGACTGACCTGAGCAATCTTATATTTTCTTTTTATATTATTTTGCATTGAGACTACTTGCTGCCAAAATGTTCATGCGTTGCTTAACAAGGAGGAGCTGAGTGCTTACAATCTTATTTCCAGGGCAACAAATATCTTATACCAAAACACACATTGGTCAAAAGATGCTTAATATTGGACATACTCAACATAGCCCAGTCCCACAGTGATCCTGGATACTTGAGCAAGACCCACTACTGTTCTAATCAATCCCAGAAGGTGTTACAGTTGGGGTTATTATGAAATGTTCGAAGTAATGCTCCAATAAGTCGCCAAATATACTTGGTCAGCCTTTAAATACACTTTGGTGGCTTGCCCAAGCGAAGTCTATCTGATAGCAACACTGCATACAGTCACCGACACAGACCTCACACAGCCTCGCATATTAGCACGCCTTAGGATCTGACGCAGAGTGAGATAAAGGCTTTGAAGGCTGACGGAAAACAACGTTTCAACAGGGGACACAGAGAGACAGACATCCAAGAGAGACAGACATGCGAGCAGACAGCAAAACTGACAAGTACAGAACAAAGACAGAGGTGCTAAGTGACAGCTTGGGTGAGAAATGAGTGACTTTAGTGCATTTGCAGCGTTCATGTTCTCGACTGTTGGTGAAAAAGCCCCCTGGAGACTCGGTAGACATGACAAACGACAAGAAAAGAGCAGATGAAGTGAGGGAAATGTCCAAAGGATGTGGAAATCTTCTTACCTGCCCTACCTGGTGTTCAATATCACTCCATGTGATTAGGATGTCAAAACGTGTGCTGTATAAATGTGTGTGTCTTCGTTACTTGTGTCTTCGTCTCCTGCACTATAGTTGTTGCATGTTAACGTCAGTTTTCTCATTGTTTACCTTCTCAGAGGCACTTAGTACCCGCCCCCTGGGACCCAATCATAAATTGCCGACGTACAGTACTAAGGCAGTAACAATGTGCTGCCATTATAATGAGAGGCTGAAGTCAGGTTGGTCCTCTAGAGAAATATGAGTCACAAAGGCAGGTAACAAATAGGAAATGTAAGGTTTTGACCAGTTAGGAAGAAAAACTGAGCATTCAAATCAGCCATATACTATACTGTACATGTCTGCCATTTTCTTACTGAATACGCTTTGAGATGTCATCCAATATAATGCTAATTTTGTATTCTAACCAAATTAAATAAAATCTGACCTTCTACTACTTCTGGACCTGTAAGATAAGCAGTCATTGCAGCAACAGAAGTGGCAAAGCAGCGATAAATTGAGACTAATCTTAACATCCAATCCTCTACCGTGCAGGATCATATATTGAATGGAGGAATGCATTAGTTATGCAGGATAAATCTTCATTTCCACGCTCCTGGAAAGGAACAAAAGGGTTTGGACTTGAGTGTTTTCCACAGTGGTGTGGCAGCAGTGGCATCACGTTCAACTGTGACGCTAATGGCATTCACACCACACTTAAAGGGGATGATGTATGTGTGTCAAAACAAAGATACGAGAAGGAATAAATTGTCCAGGCAGGATGTCGATGATCCCATCTGCAGACCCCCAGTAACAGTGGGCTTGGACGCTGTTAGAACATTGTCTGAAGTGTGTGTGCATGTTGACGATCTGATTCAAATGTGGTCGTATATCATCGATTGTGTAGCCACGTTCTGTTAACCTTGCAAACAAACCCTGTTTTGCTCTTTGGCACTTATTGATTTAGATCAAGTATTTTGCTTCAGTCAGCCTATTGCAAAGTCTCATTTGGCTTTATGATTCGCCGTGACCACCTCCTGCCGTGCACGCTATTCGCTCATTAAATGAACATGAGCGGAATCAGACAGCTCAGACACGGTCAACAGTTGTACGTGTGGAAACTCTGGGGGGGGGGGGGTTTCATCAACTGCACAGTGATACAAGCTCGCTCTCGTGCACAATTACACGCACACAGGCAGGGTCTCACATTCCTGCACACCACCCACTGCTTGACAAACAGTGATATTAATGACAGCAGAAATGCTGTCCAATATTCACTAAGCCAAACGGTGGCAGCTGGTGCCTTGAGTCGAGATAAATTAACCTTTTTTTTTTTAAGTACCTCATGCCTATTTATATCAGCAGCAAACAATTCAAACCATGCCATCAAAGTGTTAATTTCTCATGATACGGATCCACCTTCATCCCACCATTCATGTTGGTTAATTTGAACCCTTTCTTTGTGCACAAAAGTGAAATTAGCTATTATGCTGTTTCATCATATTCACAGGCTAAATGATTTGAAATGCCTCGTTAGCTCACTTTGTGCCATTTGACAGTTTTCCCTGCAGATTAATTTTGGGATAGCTAGCTTCCCCTCACAATAGAAAGCTATACAAGTTGCTTCCAGTCAGATCTCAGTTCTGTTGGTTGGCTTGGGATCATTAGTTCATGACCCTATCAATGTGTTGCAGAGATGTATCCAATAGGGTTAACACATTTAAATCTTTAAGATTCATCTTTGTTGACCGCTGCTAATTCGTCACTACAACAACTGTCTATCTTGAGCTGTTGTCACCATCGAGTAGCATTACAACATATGTTTTGGGGGTTTTAATTTAGTGAGCTCCCATGAGAGTTTTATAAAAAAATTGTAAACATTTTTGCTGCTTTTTTATACGGAATGCGATAAAAAAATCTGCAATTTCTTTTTTTTGTAGAGCCTTTCACCTGTCCTTACAACACCCACTTAAGAAATGATCTAACATTAATAATATCTTACAGGTTTTATCTCAATTTATTTTTTACTTTGAATGAAAATAAATTACCACAAAAGCGGAGGTGCCATCTACTTTAGTATTTCACAGTGGCTGAAATTGCAGGTACAATGTCCTACTAGAGACACAAAATGCTACCAACACAAACTCTCTCTCTCACACCACGCACGCGCGCACACACACACACACACACACACACACACACACACACACACACACACACACACACACACACACACACACACACACACACACACACACACACACACACACACACACACACACACACACACACACACACACACACACACACACACACACACACACACACACACACACACACACACACACACACACACACACACACACACACACACACACACACACACACACACACACACACACACAAAGATGGCCTTGCCACATTGAATCTTTCAACAGTTGATCTTTTCTCCATCCCAGCAGGGGGAGGAGAAGGGACTGCTTCTATTGACAGGGTTTCACCTGAGAGGCTCTCCACGGCCTCCTGACTTCCCGCAGACCTGCCTCACGTCTGGGCTCGCGGGCAGGAGAGGAGCACTGCCCTTGAAATATGTATGAAAAATTTGAAAAAGAAGTGAAAAGGACGAAGGTGAGGAGGGGGAGGTGATGTGGCAGGATTACACTGCAGTGACTCCACACATCAAAGTAACATGCTAGTTATTTATATTATATCACATGTGTTAAGGTTATATGATAGATACCCGCTCTAAATCACATTTGATGAGATTTTCTCTGTGACAGATCAAGGTGTGCTCTGATCTCTGCTGCGAGCTCATACTTGCCAACCCTCCCGATTTTCGAGGGAGACTCCCTATTTCATGACCCTCTCCCGGTTTCCTCCCGGGGTCATATTTCTCCCGCATTTCTCCCGATTTCTGACAAAATCAGATTTACCCTGGACTGTTTCCACTCGGACTTTAATACAGCTACACCATTGTTTGGTTTCCATGGTAGCGCGTCTCTTTAGTAGCGCACGCAACTGAAAGTCTGAGGAAGATAGTCACAGTAAACAGAACAAGAATCGACAACTCCACCCTCTGCTCACTCCTTTCCTGGATACAGGTCCAGCCCACACATATGCTCCATGGTGCTACAGGTATTGCACTTACAACTACAATAAGCATGTTAATGTTAATCTAAAACAGCTCCGGCGATCCACTAGCAGCCCCCCCCCCCCCCGCAGTGGTTTTGAAATGCTCCCGATTTCTGAGGTCTCAAGGTTGGCAAGTATGGCTGCGAGACACACGGTGTTCATACAGTAGGTCCATGGAAACTTCAAAGAACATGCCCTTCTTCCTCACACTTCTTCCTTACCTTTCTTCCTCACCCTTCTTCCTCACATGTGTCTGAGTGCAGTTCAGCACAGCAGCACTCTGGAGATAGACTGTACACCAGGGGTGTCAAACTCAAATACACAGTGGGCCAAAATAAAAAAATCGGTACTAGTCGAGGGCCGGACTGGTTCAATGTTTATTACAAAACTTATTGAAATGAATTTATTGCCTATAAAAACAACATTAAACATTAAATAATCAGTTGCATTCATTTCTTATGGCTCTATCTGCAGCTTTTCCTCAGTCATTTCTTATGATTACATTTTCCCACAGGCCAACAACAGCTTAAAAAAAACAATTTCCCTCAAAGAAAACAACAAACATGCCCTGTTGTCGCAAGAAAAAAAGTGCAGAAGGAAACATCCATTGAAACTCAGTTTGCTGCTCTGTGATGCTAGTTTGAGCCAGATATTTGGCATCTCATTGGAATTATGGATTATCAAAAACATTTCCAAAGTGACAGACACATTGGATTAACCTTCAGCTGCGTTTTTATCGTTTTAATGCCATTGAAAACTACTTTTGATCAGAACAACAGCTAAAGGTAAGCATATCTCCGTTTTTTGCTACCTTAAGCTACGTCGTGTGTTGTCTGGTTTTGCTTCCCCTGTCGCGAGTTCTGATCGCTCAGTGATGATACTAATACCTCTAGAATCTGTGGAATCTTAGCTTACTAGCAAAGCTTGTTTGTGCAGATCCGATAAGTAATAAAGTATTTATACTTAGAGTTCTGTGCTAAGTGCGTTAGCATTCTTTCACTCAGGGCTCATTTAGACTTTTGTTTTGTTTCGGTAAAAATTGTTCATATCATCAGTTAACTGAGTTTCTTCCCGTTAAGTGAGTATGACACATTAATAGTTTATTACATTTTAAGAAGCCCTGAGACACAGTTTCGTGAAAAAAACGGGGAAAAAAAAGCAGGTTAAAAGTCTGATTCTCGTCATGTGTTGTTACTGCCAGTAATTGGCTTTCTCTTATAGAAATGTAGCTGGGTTAACCAAATTCCTCTTAACCTCCACCACAAGGGAACCCAGTTTGTAACTTCCATGATGTTAATAAATCAGACCGTTTCAGAAAGCTGACAGTCACATGACTTAAGTCCATGTCAACACACATATATTTTACGGTGGAATAAATATAGCAGGGAAGAGAATGGGATTCAGCCACTTCTTGTAAAGTAGAGGATTTTCCCATGATGATGGACATAAGTGACGACATTTTGAGGGCATGGGAACGTTGCTTTGAAATGCAAGAAAGACTCGGGTCAGCTGCAGCTTTTGTCAAAAGGCTTAAAAAAACTCAAACTTAAAGAATCCTCGACTAAACTATCTGCTTGTCTTTCGTTTCTAAAAGTAGATCTCCTTGTCCTAACCTTCACAGAATACCTGGTTTAGTTTGACAGGTGATTCGAAGGATAAAATGCACAAACACACACACATACACACGCGCACGCACGCACACACACACACGCACGCACACCACACACACTTCTTGTCAGGACTCCCTGAAGACCTGCTGTCTGTTGAGGGGCAGTTGAAGGTATAGTAAGAGTAAAAACCAAGCGGGTGTCCATGTGCATAGATGTGTGTTAGAGTGTGTGAGTGTGTGTGTGTTACCCTTTTCCTCTGAGAGAGTCATTATGTGGTTTTCCACTTTGGGAATTGACATTTTCTTCCTTTACATGCCATTTCACAGAGAGAGCCATGACTTTCTTGTCTCAACACACACCCACTTCTCACCTTGAATCTCTGCGTAAAGTTTTCACGCACTTGTGCACTCTTGTACCCACACACGCTCACACACACACACATGCACACAATATCCCTGTAACTTTTAGTAGGTCAACCCCTTAAGGGTGGCCCAAACTTAAACTCAGGTAAGAACACAATGCATATTTCGAGATACATGAAGCCTAATTAGCAAAGAACAAAAAGATCACATTCTCATGTACCTAGGATTTCTAATTAAAGGAAATACCTCATTTTCCTCTCATACCTATTCATGACTAAAATAGACACCGAACAGGAAAAAAAAGTCTCAAAGTACAAAGTAGAATTGTACTCTGCCTCAGGTGATTTGTCTCAGCCCCAGGGCTTAGTCCCACTCACTCTTTAGGAGTTTCACACATTTTTTTTAGTTTTCAGAGTCATCTCTATCTCTGTGTCTGTTCTTATTAAATAGGCGAGTGGATCAGTAAAGGAACAAAATGAGCAGAATCCAAAGTCCTGTGCTTTCTCAGAAATGGACGTCTCTTTGACTCAGTGTTCTGGGCAGCAGTGGCTGATGGGACGTTTTTATCACACACCTGTCAGCTGTGGAGAACTGGAGTGAGTACCGCCTGCGGTGAAGATCACACGGACTAGCAGAGCAGCCATTGTAGCCCAGAACGAGGCTTTAGGGCCCTGAGGGTGGGGTGTTGGGAGCCCGGGACAACAGACGCTAAGCTCTGTTAGCTTGTAGTGACAGATAGTTAGCCGCTGTTCACAATCCTCGCTGGGGGCACTGAATGTGTCGAGGGAAGGATAAATAAGGAACAGCACCTGTGTGATAGAAATCCCATGAGATGATCTGGCGAACGGCGCCGAGGCTTGACGTACGGGACAGATTTCAGAATGGCTTTCACACAAATACTGCAGCACCACTTTTGTGCTATAACATACATGACTAAAATATTATAGAGAGGTTAAACAGGCTGCCTTTGGTGATGCTATGTGTTAGAAAAATGCCTGAAAAACCACCTCCACATCCTGCTACCTACCTTATGTTCTTTTAATCATATTTTTGTTGTGGAGCTGGGGCCACAGTTATTTTCTCGTACATCAATATATAACAGCTTCAGCTTGTGTTTTAGACTTTTTCTCCTGTGTTTTGTTTACAGATGAGGTGAAGCTGAAGTTAAAGGCTACTCATTTTAGACACAATTAGTCTCGAAATCAGCTTTCAGGAGATTAGACCCAGGCCTTTCTAAACAGCAATTTCTCCTACTCACTAAATCGCCTCTTTTTCGCCTTGCCTTACTGCCCAAGTCACCATCAATACCCTCTGATTGAAATACTGTTAACTATAATAAGATGCAGTTTAAGTAATCAGTCAGCGCATATGCAGATCATGCAAGAAAGCCAACAACATGGCAATCGATCCATTTCTATTTGGGTATGGCAATCAGCTTATTTGTGTGACAGTATCTAAAAGCTGGGGTGATCCGTCAAACTGTGAAGTCACTTTTTTTCAGCAAAGGTAATGCATAAGTCTTGAATGGGAAAAAAAAAAAAGTTTCATAATTGCTAAACAAAAGATTTTTAAAGAAGAACAAGAGACAAGAAGACAGGAGAGTGGAACAAGTGATTGATTTTCTCGCAGATCTCAGCATGAAGAGTCGGGAGAGGAGATATCGACTGGTCTCTGAACGATCCTCTCTCACCTCAAGACAAAGCAGCAGATAGGCAGGTTTGATGTCATGCTAACTACTGATTCACTGAAGGCCCGTCCTTGAGATGACTTACTGCGACGCACCTGATGCAGAATTCCTGTCAGAACTCATCCCTAAAATTGTCCTCGCTTTCAAAACTTTTTTTGTTTCATCTTAGCGAGCCATCCAAACCTCACTTCTAAAAGGAAAAAGCTCGAGGTCATTCTAATTTGAGGCAACACTGGCCCGCCTCTCTACTACGTTTTCTCCTTCATGACTGCGTTGGGGATCTGGACAACAGACGGAAAGAGAAATGATGCAATCAAGCATCCCATCTTTTTTCTCGCTGGCTGTCAACTTGAGAGGGTCCCAGCTGATTGAATTGTGAACCAATAGGGGTGTATTGATTCAAGGCTTTTTTTTATATGAATCCATCAAGGACTACTGTCATACCGAGGCACGTCAAAGAACGCTTTGATTTGTGGGACGTCTGTGTGAGAGCTGGACCTACATCAAATCTACCTGCAGTCTGGCTGCAATATCAAACCAACCCCCTTTAATTATTCAAAGGTTTCAGACTAGAAGCTTTTATTCATCTGTCGCAACCAGGATGCAATCAAAATAGTTTCTTCTTTTGTGAGGTAGTACTTAAAAAACAACACAAAAAAGACACTCTTGGTTTGTGGGGGGACCAAATATTTTGTGAATTTGCTCACTGTCTAGTACATAAGCACACATGCACACACTGAGGGTATGACAGTGAATCATTGATGGGGATGGGATAGTTGGATTTTCTTGGAGCAAAGTTTGAGGAATACCAAGAGCTCAGAAATGAATTTTGAAATGTGAAGAGAGGGGTTGCTCTTACATTGCCAGGGATCAGAGGCCTGTATGAATCAGTAATATCTAACACACACACATACACACACATCATGCACTACTCTTACTACTAGACCATTCTCTCTTATTCTGACTTTTTCTGTCATGTCCAAGTCCAGAGTGATGCTGTGTTGTGATGCAATGTTTTTAAAGAGATGAACCTGGAATCTTAATACATCAAGATCTGTCTCCGCTTGATGGGTTTGCAAAGGTTTGCTTGGTGTTCGTATGTTGAACAGAACATATAGGAACTATTTACACTAGAACTGAGGATAAGGGTGTCAAACAATGTTTACTTTACTTTTTCTTCTGATAGCTGAGTATAGGTGGGATAGAGGAAGAACAAACAGCAACTTCAAGCAGAGCACAAAAGCAAAGAAAAGAGATGAGCAGAGGTGTAATCGATAACCAGAAGATTCACTCTTTAAAAGTAGAAAGAGGAGGGAAATGAAGACAAGAAAGAAGACAATAGGAGAAACTTCAGATGGAGACTAGTTGAAGGTCAGAAGTTTTACTTAAAAGTCTACGAGGCAGCTTATTTAAAGGGGACCTATCATGCAAAATGCACTTTTGTACGTCTTTTAGACATGAATATGTGTTCCCGGTGTTCCAGGGAACTCACCCTATTATACTTAAGTCATTATACTTTTTGATTTTGCTGAGGGCCGATTCAAAATGGTCCGCGGGCCACATTTGGCCCCCGGACCGTAGTTTGGACACCCCTGCTCTACCTCTATTGTCAAGATCTGAAAAATACTCACTTCCCAGTTACCCATATCATGACATTTAGTGACAGTGACTGCTGAAGCTACTGACATGTAAGAAGCCATTGAATTCCAAGTAATAGGGTTTCTTTCTTTCCCTAGCATTTCCATAAACTGCTGTTCTTTCATGTTCAACACCGTTTGAACTGGGAATATTTCAGTTAGATGCCATTTGATCCCACGCAATGAGATCCTTTAATAAATCACTTGCATTTTCTTCTTACCTTCCATCCTTTGTGTGAACATTGACATTTTCCTTCTGCATTCAGTGATTTGTGAGCAGAACAACTCCAAGATAAACTAACATCAGCAAGCCTTGATTCAATGATGTGGTAGTAATGGATAATGTATTAACGTAAGAAACACTTTTTTATGATTTGAAGGTAGTGGCAAACATTTTTTGCAGTCAGTAAATAGTTGTACAGGACATGTTGTTGTAGCAGATTCCCGAAAAACGACACCATATGGCTGGACCTATACCGCCATAAATGTAATTTCATATCTCAATAACGATATATAAACGATCGCATATTCTTTCATAATTCCATTAATTGTTTTTATGAAAAAACCACGTCTTCATTGAATCTGTGTAACAAATAAAATGTACTGATTAGGTTCTTATTACATATAAAACTTAAAGGGGACCCATCATGCAAAATGCACTTTTGTACGTCTTTTATACATGAATATGTGTCCCCGGTGTTCCAGGGAACTCACCAAGTGTCAGAAAACACAACCCTCTCTATTTTCCTCCATACCCAAATCTCTAAAAAAGGGTCTGCAACGGATCTGATAAAAACTGATCCAGATTTGAACACTGTCCTGACGTCAGGACGGTGGCGCTACGGCTATTGGGCCAACTCCACCAATCAGGAGGAGACAACCACGGCATTGCCGTTCGAAAGCGCTGGAGACGCCGTAGTACATATGCCAGGCCTCTAGATGGTGCTGTTGCTCACAGAATCAACCCTTGCAAAAACAGAGCTATAAATTGTCAAATTGAGCGAAATGAGGCATGGCTAAAATGCATGATCTGTTTGGTATTTTGAAAAAAAAAAAGTATAAATATGCCTTATATAGGTATGGTCCTACACTATATTATTCAAATATAGCATGATAGGTCCCCTTTAAAGTAAGAACACAAGGCTGTGCTCCTGGGAGTCGGTTGCCTCCGGAAGAATAATACACAGGACTTTCAAAAGCAGTCATGTTCCCTGACTCTAGGGAATAAATTAATCACTCACATACTTTGTCTCTGATTCAAAAAGAGAACATCTGTTTTAATTTAATAGGCGGAGTTCATGTTTTGTTGTGACGCTAAATGGCAGAAGGTTCCGTTGTTTCCTGCCTAAGCTCCAACTTTGATCTTCCATCATCATTTTGTTTCCTGTTACCGTGCAACATTTGTCATCAATGAAGCATAACTTGAGGGGGATTTATGCAGTCAACAAACCTCTGAAACGAACCGCACTTTGCAAAGAAGGAGCAGCAGGATTGATTTCTGTGTCAGCCTGCACAAAGGAAACGTTGAGCATTTCAAAAGTGTGTACAATATGAACACTATATAAACAAGGTTCCTTACGGATGAAGGGACTGATATAGGGATTGATGACAAATACAAATGGATAGATGTGTTTGGCCAAGCTGATGGATGGGCTTTAGGGATGTCAGCAACATATTTGAGGGGCAGATTGTAACTTTACAAAAACTGGTCTACGTTAAAAGTGTTACTACCTTAACTCAAAGTGACCCCCTTCTGCGGTTCTAAGGGGAATTGAATGTTGGCGGTTCTAGGGTTAACAGGAAATGACATAAAACTAGTGCCAAGGCATGTCAATCAAACTGCAACTTTTAAAAGTCGCTGCCAAATAGATTTCGTAAAGAGGCAGCAAAATGTTTTTCATAAAAATTCAAGGTTATATTTTTTGATGCGTATACCTCCATGCATAAGAAGTTGCTTTTTGTTAGTTTTCTAGCTTTTAGAAGTCACTCCATTTTCTGTGTATTGTATTGTGGGACAAAAGTGCCCATGAAAAGCACACTCAAAAATCTGGCATGCTTTTGAGGAATCAGCTTTTTCAGTAATTATAGTACAGACTCAAAATCAGCTTTTGAATAGTGTGTATCTTTTGTCATCTTACTACATGTACTTGTATCCAGCCACTTCACAGTACATAATTATCTCATAGGCCTGATAGACAGCACAGTTAAACATATGAGCCTAAAACCGAAGTGTGAAACCAAAAAACACATTTTTGATCCACCATTGTGTTCTACTTTGCTTTTGGTCGTCCTCGCCAGCTCATAACCGCCACCCTCTCTCACACTGAATACTGGCCAACCTTGCGATTGCTGGTTGGGGAATGTGGAAGCACAAAACCAGGAGAAGTGAGGATAAGAGAGCCAAAGATTAGGGATGAGTGGCTGGGCAGATGAGGGATAATGGGTAACAGTCCGCTTTCGGAGGGCATGACATCGCGTGGGAATTCTGGAGAGGACCAATTCAGGCCGGATGAGAGAGAGGAAGCTGATTATCCACCCTCCTTTTGTGTGTGGGATCAGGATCAGCCAGCAAATCCTCCACTCGGAGAGGAGAGGAGGGGCAGGTGAGGTGAGGCAAGGAAAGACAATGAATGGGGGGGAGAAAAAAGGAGATGACATGACAATGAAGAGAATGATACAGAGGGGAATGAAATAGTGGGCGAGGGTAGGGAAGGAAATGTGACATGAGAGAGTGATTTTGCCTTTGATTTGGCGTATACAATGCAATCAAGTTATCACTGATTCCTTTTTGACCTGGCATGCATGATTATGTGCATATAGTTTATGATTACACCCCTGTTTATGTAGTTTTTCTTTTTAGCCTTAGTCCTCATTAGCTACTTCGTTTCATTAAAACTGCTTTGTTCCTGTCCCACTGTTTTTTTACACCTCACAGTCTCTGATGATTAAATGAACTCAGAATATCTTGCTCTAACAACCCACACTGTTCTTGTTCGTCAAGGGAGCCACAGACGCCAAACTAATTGCATGTGCATCTGTTCGCCGGATACTCAGCGTGTGTGTGTGTGTGTGTGTGTGTGTGTGTGTGTGTGTGTGTGTGTGTGTGTGTGTGTGTGTGTGTGTGTGTGTGTGTGTGTGTGTGTGTGTGTGTGTGTGTGTGTGTGTGGTGTGTGTGTGTGTGTGTGTGTGTGTGTGTGTGTGTGTGTGTTTGTGTTTGTGTTTGTGTTTGTGTTTGTGTTTGTGTTTTTAGCTTTGGCTTTCCTGTGTCATATATCCCTCCACTCTCTGGTACCTGCAGCAATACAGGAGCCATTAGACACTCTCTGAGTGATGACATATAGCAGTTTTCATTAAAAAGACATTTGTTGAAGACCTGGAGGCCTTGAATTGATGTGAAGCGAGAGACAAAGGCTCGTGTTTGTCTTGGGGGGGGGGAGCAGCTGAGTGACTCATATGTCAGTGTTTCAGGCTGTAAGAAAAAAACTCTGCCAGTCAAATAAACTGCCTCTGAAAGTAAGCCAAGGTTTGATGGGGATGAGAGAGAGGCAGGTGTGCATGTGCGCGTGCAAGTTTGTGTGTCAGTGTTTCTGTGCTGGAAGGTCTAAGTGAGGTAGAGAGAATGAAGAACGGTGTGAAGTCATTTGGCGAATTTGTACAATGCTGTGGAGTGAAACTGAGACACTGTTCCTAACACCTGTCAGAGCTGTGGATTAACAAGAACTAACTCACATCTACAGCCTTACACCCGACTACCTACCACACACCCCAGAGCCATGCACCCTGGGATAGGAACCCCCCCCCCCGCCCCCCTACAAAAAAGCCTGGTCCATCAGCCTGTAAAGCCAGAGTGCATTAATGTCATCCTCAGACATGTTTGAGGAGTTGTTCAGATGAACATGAGGCTGAAACAACTCCCTTCATTTTACTCTTAACATTTTAAACAAGGAGGATGTAACTGAACCCATGAGTATAACTTTCCACTTGAAGAATAACGAGAGTGGAGAAATAATGAATGTAATGTATAAGTCATAAAGTATCTACTAGATGAGTAAGTCGCTGTATCTGTAAGAGCACATTTTCGAGTTCATTTAAGGTATGCACTCCAATATTCTGACAGGCTTTCATTACATGGGAACTTTACAAGTAGATCAAGGCAGAGACACGAAGTGAGTCCATTAGCAAACATGCAGACACAGCACTGTGCTGTAATGCTACATGAATGGCATTTTAAGGGAAATGCTCACCATGGCCATGTCTCTGGAGTTGGTTTTGAGGCTCAAATAGCCTTTACTGTAGGTGTGAAAACACATTTTTGTTTGGAATTAATAATTGCCTGAGCGATTAACACGTTGGCTGTTGAACAGTTCGATGGATTTTTGGCATGTCAGAAATGTTGGTCATTCTCTGATCCCATTTCACAAATAGCTGCTGTCAAAAGACAATATATCAACTATGAAGAGCTCATTTAATATTACTGGAGTCATATTTTAGATAATGGTAGCCTAATCTAATCTTGACTGAGACCATTGATTAACATTAAACTGAACTTCACTGAAAAACGATCAGACCGTGTCTCGAAAATGTGGGTGCAAATAATCCTTTCCTTCTACACAAAGTAATGCTGCCTCTCTACTTCCACTTTTTGAGAAAGATGAGTCTTGTTTTTATTACATTTTATTGGAATTGTCACTGAAAACATGCTAACAAAACACACACACACACACACACACACACACACACACACACTCACACTCACACTCACACTCACACTCACACTCACACTCACACACAAGCAGAAAACAAAGCATCATGGCTGTTATGTCTGATAAATATTCAGTACATCAGTTACTCTGGAAATAACACCACAGGACACACTTTATGAAAACTGAAAATGGGTTCTTCACCTGTTGCAAATTAATCATTTTAACAAACAAAAAAAAAGTGCAACTACTAAATTAAATGAAAATGTATTTTAAACACATGGACACATTAAAAAGACATAAAACAATAATGTTCTTGAGCCAGTTAAAGACAACAAATGGGATTTAACCTCTTCTGCTTGTTTACCACAATCTATCAACAAACTCCAAAATGACCCTCAAAGGGAACTTCATATAAGTCTCGGCTTATTTTAATTAACACTATATAAAGTCGATTAACAACTGTAGTCATGTATTGCAGTCTCATTTCTAAATAGGATATAAACACATTTTACTATTACAAACTGTCCTTTGTCATTTGATTAATGTAAAACCATTAGAACAAATGGGTGTGATACAAAATAAATCAATAAACAACACTCAGGCCTCGCAAGCACTTAATGCTTCACAAATAAAATCCACCAGCCAGCCCCCCCACACAAAATGTAGTTCAACAATTAAAATTCAAAATGCAGATACAAAACAAGGGCAAAAAGACCATGAAATGAGATGATAAAATGAGACAAGATACAAGAATATACAAGTAAAAAAAGACCATTACGAAATGATAACAATAACAATATTCATCATAAGCCATATCAAATAAATACGATTTCAGCTGTTGTTTACCAATGATTTTTAAATACTTACAACCTTTAATCTTGGATGTCATGAGTCATTTTCCCTTCCTGTTTGGCTAGGCCTTGTCAATCAGAAGTAGATCCCAAACCACCATGTTACTTAAAGGTGGGGTATGTCATTTATTTCAGAAACACTTTTTGTTATATTCCATGGAATGCTCTTAACATCCCGATAGCAATGAATATATTAAATGCTTTGACAAAAAATCCATAAATAAATGTCATCTGTGGAAGCCGTAGTACTGTAAAAAGCACGACCAATCATTTTAGCTGGCCCGGCTAAAATAACTGGATGGCCTACCTGCCTGTCAGCCTTCCATCTGTGCACAAACTTATCTCGTGCCCTCATTGGTCATGTGCGCGTTCGTGTGTGTTGGAGGAGGGGCTCTGTAAGGAAGTGGCAGATTTTTTCCGGTTGTGTATTTTCAAATTCTAGCGCACTCGAGCCGGTTTCTCCAAAATGACCTACCCATCCTTTAATACTTTTGCACACTAAAACTCGGTCAACATGTCTGTATCTAAGCAACTGTGAAATCTAAATGAACCTCACAAACAACTGAGAGCTTACCAGCCATGGCACCGGGTCTTTAACGACCACATGTTGAATTTATTGCATATCAGTTGAGGTCAGGGACCCTCGGGCTCTAGTCCCTATAACCTGAGACAACCTCTTGCTGTGAGAATGAAATAGAGGATGCAATAGAAATGCAAATGAGGCTGATATGGCGCTTCATGACACAGTTTAGAAAGCAATAACATGCCAATTGGAAAAGGACTTTCATCACTTTCCCTGAGGCGTCACCACTGCTTAGTCTGCCGTGACAAATGTAAATACATTTCATGTTTTATATTGTTTGGTGTTTTCGCTTTAGCGAGGTGGGAAAGCTGACATGATCCTTCAGTATATCTGAGCAGGTAAAAGCCTGATTCCTTGTCAAAATAAAAGGCTGTAAAGAAGTCTTTACTGGAATACAAAAAAACGCTTGTACTGACTGGACAACCACACAATGTTCTGGCTTTATGGTGATGCCTAAATGTGTGTGTAGTCATGAGCAACGGCTGAAAACACTATTTGTAGATAGCCATTGCTGCGGAGAAGGGATATGAAGAAAGTGGGTATACATCGTGGTGAGATGTAATATAATTTGATGAGCACAAATGCACACACTAACACACACATAGGGCTCTGACTGAGGCAGGGAAATGCCCCAGAGTAGGAAGGTTAGCCAGTCATGAAATTACTAAACAAATAGAGGCTTACGGGCTTCCCAGTTCTAACATTTTAAGTGGATGTTGAGACCTGCAGATAAGCTTTGTGTGTGTGTGTGTGTGTGTGTGTGTGTGTGTGTGTGTGTGTGTGTGTGTGTGTGTGTGTGTGTGTGTGTGTGTGCGCCTGATGGATACAAGAGGATCTGATGATGCCACTGATCATAATGATAATGATGGTGAACGTGATGTAATTGCTTAATTATTGCCTACAACAAAATGCTACCCATAATCCCACAGTCATTGATCCTTTTATCTTGCCTTTAACTGTCACGCATGTGATTCTCTAAAAGCAATACTTTTTTTTTCCTCCACTGTTTGTGAACATAATAGTCCTGGGCAGGATGTTGAAATGTTCCAATTCTCCACCCTCACCAAACAACGATATATAAATCGCTCGAGTGTGTTTGAGCACTTAATCCCTAACAGAAACTAAATTAAACACACAAAGCTTGTATTAATGAGTATTTATACTGTTGCAAATATAACCAAATGTGTTTTGGTCCAAATAATTCCCATAATCCTCCAAATTAAATGAGAAAATACTTCTTCTCTACACACAGTTTATCCCCAAATGCTCACTCATTCTTACGATGCAAAATACAATGACAACAATCTGCAAACAAATGCACAAAAATAACCTATTTTTCAAATTGCCCAGCCCTGGTCGACAATCCAATATGGCTTGTAGCACATGAGTATTTTATGATGCTACATTTAGTATGGTTCATTTGACTAAAGTAGATTTTTATTCGGGTAACGATACACAGTCTTCATGCCGGGTGCTTGATAAACTAGCTTGCATGCTACTACTTTGTGCTGATCGCTGCATGGAAAGACTAATCTGCTACCATTTCTGCTTACCTTATTAGCACAAGAGGACTCCTTTTACAATGCTAACCCCTTGAGACATGGAGCAGCACATATGACCAGTTTATACAAGAATGAAATCCACTGAACATGTTTGAATTCCACTTCAATCTGTCAGCAGAGGAGAGGTGAGCTTTGCTTGTCCTCTGCGGCTCAGGTTTGTGTTAGAGTGCATCATGCCGTCATCACTGCTATTGAAGATGAAATGTACCGGGGTGAAATTATTTATTTGCCTCGAGGCTAATGGGATATACATTGATAACCCCCCCAGAAGGCAGCAAGTAGATGTGTCAGCAACAAACCAAGGAGTTTAAAGTTAACAGGCACACACATGCATCACAATCTGTCTATGCTGATTACATTTCCGATCTGACAAAAACATTTGAATGAATAAATAATTGATTTATCAAAGTTGATAAAACTAAACTTTTGATTTCAGAAAATTCAATTTTTAATGAGATACATGCTTAATATCCTTACCAAAAAATAACAACTCAAGGTTTAGCTTCATCGGGGGAGATGGTTTCGATGTCATCACCTGACCTCAGTAGGAAGTATTGTTTAGTTGACAACAGGTGTCATGTAAGTTTGTACTTAAATCACATGGTAACAACTAACCAATCCACATGACAAGAGAAAAACTCCCTGAAAACAGCCATGAAAACTTTGAAAACAGCAAGTCAGATTGACCTGTGGATTAGTGCACATGTCTTAATGCCAGCCTTGTGTCAGGAGTGCAAATCATGTAAAATAAATGATCACTTAAACAGCACTTTTCAGGAACATGTTGTATCCTAACCTACAGCAGCGGTTCCCAACCTGTGGGACGCATTGCAAGTGGGCCGCCAAATAATTTTCCAAACATTATGATTTGTGTGGAAACATTTCATTATTAAGATTTTTTTTAACCTCTTTTCCTTTCTCTTTCTTGATCCACCTTAGCAACGGTCATTACAGTCCTTGACAGCGGTCTGTACTACTGGATTAACAACGTGTCACATGTTCTGAATTGACCAATCAGAACTTTATTTAGCCTCCATATTGTTTATGGTTGAATGTGGGCCCTGAAAATGTTTTAGATTCTTAAGTGGGCCCTGAGTTGAAAAAGGTTGGGAGCCGCTGACCTACATGGTTCAGTTTAAAGTTGAGTTGACCACCTGATGGTCACCTGATGGAGACTGATGGAGACTCTCACCCTGTCTCGTCCCTGTACATTTTATCATCTCTGTATCCTCTTGTGTAGGCTTTCAATACTTCTCCTCCTCCCATCCATCCCTCACTAATTCCCTCCCTGTAGAGGAGCTTCCAGCCTTTGTCCTGCTCTGCAGCGTGCAGGACCCCGAGCCCTAATCCCCTTAGTCGCCTGCGAGGGAGAAGGAGGGAGCAGGGCGTGGATTTTAGCCTCTGGAGTTTAGGGCCTGGCTCTAATGTAATTACTCATTGCAAATGACCCTGGTGACGCGTGGCTGCAGCCTCACAGAGAAGCACAAGACCTCTGTCCTTTGGCTCGTAACTCAAAAGCAGGGGTGAGAAAAACAAAACAAAAACTCTCAGGGAAAAATAATTGTCGTCCACTGTGACCTCCATATAACTTCTCATTACAATAGGTGCATATTTTGTACCACACCAGGCTCATATGGGCAAGCTCTCACTTTAATCTGGTCTCGTGAGAAATACGGGGCTAAACAGGCTAACTAGGTACACAGGTTAATTGTGCAATCTCAGATCTTTCTAAGGATGAAAAAGGAATAAAATAAAGTTCTCTGGCTTCTCTCAGCTGAGAACAAATAGGTCAAATAGGCGCTCCAGTGTAGGCGTACATGCTTTCATATTTGTGTATAATTACACCGCTCATGAGGAACTAAGCATTTTTTTTTATATTACCATGGAAACCAACAACAAAGCAAAGGTTAGACACTAGTCTCTTTTGAAAATGAAGAATGCATGTCCTCCCGTTTACCAGCAGGCACTCTGCAGGATCTAACAACCTGTATTTCACATCACGTCTCAATATGTCCTCCCAGCAGGACATATTGGACTTGCAGTCAATACATCATCTATCATCGACTTTCCTCTTCAGAGCTTAAAAAAACGTTGAAGCTTCCTGATCTCCTCTGCCAGCCCGGCGAGTGTCTGGCAGAGGACAAAAGTTAACAAAAAAGAAATAGGGATGAATTATTGAGTACAGCGAGGGACAAACGAGAGCTTTATGTGCTGCTCAAGCGCCCATTTAACCTTAAGTAATTATTTGGCTTCCGCTTTTAATGGAGGCCTGAGCAAGTGAGATAAATCAGCGTTCACTTGAGAGATACTAAAGGATTCGGGAGTGAGAGACAAGTTGACAGAGCGAGCGCTGATGAGCCTTCGGAGACCAGGGAACTCGCACGCACAATTAAGCAAATAAATGTATATTATCCAAGGACACAAACAAGTGCTTCGTTATTCGCTCTTTGAGAGATCACATGCAATCAATGGCTTCATTGTACATCCAGATTGAAATAAATGATGGTCAAGGATGTGTAAAAATGTGAAATAAGTAAATAATTTATTGCGTTCCTGACCACCGATCAATACAGCAAATCGATGGATATGCATGGTGTCGCATAGGTTGTTGGAGCTATAGAGAAAACTGCAGTGACAGGAGAGCCCCGACTGTATTGAAAAGCACGCACGCACGCACGCACGCACGCACGCACGCACGCACGCACGCACGCACGCACGCACGCACGCACGCGCGCGCACACACACACACACACACACACACACACACACACACACACAGTTATTTTGAGTGAATTTGATTTATGTTCAAGCACCTCGGTTGCTGTCACTCAGCTCTCCGCTCTGTAATTTACTTTGAAAGGGGATCATCTTAAAGGGGATATTTTGCCAGTCATGCAGTTTTGACGAATATTTTTTAATTAAATACGTTCCCTCAGTGTATCTCAGCGTTGTGTTTGATTCACAAATCCAACAAAGTAAATCAATACATTCAAATTGCTTTGTTAACCCATTCACTTCTTGTTTCCCAATATTACGAGGACAACTTTGAAACGGCATGTAGGCTCACAGATGATTAAAAAGCCCATTTTGTAAAAAAGTTTGGATATTCACAGCAACCCGTCTGACCTTTCTTTCATAAATGTGTGATATTTGGCAACCCTGTGACCTTTCTTCTAACGCCACCATCGAGCCAACATTTCCGCTTGTGCAAACGAAAAATCAATCTTAGGAGCAGATCAAAGTTATATTTACGCTCCACATAGTGTAAAGTCACCTTATTTTGGACACCCACGCTTAAAGGGGACCTATCATGCAAAATGCACTTTTGTACGTCTTTTATACATGAATATGTGTCCCCGGTGTTCCAGGGAACTCACCAAGTGTCAGAAAACACAACCCTCTCTATTTTCCTCCATACCCAAATCTCTAAAAAAGGGGCTGCAACGGATCTGATAAAAACTGATCCAGATTTGAACACTGTCCTGACGTCAGGACGGTGGCGCTACGGCTATTGGGCCAACTCCACCAATCAGGAGGAGACAGCCACGGCCATTGCCGTTCGAAAGCGCTGGAGACGCTGTAGTACATATGCCAGGCCTGTAGATGGTGCTGTCCCCACTGAATCTGCCCTTGCTAAAACAGATCTAAAAAATGTCAAATTGAGCAAAATGAGGCATGGCTAAAATGCATGATCTGTTTGGTATTTTGAAAAAAAAAAAGTATAAATATGCCTTATATAGGTATGGTCCTACACTATATTATTCAAATATAGCATGATAGGTCCACTTTAAGTTAAAATGTCCTCTTTTCATTAAAGTGGTTGCAGAGTATTCATTAACCAAAGTGAATAAACCTCCGTCATTTAAATGAGTCTTCTGCCTTTACTTTTCACCACTCTCAGGACAAAAGATAGAGGTTACTTTTAAATAATTTTCATCAGAGTTCAATATCACACATAATGTGTTTTATTCTGCTACAAGAAGACACAGTTGGGCACAATGCTGAGTATGTCACGAGTCCACAAGTGAAGTGAATAGGACAATCAATCAATCAATCAAAACTTTATTACAGACTCAGGGTCCAGATAAAAGACAAGACATTACATATAATAAATTACATACACAGCATTAAAAAAAATCCATAGTTTAAGAATAATTTAAATCAGTGTCCTACAAAGAGACAACTATACCAATGTCTCCACAGCTGCGATTGGTACCGTGTACAGAACAAGTAAAATGGGTTTCTCAAAAATAAAGCAGAAATAAATCGTTTAACTGTATAATCTTTGCAACCTGTTGTCACCTGGGATCACTAAATGATTCATTACAACCTAACTTGGTCTATCTGAACATGTACATGTGCTTTATATATGTGAATGTTCATGCGCTCTGTGCTTCTGTGGGATTCTCCATTTTAATAATATATGCTGGCATTAAAGTCAGGGAACAGTGGGAGGTTGAAGATGAAGGGAAATTAGATGGCATTTGAAAATAGAGATGTGGCGACATTGGCTGTGTAATGAAAATGTTAGTGGTATACAGTGTCTGAGTTACTGAGTACACACTGGCTGAGTAAAACAAGGTAATGTTGGGAGTTATGGAGATAGAGAAGGTTTATTTCCTTCTATTTCATTTGTATGGTATGCTGAAACTCAATGTATAACAATTGTTTACAAAACATGTCTCTGTAAACACACCATACCCGAAAAAGAGCACTTTAGAAAAAGGAAAAGTACTTTTTAAACCTAAGGATTATTGTAAATTAAAAACCGTGAGAACCCCATATTTACCACATTGTATTAATCTAGATTTTCACATATTAACAACAAAATATACTTTAACGTGAAAGTGGTTGAAGATGTATACAATATGATCGAAGTGAATTACAAATGTGAAATACAGTATACCTGTTTGCTAACAGCCTTTAATACAGTTACAAAGATACATTAAAGTGCAGTTTAGAGCTACATACCCCCCCTGCAGTAATGTGATCCATCACATAAAGTGCCTGAGATACCAGTATACAGTACAGTGTACGCCCCTATCTGATTCATGTGACACGTGTTCATGTTCGCACAGCGGGGGGGGGGCCAGCCTATTGATTGCAGCGGTGGGTGATGATGATGGCGGGATAAGGTTGATGGGGGACGAGGTGGATTGCCTGAGGCACTAGTAATCAAAGATGTCCTCCAAGCCCCCTGCTTCACTCTCCTTTGATCAGCAGACCCAGATGGATCTTAACAGTACCGATGGAGGCGTGCGTGTCAGGGGCAGTGGGCCAAAGAGACCAAATCACAGAGCGGTACACGCCAGTAGCCCAAGGCAAGAAGCACACTTTGAAGGAGGTAGCTCACACAGCGCTGCTCCATCATCTGACTGTCAGCTGACGGAGAAACACAGCAGTCGAGTTGCAGCAGAGGAGAAACGTGCTGTGTCTTCATTTGATATCTCTCTTGCTACAATGCAATCGTGTGCACCGTTAACACTTACAGAGTGTAGTCATTCTCACTTGTGAGCATTGTCCAGCACCAGACACTTTTTACTAGGGATGTCCCGATCACCTTTTTTTGCTCCCGATCCAATTCCGATCATTTGATTTTGACAATCTGCCGATACCGATTTTTCCCGATCCGATCTTTATGCAATGCATTAAGAGAAAAAAAAGGAAAAAAGCATTCAAGTTGTCCCTTAAACCCCACGTTCTCCACCACAGATAACGGCTGGTCATCCAACGCGATGAATTCAGCTATCTTGGCTGTTATGTTTTTGGCCTTTTCACTGTTCTGGGGCAGTTTCTCTTTCCTTTTAAAAGTCTCTGAAAGTGTCGGTTGTTTCAGTGCCTTTACCTGAGTGGCCGCTGTGTACTCGTCATGTTGTTGTTGGTGTTTGTATCTCAGGTGGCGTATTAGATTGGTCGTGTTGAACGTAGCTCTGTTCTTTCCACCACGCGGAACGTCCGCCTTGCAAACATTGCATCTGGCTGTTACACTGCCTTTGCTTTCAATTTTATAATACTTCCAAACTCCTGACATTTTCTCTGTCCCGACTCCCGAGGCACCAGCTGAACGTAGCCTCTCGTTAGCTTACTGCTACTATTAGATACTGCGCCCACTCTGTTGCCAGATTTGAGAGAAATAAGCAACCAGGTCTATGAAAACAAGCCCAAAAGAAGCAACACATACATGATGTTGTGTAATTTTAAACCAAAACTAAGGCCTCAGGATGACTTTAAGACGTGAACATGGTCATTTTTGTTTTGTAACATTAAATAAAATAAATAAAATAATAAAAATATTTTATAAAAAAATAATAAAAAAAAAAAAAAAAAATCCCGATCCCCGATTTTTTCCCCCGGGACATCTCTACTTTTTACGCTGCTATGGACAATCTTGCACTAATGTACATTCCCAAAGATATTGAAGTGACTGTTATTTTGTATATATTGATTGCTGTGTTTTTGTCTTAATCTGTGCATATGTATACATGTGTCTGTTGATTGTGTATATATAGGATATACATATTTTATATATATTTGTATTTTTGTAATCGGGAATGTGGGAAACGGTATTTAGATCTCTCACAAACTGAAAGATTGACAATAAAGTTGACTTTGACTTTGACTTGACTTCTCCTGAATCTCACAAGGCTCAGAAATGAAACTGTTAGATGGCCAGCTACTGTAGCATTGGCACCAAATCATTATAGACTACTCAATTTACCTAATAATACAATGAAAAAGGCTGCTTTTGGACCACAGTGTAGTAAACAGAAAAAAACCATTTCAAGCTTTTTTCAAACTTGCCAATATAGCTATAGTTGAGGAAAGATGTGTCTTGGTTCCCTTATCTTTCTCACTGTGTTGAGTGCACCTGTTCTGTACTCATGTTGCACTGCATTTGCACAAAACATATCAAGTGTTAGCACAGATATATGCAAATTGCGACAACGCCCGATTTCACTCTTCTACTTTCCTTCAGCTTCTCTTTCACTCGAGCATTACATTCTGTCTAGACTGGTCTCATTTCAAATCATTTAAACGTGGCTTTACTCGGTACATTGCTGTGAAGTTAGCAGCCTGAAACAGAAAAAGAGTAAATTACTCCAGTGATCTGTTTGAGCTGCCATTAAATGTTTGAAAGTGTATTGCTTTAGACTCATTTACATAACATCTCTTTGTGGAGGCTGGTGAAGAAAGCTTTGAAGAGATGGATAGGACACTCTTTAGGGTATTTTATGGTATGTAATTGAAAACGTCAATTACTGTATTTGAATTTTAAGATAAAAAGAAAAACTTTAAATGTGCAACGGGTTTGTTCTCAGCAGTGTTTTGTGTCAATGTTATCACATTAGTTTATCTAACATACTTAATAGTTTGATTTTCACCAATTACGTCAGTCAGTCGCGTGTGAAAGGGGAGAAAAGGCTATAGGATGCAATGTGCTTTAAAGAGCAGAGAGCTATTAGAGTAATGTTGAATTAATGCCATGTTATGATATTAATACCCACTATACAATCTGAGGAGTGTCCAACACTGACTCTGTGGTTTTGCCTGCTCTATATAAAAAAAAAGTGTCCCAGACTGGTTTTAATGCGTAACTCAAAAGGGTTGGATCACAACTGCACGCTGAACACATTTTTTTGTAGAGACATACATGTTGCGTTTATCATTCACAAACGTGCCCAACATCACAACAGAATGCTGTGGTAGCAAGTTTTTAATCACAAATGTGCCATGCCTGAAGCCCACTCTGTTTCTATTGTCTATTTTACGCAAAAACATATCTCACCCTGCTTGCCATTAGAACATAAGTTAGTTTTAGGAACTTCAGGTGCATCCTTGGTTTATTGCCAAAAACCACCAACTTCAGATTAGCTAGATAACCAGCAAATTACATTACATTACATGTCGTTTGTTAGACGCTTTTATCCAAAGCGACTTACAATACATTCAGTACTGTGGACAATCCCCACAGGAGCAATTTGGGGTGAAGTGTCTTGCCCAGGGACACAACGACATGCTGACTGCAGTGGGACTCGAACTTGCTACCCCCTGATTCGAAGTCCAGCACACTCCCCACTTAGCCACAGCCGCCCAGCAAATAATGCAAAAACTGTGTGTGTTTGTGTTTGGAAATATACATCTTGGTAACAGCTCAGTTACAATAGCATCTAATTATGTGGTCTGTAGAAAGAGTTTCACCTTCGAGGCGAGACATTGGAAAACAACCCTACTGTTTTTCTTTTAATATTCAGCATTTAGTCTGCCTCGTATTTTTAGAAACGGGGTCTGAGTCATCCTGAGGCCAGTTTACACAACACCTGTTTGTCGGCTTTTCACTGTAGATAATGAACCATGTCGACAAGGCTTAAGGCTCCATTTCAAATTTTAATACATATTTGTGTCATTATTCTAAGGTACCTCATTATTCCCATTAGATGTTCTAAAGTGTTGTGTTTTCACCTCGGAGGAATGATACCAGTCTTGTTTACAGCACGCTGAGTTAAATTACAGAGGGAGGTTGAAATCCAGGGAGATTTTGCCAGTGAAATAAGCCCCTGCCATTTGCCACCAATCTCTGTGCCCTCTCCATCTTCTCTTTGACCTGCTCCATCCCCCGTATCGGCACCTCTTTCACACTGTCTTTAACTCGCTCCTCCATCTCATCAAGTAAAGGAGATAGTCCGCCCCCCTCCAGAGAAATGCCATTTCCTCTGTGAATGTTGCCGCTGCTCCTAGCCTTTCTTTCTCACACCATTTCACTCACAAGTGTTTTTCTTCTTTTCTTCCTTCCCTCTCATCTCCCGGGAGGAGTACCAGGGGAGGAGACCACCAAACCGACAGCCAGCGGGGGGGGGGGAAAGCTTGAACGCGTGCTTCTCTTTCTGCCGTTGTTTCATCCTTTCGCCCTTGGCTACCCGACCTTAAAGCCTCACTGCCGTGTTGTACTCTCCTCTGCCCTTTCCTTTCTTTTTCTCCAACCCTTTCTAGTTGAATCTAAATCTAGTGTCTCTTGAGACTGTGGAATAATGAGTGGGATCAGTATGCACGTGTTGCGGTGGGGGGGGAATGTGTATGTGTGCACACCACAGGTCATTCATTCACTCAAACCTTTAATGGGCTTACAGTGAATCCCAGGTGGAGCCTCAATCATCACCGCTGACGGACAGAAAACCATTAACCCTCTACTCTCCCTCTTTCTCTCCCGCTTCTATATAAACACATTCGGTAACGTCATGGCCGGAAATTACAGTCAAGCCCTCTCTTTGGTGGTGATTAGTCTTATAAAGTGACACGCTGCACACACGCTGCGCCACAAGTCGCCTGGTTTCTTGTAGCGTCATCACTTCGGTGAAATTGAGCAAGGAGAAAGCGGTTCTATTAGCTGCATGATTGAGATTGGAAAGGTAAATGCGCCTATGGGAAGATGATTGATCAAGCGGATAGTGTAATATCCTTTGTGATTGTGATTGCTTGTGTGTGTGTGTGTGTGTGGAAAACAGAGAGGTGAGAAGGAGCAAGAGGCCTGTTAAGGGAGCCAGCTGTTTCCAGTAATACAAGCTTGAAGGATATTGGGGTCGAAGAGTTTCCACCTGAGAGGAGACGGCTTTTCATTATAAGGCGAGTGGCAGGTCAGGCCAGGTTGTCCCACTCACACACACACACACACACACACACACTGAGGTGGTCAATTCAGGGCAGATTTACTCTGACCTGCCTTTTATCCCCTCGTTAAATTAGCTTAATCAGGTTCGATCAATAAGCACTACGTCTTACTATGAACAAACTGTGATAGGTGATTTAAGGATCCAAGGAGCTTTAAGTAGTGATCAATGCATGGTGTGTTTATGCATTTATTTCTAATGGAATCTGCTCAAATAGTCTTGCCCTTTCTCTAGATGTGAGAATAATGATTAACTACAACATCAATGCAATTTACGCTTACAGTGAAATTACAGAAGTTTGTGTTTATCTCAGTGGCAGATTAAATGTAGGGTACCTGAATAGTAACAGTGAAGCGTGCAAGAGATTAGCAACGCAGTCAGGCTCAACACCGGTTTTTAGGAAGTCTCTTCTCGGTCTGCTGTTTGCTAAGAACCGGTTTCTGAGGGTTATATTGGTTTAACCCCCCCCCCCCCCCCACGTGCCTGAAACATCTTGATTGGACTCTTCTGTAACATAATGATATCACTATGTGACACTTGCACTTCAATTGGCTATTGCTCCATTATATTATACGTGATAGGCTAGGGGGCGGGACATCTCTCTGCAGTCACAACAAAAGCCGGCCAGCTAACCAATCACAGTGGAAGCACCAAATAAATAAAAATGTAAACCTTAAAACAAGCATAATATGTCCTCTTTAATTAAAGTGTAATCATTTGGTGTGGATGTTTTAACGTTATTGAAATGACGTGTATTCAAACTGGATTACTTTTTAACTAACACAAAGTTTTGCAACAGCATGACTTTATATCCACAATAAAACATTATCTTTATTTCTAATATAGATCCTAAACTATGGAACAGCCTCCCCGTGGATCTTAAACTCCCTTGAAATGTTTAAAAGCTAATTTAAAAACCTATCTTTTAAAATATGGCTTTTAATTTGGGTTAACTTTCAATTCTCCATTTTTCCTTTTTTGCTTTTATTTTACATTTTTTATTTCCTTTGTTGAATTGTTTTATTTTAACATATTTTAATTTCTTGTCAGCTTTTATTCACGGGAATTTCATTAGGATCACTGTAGATGTTTTATCTTGTTCTGTATTTATTTTAATATTGTTGAAAGGTGCTATACAAATAAAGTGTATTATTATAATAGTTTATTATTATAATAGCAAAAGTGCTTAAGAATTGACAAACATAACACGTGCATTGCAGTATTATGGGCAGACTATGAATCGCGCCTCAGTTAGGGCAACAAATTCATCACTGTGAAATTGCTGTGTGGCCTTGGTGGATACGTCTATATGCATCATCTCTACTGGGTCAACAATGTCAGATGTTACTGCAGGTAAAAGCAGGGTTTTTTCTCACTCTCTGCTATAACAAATGGCAAAATTCACAGAAATACTGTTCACCCAAAACATTTATCTGACTTCCAAAACAAACCACTTAGGAATAAATAAGTTGAATAAAGATGATAGTAGCTGTAATCACTGCCTTCATGCAATTTGATGATTTCTCTCTCTTAAAAATAGACACATAACCTGCAGTCAAACAGGGACTGCTGTATTTGTTGTGCAGGTGGAGCAATATACCACTAATTAATTATCATTAGCTGGAGTTAATCGCCTGTGCAAACACTTAACTCTGCGAATGGATATCTTTAAACCGCCAAGAAAACAGAAAGACAATCAAGATTGGGGTTAGTTCGTAAGACTTTAAATAGGAATGAATGTTTTTCTTACCTCGACAGTAGAGTTCACAGTCTGTCACGGTGGCTTAAAGTCCCATTTCAGACACGTTTTAGCCTCTATCACAGTGATTCTCAAACGGGGGTACGCGGACCCCTAGGGGTACGTTGGGGTACTGCAGGGGGTACGTGAGATAGATGAAAAAAGGTTAATCAAAGAAATACCATGCATGATTTCAAAAATAATCTTAGTACAATAAGTTTAATAGAAAACACAATTTTACATAAAATATAGAACCACCAAGGGGGTCCTCATATAAACATGTCAAATTTGTGTATTGTATTTTATAGTTTTCCATAATATATAATTTTGTTCATTGGTTTGTTAAACATATATTAAATGCCGTTATGTTCTTTTTTTTCATGCATAAAGATGAAAATATCCTTAGTTTGTTGTAATTCATGCACGAAGGAGTTAATAAATCACACACTGATGGAACATCACTATATTGTAATTATTTATATAGGCGTTTTCTTTCAAAAAAGGGGATACATGACTAAAAAAGGTTGAGAAGCACTGCTCTATCACACGAGGCATGGGCCTGTGCAAGGATGACGTCCACATCTGGAGAAGTCTTTACATTTTCCTTGTGTCCCTATTGTTACATTACATCATCGTCATGTGGCTGCCACTTTTATCCAAAGCAACTTGTATACACTTATAGTAGTCATGCCTCCGGAGCTATTTGGGGGTTAAGTATCTCACTCGACATGTTAACCAGGGGTTGCGAACCCACTTGACCCTTCTGATTGGTACACGTCCATTTCCCCCCTCAGCGTGATGTTGCTTGCTACTTTAAGATGAGCCAGTTCAGCTCCTGGGCATTGTCGGACTATGATGGGTTAAATGCAGTGACTCGTTGTCTGTGTGTAGTGCTGAGTACATGTGTGTGGCACTTAAAAGAGGATTTGATTTGACTCTGGAAGCAAATAAGCTTGTTCTACCTCATTGAGAAATTGTGGATCTGGCCGTCCCTGTGCTCGAGTTTCCTTTGCTGCTGGTTTGTGTTAACATGTGCGTGGTATACAGTGACGGCAGTGACATCTCCCCCTTCAGTAGAGCAAAGTGAAAACACTTCTCTTGTGACAAACTTTGAGTGAAGGTGATCTTTATGGTAAAGTTTGCTTACAACTATTGGATTTACATGAAGTCTAAACCTGCAAGCATGCCTGTCTTTGCTATACCCATGCACGTTCTGAAAACCATCCTCAGTCTTTACACTTACAATGTATGCTTTTTTGGGGTTTTCAAGTGTGCCATTTTGCTCAATTTATTAAGAAATATGTAGATGATGCTTGGCAGGGCCGTCCCTGGCCAACATGAGGCCCCACGCAGAGTTATATGATGAAGCCCTCTGTTTCGCGAGTGTCGACGGGGGGGGGGGGGGGGGGGGGGGCGGCGGGTGCTAGTGGAGCCTCGCAGCGGCGAAACCGTGCCGCGCCACACTAATTGCGCCACATAAGCGCATAGGTGCGCCGCGTTTTCGGCTCAGTTGAGGCCCCCTCCGCAAGGTGAGGCCCCACGCAGTCTGCATGATCGGCCTGTAGGGAGGGACGGCCCTGATGCTTGGCACCTTGTTTGCATTATTCATGCACGTCACATATAATTGGTGGTTGTTATTTTAGCAGCATAGAAACGCAACATACGTAGCAAGGACATGTAGAAATCAAATGTCTGTCTACCTATTTATTCAAGTGCATAACATTCTCTGAGTGTTTGTGTGCTCACTTCATGCATAATCTACACATCATTCCAAATAGACACATTTACGAATATTACATTTGGTAGCAGCCATACATTTTGACAGCTTAGTTCATTGAATATGCATGCTTTTTATTTACGCAAGGTGTTTGTTTTTCTAGGTCTGACTGAACATACTTTGCATATGTTTGTCATGTAAAGTTCCTTCATGTGTAGTAAACACACAAGTCTGTGTTCGTGCGTGTGTGTGTGTGTGTGTGTGTGTGTGTGGTTAAGGAGCTAAATCAGGCGCTGTGATTGCGATCCGCCATGTTGTTGTTGAGCAGAAGAGACAGGTCTGAGCCTGCGGTGTCAAGGGCTAGATGGATGTCAGCAGCGTGGGTTAAAATGTGTTTTCCTGCTGTCCTTGGGTGATTTCCACAGCACACTGAGCAGAGTACACAGTCCTGGCCAGGGGGCACCATTACTGCCGCCTTGTGCAGTTAGAGTCGTGGCAAATGCACCTGGATATGATCCAGAGAGAGAGAGGGGCTGCACAAAAAAAGACTCAACTCCCCTCTTTACTCGCCAGGTCTCAACCGCATTTTGATCTTACATTTGTACCCCGTTTTCCACTTAGACGCTCTTATAAAAATCTATATGTCAGTGGTCACATAGGCACACTTCCCTGCAGTGCATGTTGCAAAAATAAAGCTTTTAAAGCTCAGTGAAGAAAGCTTAAGACACGGTGTGGACCGCTGTGTGTTCTCATTATACATTCAGAGAACGAAAAGCCCCGGAGGCAGTGGATGCAGTAATTGATGCATATCATTGGATGCTCTAAATTTGATGTTCTTTTTTGGCCGAGTGCAGCTGGAAGATTCTAAGCACCAGACCTGACACCTGTTTTTCATTACTGCAGAACTCATGCAACAGCATCATAAATCTCATATGATATTAAGAGATATCAGTTTGCAGGAGTGTCTCCTGCAAACTGAGACTTTAGACATTATTGTGATGCATCTCTATTTGGAGAAATTCATGAAAACATTCATTCTTATTTGAGACAATGAAGCACTTTAGGAGCACACATATAGGGGTGGTTCTGTGCTTACCAAAATGTTTATTTTATACAAAGCACCTACAATCGTTTGCCCTCAAAGCATGGTAATAATGTCATTTGTAAGTTACATCCATTCCTTATATTTACCTACACATACACAGTAAATTTCTCTGAGTAAAATTGACTCAAATTGAAGAAAATGTTACTCTAAAAATATTACATTTGGTCCCAACCTATATAGAGTAAAATGTACTCTTTGTTCAGAGATGTATTTTTAGAGTTCATTTTACTCTATTATGTGCTTAGATTTGACTCTGCTTAATGGTTATTTACTCTATGTAGTGTATATTAAAAACAACTCTACTGCCATTTTACTCATAATAGAAGGTAATTTTACTCCCAATCGAACGTCATTTCACTCCAACTAGAAGGTCATTTTACTCAGAATAGAATAAATGAACCATAATGATCTTTACAATAAAAAGGGTCAATAAACCAAAGTGCTTAAGGAACATGAGTGGGCGTGTGTGAAGCTGGCCATTGAGCGGCCCGACCAAGCAAGGAGGCAGAGGCAGAGAGTTCAAATACAACCCGGTGTGGGCATTTATTCCTCTTTGTGGTACAGGATACACAGCCTCAATATGACTGTCTCACGTGAACACAGTCACCAGCACCAAGGACCTCCCACACACACACACTAACAGGAAAACAGAACCTAAATACACACAGGACTAATCAAACCAACAAGACACAGGTGAGGAGGGAGGAGAAAACACAGGGCACCAGGTGAATACAATCACCAGCAACAGACAAGACGGGAGGGTGAACACTTTTCAAACTAAAACAGGAAACAGAGACAGACAAACTAAAACATAGACAGATCGTGACTAATAGATGCATAAATTACATATAATCACATGCTTCCTGTGCAATGTTTTAGTGTGGAACAAAGTAATATACTTCGCCAATAATGAAGCTATATAATCCGTAACGGAGACCGAGATCTACGGCCCCAGAGATCACCTCCGTTACAGAGTGGTCATGGTTTAACTCCAATAGAATTGACTCTGCATTTTTGATCGCACTCTAGAAGCTATGAGTAATAAATACACTCCAAAATGATTAAATATCACTATTTCAGAGCAAAATAGTAATTACTCTGGAAAAAATACTCACCAATATTTCCTGTGTACTTACCGAAATGCCAATAATTAACCTTGATGATCGCGGCGTAATTTTTTTGTCATTATCATTTAGGCTAAATGTCGCAAACAATGCCTGGTGATAGAAAATACCCTGAAGAAGCTCAAGTTTGACTGACTGTGAAATTGAAACTGCGGAATAAGAAAGAAGAGAAGAAGTGGAGGAACGTAAATATATGGTTTGAGAGTCTAAGACGTGGTTTTTTAATCAAAGGAAAGTAGAGTGGCAGAGGGTCATCAATGCAGCCAATCATGTTCATGTTCATGTTCAGCTGAAACTATGTGAGAGTAGGGGGGGGGGGGGGGGGGGGATGCACTGCTGCAGTACATGGGTACACAGTCAACACTTTGAGTACATATTTTCTTCAGACACAGGACGTAGTCAAGGTGCAGTGGTAAGTGTGTGCCTGTCCATGGAGACATTATCATAGAATGGCTTTTCCTAGAAGGTTATTGTGCGTCAATTCTGAGAGTGGTTGTGTCTCCTGGTCGGATGACGCGCATCATCCTCTGTCGTGCGCTGCTATACACCTATAGAATTGCACGCACACAGAAAAATCCTCAGTAACCAAGATGTTGTCTTTGTAAACAACATTATTGCTCACATTGGAAGGCAGTAAAAGCGCTGCTGTCTTAATGGCGTTCAGATTATCTGCAGTAAAGCCATTATTGCCTCATGCTGTTAGACACGGACTCTTAAAATCCACAGAGGTGTAACTCTACTAAGCGTTACTCAACCATACGTTGTAATCACAGCAATCCTACTTCAAATCCCCATGTTGTTGTGTGCTTGTACGATACTATAACAATTACACAATGGAGAACCAACCTGATAACATCCCACTTCACTTTACTTCTCGAACAGTGTGAGATATTTCTGCAAAAGTCTGCTCAACGTGTTCTAACAGTCGGTGGTCAGAGCTCTGCGGACTGGGGAGAAACATCAAGGCAGAGTCTGAGGGAAAGATGAATACACCTGGTGAAGAAGCGGATTTCTGTCTTGTCGATGCTGGGCACCTTGAAGGAAAGTGCAGACGGGGAGGATCAGGACTAAAGAGAGCTCCATCTTGGAAAACACCTCCCAACCGTCCACCATGTGAGAAGCTGGGAGGCTGAAGACACCCTGTGGTGTTTCACTGAGTGCTCAAGGCTTTGTGTCACAGCCATTACACTGCTCAATGCTTCATGTTCAAATGGCCCCCGTTGGAGCCCACTGGGAGGGGATTGACAGGAACACTGGACTGCACTGAAGTGCTGTTACATCGCTCATCTCTTCCGCAGAATGGTACATACTCATGTGGCCACTTGTGCTACTTGCTCCTTCCTTTGTGACTTGAAGGAGCTATTAAAGGCACTCTTTGCTTCATCTGTCAGTTCAATGATTACAGGGTTTTGTCTAAAGTGGGTAACTGGGGCACAGCGCACTCTTACTTTTGGCGTGCGTCATCATCCCAAAATGCCGATTTTCCCAGTAAAATGTTAAAGTGATCGTTTCAGATCGTTCGTCAAAAAGGCTATAATAACTCCAAAAATATGAAAATCGTGTCAAATAGATCGTCAGACGGCATAGACAGTTTTGTTTTTACGGAGCTCCGAATAAATAGGGGATGGGGCGGCAGCAGGCTTACACTGAAACTGTGATTTCTGATTTAGATATTTTCTTTTACTGTCCTTTTTTCTATAGAGGAAGTAAAGAAACCCTAACTCAAGATGCATTTGTTGTTTGAGGTGCGATACATGACTGAGCAGCTTTAAGACATGAAGAAACTATTATTTTCTGCTTCGCTCTAATGCATTGTTTTCGTCGGAAAGTGGGCGGGGCCGTAATTTTGGCAGGAAGTGAGTAGCGCCCTCAAACTATATTTTTCTTTAAAAAAACCTGGATTAGACTGCATACATGTGAGTTTCTAATCTGCAAGGAACATTTGAACACACATAACCCTCCTGACGATAATCAAATTAAACTTTGACAAACTTGTATTCTCTTCATTTGTATGCATTGCTTTTGTATATGATTACATATATTGTGCACACTGATTATTATTTATTTCCCTTAGCTTTGTACAAGACTGATGCAAGCACATTGTACACGTCATATTTAGTTTTATATTTGTTTTTCATGCAGAATTAAAATAGTTTTTGCAACTCCATCAGCTTTCTCAGTGGGAACGCATGCATTACATGGTCTTGTCCTCCCCAGAGAGAGTTTTTGAGAGGCAGCATTGTGTCTGCAAATGTAATCAGGACTTCAAACAATGCCTTGTGAGATCCTGAAGGTGATGCACGCTCACAGAGAGTTTGAGGTCTGATCTGAGATACCCAGCATTGCTTACGGCACTTGGGAAATATTGCATTTATTTAAATGTTTTCGTCTAAAAGGGTTAGATTCAAGCATTTTGCTGCTTCTGTTGTTCAAAGGCAGTCATTAGGTTCCATTAAAAGTATCTCCTTCAGACTGCCTTTAGATGCTTACTTCACTCTGGTATAATTTTCAAATTAAAATGATGGGCTTAAGGAAAATTACCCCCTAAAACACATTAACACCAATTAACTTTAATCGGCTTAATTATTTCCTGTAGTTACTTTGCGATGAAGTGTCATGATGTGACATTTTATACAAATGTTACATTCAATTTGGTTACAGGTTTGTCTCAGTCTGTGTACCTGATTTGGTATTCTGGTTGTATAGCTTGTGCCCAGTAGCACATCAGATCAGAACTGAGCATATTATTACTAAGACGGGTTCACACAAGTTGAGCTTCATACAGTACTGAAAATGGAATAGTATTACAAGTTACTTGAAGTTCTGATAAATGCCATCACATTTTATTTTTGAAACAATTGCAGGTTTGTGCAATAATCTTTTCAAACCATATATTGGATTTGTTTCTCATTACATTTTCTTGCTACATTCTGTTCCCTATTACTTAATCCAATGTATCCTTATTTATTGATTACATTGGTTAAATGATACTGTAGTGTTTGTGTATGGAGAGCAGCTGTTTTTATTGCTATGGAGGTGAACAGCGTGGTATTTACTGCTTCTTTTTTAAATACTGTTCAGCTTCTCACTTTTTGACATAAAGTGTGTGGATAAAATCTCAAAGACCTGCTGTGATTAGAAAATTACTACAAATGTTTCCTGCTTCAACATAAGTCAAGAGTCTGATTTGAGGAGATGCAGCATTTAAATACTTTCAGAAATGTTTGAATTGGTTAAAGTACTTGAATTGCTTATTCCCTCAGTTTACCTTTTAGAGTATAACACATCATTAAGTTTCATTTGATGCAAAACAGTTTCTGCCACTGCAGTTTTAAGTAGATCTGTTTCACCCCAGTAGCTGTTAATGAACTTAAATACACAGAGTTGTACTGATGACTTTGAAACTCTTTAGGGGGAGTTTTTCTAATTTCATTAATCAGCTTTACTGAGAAATGTTTTTCACTTATCAAGTGAGAAATGTTTTTCACTTATCAAGTGAGAAATGTTTTTCACTTGTCAAGTGGATTAGCTGTTGAAAGTTCGGATGTCGGCCAGGGACTATAGTCTTCACCAACAGGCTGATGAAAAGATCACATCTCATTTTGAAAATGAATGCATGTATGAGTGTTATGCTTACCCAAAACAGATATCTGTGAACTTTGAGATTTACTCACAGCATGTCATCCAAAAGTTCAGAAGTGTACAAATTGTGAATTAAGGCTCCTGTCTAAAAAAAGTATAGTTTTACCCCCAAAACAGTGATATGAGCCATGCACAGTGTGTGTGTGTCTGTGTGTTTGTTTATGCATGAGTGAGTCATGGTCATGGTTGCTCATGAGGCAGCCGCTCTGGCACTATGACAGAATGAGGCCGCCCGCTGCAGAATGACACGCTCACCATGTCAGACTTTCTCTGACACACACACACACACACACACACACACACACACACACACACACACACACACACACACACACACACACACACACACACACACACACACACACACACACACACACACACACACACACACACACACACACACGTCACACACACACACACACACACACACACACACACACACACACACACACACACACACACACACACACACACACACACACACACACCTCACTATGTCAGCTTGGATAGTGGTGACTCCCCTTGCTGTGAAACACTGCCACACTCTCCAACCCCAAATAGACACGTAAGGAAAAGTGTGTATAGGTGAACAAATAAGTGGTTATGCATAAGTCAAAGCTGAGTCACAGGAAAGCAAGTCCTTCTGGGTATTTTAGCCTCATTACAGCACAATTCCTTCAACGTCTGATGAGTTTAATTCATACTGAAATACACACTTCTTTTGGAATAAATAACAGTACATGAAGGTCTTATTTCCTAAAACATTTGATACAATGCAGATTGTGTTGCATCATGGGATGGAGGTGGAATGAGGCTTTGATTTTGTACTATTCTTACATTTAAGGAATAGTTTCAACTAAAGACTAAAAGTTGTTACAATTATTTTTACAATTTTGTATCACTACCTTCACCTAAATATACAATCTGAGTACTTCTTCCACCTTTTGTTTACATCATTGCATTCAGTTGAAAGGCCTATCACTTTATCAAATATTAAAACTCATGAAAAGAGCAACCATATTAATTGAAACGACAATTGATTTTGAATGGGATACCAAAGGATTCACACCACTAATCATTTCTGGCAGGGCTACAGCATGTGCTGGAAACAAACGGGAGAATGGATATGTGTGGGAGAAAATAACGGAAACAACCAATGAAAAATGAAATAAAGCTTTTAGTCACTGAGCATCCGGCTTTCAGGAGAAACAGAACAAAGATGAACTGGAGAGCCCTACATTTCACAGGATACCCTTGAGGTGTTAGCGCGCCGTCAGTCATTAAGCATTACTCGTCTTAGCTGAAGCCAAATCTTTTCCATTTCAACACTTATTTTTGTGGATTAAATATAAAAATCGAAGAGTGAATTTAGCAGTTTGCCATAAACACAAGTTGATGTTGCTAAGCGACTTGTCTATCTCTACTGAAATGCTTAAGGTCTTTAGAGATGTCTATACTTGTGTGTTCTTTGGAAATGCCAACAGTCCCTCCTAAAAATGATTCAATCTGCATTTAGCATTTCAAGTTATGTTATAAATTGTGGAGCTGACTCCCAGCATGCAATTTGCTTCAAGCTAAGGCACTGGCAAAGAACATGAGTCAGACAGAGAACCATTATAGTTTTACTGCTATAGTGTTACAACATTATGGCTCAAGATTTACCTTCAAGCAAGAAATTATTTGAAACATAGTCTTTATATTTGCTTCCCCCAAAATTCAGTTCATGCTTTTTATTGGACAGTTAACGTTGTGAATGAGGAAATAAACACGACCGGCTGCCTGTTGGTATGCGAGTGGCTTCAGAGAGATTTTCACCAGATAGCAAGACATTTCATACAAAGCCGTATCATTTCATCACATTCAAACACTTCAAGATAAAATGTACACATATTACTTCTTTCTATCGCTATGCTCAAAGGAATGCCAGAGTTGATATAGGTGTGACCTCTTGATTTGATTTCACTGTTTGCCGAGACACTCAGTTCGGGCCGGCAGCCGATAAACAACTCTCCCAGCCTCATGCGCCAAACTTTCTTAAAGTCTCATAAGAGGCTCTGAACATCCTTGCTGTTTGACGTAGAATGCATACTTACAAAACAATAGAGCACTTTCAATATTGGCAGATTATTCTTTGTTTAACACAGACTTTTGACATTTTGTTTGCCCTTAAAGTGTGCTTCAAAGGGCCTTGGAGATTGCGCCAAGTTGTACTGAATAAAACATCTTGCAGCTGATCCTCATCAAATACTTAAGCTAACGGAAAAGAACTGAGAACTTTTCTCTTATTTGTTTCTTTTATTTTCATTTGTGTGTATGTGGCAAAGTTTGAACTTCCCTTCAGGTCGCCCCCTATCTCTCTTCTCGGCCCATGTTGCCCTGCAGCTCTGTGGAATGGAGTCATGTTCTGATTATTCTTACTCTCAGCATCTCTGCACTTCTGCACACTGTCAGGGTAATGCATAGACCTTATCTTCCACAGATACCTCTCTGCATATGAACTTGGCCTTGGGCGGACTACTAAAGGATATCACTGCAGATTGTGGTGGTTGGGAAGTGAACGCTGGGTGGAGGAAGAGGAAGGAGGAGAGAGAAGAAAGAGGAAGGGATTAGGTCACCTGAACAGTTGATAAGGCCAAGGAACGTCTGGCAAATTTTTCTTATAATTTAATAACATTATTCTTTGCCCTTGTCTCTTGGGTTTTGCATTTCATTACAAAGATAGGAAAAAGTATTGAATGATAATACATTGAACAGTTGTGGGATGAATTTTAATGAAGAGAATGAGGATACTTTTTAGACATTTTAGATGCGTATAATAGGGTGAAAACGCTCTTGGTGCCCTGACTGAGCAGCATGAATTTCATTATGGTTTGACTATTCAAGAAAAGTTTTTATTTCATTTCCGAGAACCAATACTTCATCACTGTTTACACTAAGAATGTCAAAGGCTGTGCAGCACATATAGTACGTTCTGGGGAAATTAAGAATGTGTTGGTAGTTTCATAAGTGTTTTTTTTCATTCTGCCTACACAGAATACATTTTAGCTTTGCTTTTCAGATGTCAATATTACATTACATTACATGTCACTTGTTAGACGCTTTTATCCAAAGCGACTTACATACATTCAGTACTGTGGGCAATCCCCACAGGAGCAATTTGAGGTGAAGTGTCTTGCCCAGGGACACAACAACATGCTGACTGCAGTGGGACTCGAACTTGCTATCCTCTGATTTGAAGATCAGCATACCAACCCACTAAGCCACAGCCTCCCTATATACAATATGATATGCACAAACTTGTTAGCATATAAATATCAGTCTACGCCGTATGAAATAAATGCTATTTTAGCCAATTAACCACAATGATAATTGTAGCCAGTAATAGACAGAAGGCATAATGTCTTGTTTAAAATATAGGGTTTTATTCCTGACCATATTACCCCCCGAGGATTGGGTTAAAGAGATCAACTATAAAAGGAAACAATAGATGAAATGCATGTATGTTTTTTTTTACAAATTACTTTAATTTAATCGCCAAAAATGAGCTAACACAAACAGCAAACACATTGCATGTAACACAAGCTAACGGATTTATAGCATAAACACACACACACGTAACTTGCAGTTTAGTCGAATAAACATATTTAAAATGAAATACAAACACCTCCTAGTCTGCGTACTACATTCATTTCCATCCAAAAATTGATAGCTCATACCGCGCTGCAATACCGCGGTTTCTTGATTGTCAAGGGTGTCAAGGAAATGATTACGTGTTAAACACTACGGCACAGATTACAACTGCCTCTATTAACACTGCACCTTTGGTAGGAACTAAAGTGAGTGTGCAGCGTACAAATAAACAGGAAAATGCAAGGCAGTTACAATAACAGACCAAAGTAACTCATTTAACACTCAAACATAAACTACATATTGTTGCACAGCATCAAATCAAAACACCTTCCAGATCCACTATCCTGTTGCACACGGCACATTTATCCACATTTACCCATCCACATGTACCGTCTCCTGTTCTCATAATCATAGTCCTGTGTGCTGCCTTAGGAAATGGCCGCCACACTCCTCAGATATTTTGGATAATTGAACAAATTACAAACGCCTTGTTCTGGGGTAAGTATGGCTCCTAGCGTCGAGTACTTGCCCTTTCGTCTGTTATTAACTGTGAAAGTTGTTGCTTTTCAATTCTGTTTGGCCGTGCAGCATCATTAGTCACCAGGCAAACTTGCCGCGGGCTACATGTGGTACTGTATCAGTCTGCCGACCACAGGGACAAAACAAGTGTGTGTGTGTGTGTGTTCATGTATTTTTTCTATTTAGGTTTTTAGTGTTATGTCCACCATAGATATGGAAATGTCAGAAGTCAACAAAAGGTCAATCTCTTTGACATTTGGCACTGAAACTAAAAATAAACTAGGGCTGTGCTCCCTTCCCACTGAGATGAGTTGAGTTTTCATCCTGATCAAAATGAACATCCTGAAGCGTGTATTTATATGATTTTTAGACCCTAAAGAATCGATTCAGCCCTGACATTCACTACAGCAGCAATGCAATTGTAATCCTACTAATAGGTCTACTATTATTAGAGATTTGTGACAGCATTGGAGAAATCCTCACAAGTAAACTCAAAGTAATCCTCAACTCAAACAGCAAGGAATCATATATGACCTACATATGTTACGAGTAATGTGATAGTGGGTGTTCACTTTTATATAATCCCTACAAAGAGACTTAAACACGGTTCCTTTCACTCCTCTGTCTCCTTTTTCATCCTGCTTTTTTTTAAAGATTTGCATACGAAAACCTTCTTACTCTGCAACTGCCTTTTCACAATAGCTTAATTTACAGGAAAATGTCTAGGGGATAAAGCATGCTGCTGAGTGAGATGCGGTAAGTTTGAAGCACACATAACAATACATCACAAGATGCTCGTAAACTATAACAATGGAGATAAGTAAGGATGCTATCCATTGGAAGCTGAGCCTTGAAATACATACTGGCACAGGGACACAAGGGGAGAACGTTGAGAGGTTCAACAATGTGTTGGAGGATTTCAGATTTTTTATTGGACACAGAAGCACAAATTAGTTTTGGAACTCTCATTTAACCACGTAAAAGTACTTCAAACTAAAATGAGGGAATGCAGATTTTCATGATCTGACGTTTAACAATGGGTGGAAACAACTTTGGTCCATCCCAGAATATCGGTTACAGAATTAAATAAATTGATAACAAATACCGAACGCTAAACATACCTCCAAACTAGGCTGGTAAGAGAAGTTAGAGCCTGCCTCGTAGCAGCCATATGTGAATAAAGGAATGCCAATGCTATACTTACTTATACACATAGACTAATTGTGCTCCACACAGGCCCATCACATATTTTTAAATATATATATATATTTTTAAGAGGAATTTTTGCTTAAAGTGGACCTATCATGCTATATTATAATAATATAGTGTCGGACCATACCTATATAAGGCATATTTATACTTTTTTTTTCTCAAAATACCAAACAGATCATGCATTTTAGCCATGCCTCATTTCGCTCAATTTACCCCTGTTTTTGCAAGGGCTGATTCTGTGAGCACCATCTACTGGTCTGGCATATGTACTACAGCGTCTCCAGCGCTTTCGAACGGCAATGGCCGTGGCTGTCTCCTCCTGATTGGTGGAGTTGGCCCAATAGCCGTAGCGCCACTGTCCTGACGTCAGGACAGTGTTCAAAACTGGATCAGTTTTTATCAGATCCGTTGCAGCCCCTTTTTTAGAGATTTGGGTATGGAGGAAAATAGAGAGGGTCGTGTTTTCTGACACTTGGTGAGTTCCCTGGAACACCGGGGACACATATTCATGTATAAAAGACGTACAAAAGTGCATTTTGCATGATATGTCCCCTTTAAGTATTTAATACAAGTACAAAACTCCTTTAGGAAATAACTAGGAGTGTAGGTTGTGTGATTAACGCTAGCTACTGTGGTTGAGGCAGACAGGGAGAGAGAGGTGTGCAGCATTGCAGTGTGTTACTTGTCGGATAATTAATAAAACTGTTAACCAACTCAAGTTCCTATTGCATCTTGCCTGCCTGAAGCTAGCGACAACAGCTCAGGCTATTTGTCATTGTAGTGAAATCTCGCAGAGGTGGGACCAAGTCATTGTTTTGCAAGTCCGAGTCAAGTCTCAAGTCTTTGTGCTCAAGTCCAAGTCAAGTCTCAAGTCAGGATGGGCAAGTTCAAGTCAAGTCCAAGTCCTAAACTTTGACAAAACGGGTCTTAAACAAGTCATTATGTGCTTTTCACCAAATGTAATGACACCCATCAACAGAATAATACTTAATAATTAAACTGCTCTTTATTAGTCACATTAATCATTTAATAATCCATTTTCTCTCTGCTGGTAAAGTAACGTGTTTTTCTTCTATTGTAAGAGGGATCAGTAAGGTAAGGCTACCGTGACGGTTTGATTCAGAAGGAGTTTAATTGATAAGATCCCTGATGTTGAGGTAACCAGAATGTTTATTTCCACTGTGTACAACATGTTATAAGGGACCCACAACCTATCTTCATGCAAGGGATAATGTGCAGCGAGGCGTCTCTATGGGGAAAAGAACACCTGAATCTAGATCCCTCTGCAGGTGGTACTTTAACTGTATTTTGATGCTAATACTTTTGTACTTTTACTTGTAACATTTTGAATGCAGGACTTTTTATTGTAACCGAGTATTCCTACACTCTGGTACTTTTACTCAAGTACAAGATCTGAACTTCTCCCACCTCTGACAATAAATCCTGAGTGGTTACCAAAAAAAAACCCTGCTCTGAAGGTTATTTTCATTTGACAAATCCTGCACTCAGCTTTGCTTTCTCCAATATCATTGAAATGCAGCCAGATGCTGCTCCTTTTTTCGGTTTTCGCTAATTTCTTGACTTTTTCCGACGCGCTTGCATTTAAATCTGTCTCCCCGTCGCTCTGTGTAGCTGGCCTGTACCACTACACCTGCTGTCTTTGGAGCGTCTGCCCCCCACCCTTCTTTCACATAATGGTATGATCCTAGTGTGTCCTCACATATGATTGGCCGCATGGTGGCCCAGCTAAATAAAGACCCGCCCCTGCCTGCAAGGATTCTCAGCAAGAGTTGCAGCGGCTGGAGATTCTGCTCTCCCCGACGGGAGTCTGTTCTTCTAGCGGCATCTCGCGATCGGCGTGTTGGAGACCTCTGAATTAAATTATCAAGTCACCTCAAGTCAGAGGGCTCAAGTCCAAGTCAAGTCCCGAGTCATTGGTGTTCAAGTCCAAGTCGAGTCGCAAGTGTTTTGTGATTTTGTCAAGTCGAGTCCAAAGTCATCAAATTGGTGACTCGAGTCTGAATCGAGTCCAAGTCATGTGACTCGAGTCCACACCTCTGGAAATCTGCATTTGTCTTTTATATATCAACATTCAATAAAGCTGTTCCAAGTAACTCCACTTTTAAAGGTTAAACACAACGCTTCGTTTTCATATATTTTATATAAAAGTATTGGTCAGATGTTACAAAGAGGCTGCTCTAGTAGTACTGTATAATGCAATGGACTTTAACTCTGTACAACATACTTGAGCATTAAATAGTAATGGTGCCCATTATGGCCAGTGGATAAGAAACGTTTATTGAACTTTAAAGATTCATGCAGAATCACAGGGGCACCTCATAGGGACTCCATTATTAAAGACATCTCAGTAGCTGAGCAGACGTCCACTTAGAAAAGAACAAATGTGATGGCTGTCTCCTCACCACCAAGTCTGCCTTTAAATCAGAAAACGTTTAATTTAGTTACCTTGAGTGCTGTAAAAGTGTGTGCAGGACTGTGAGGGCTGTAAATAAAGCATAGAGGCACATTATATTGGATTGGGATTGATTCCAGGTGCCGGGAACCTGGGGTCTGTTGCCCAAAGAAAGCAAAATCCTATTATTCTATTATTCTATTACGGAAAACGCTAAATCATCACTGCTGTCTACGGATTTAAACAAGATGAAAACACAAACAGAGATAAACAAATAGAGCACACTGCGGACATTGATGCAATACATTGATTGATCAGTGGGATTAACAATGGCATCCATTAGTTTCTTAATGGATGTTTTGGAGCCTTTTGTTTGGGTTTACCAATTGCTGCCAACTTTACTTTTCATTTCCTTTAACTTCCCTGCCAACATTTAAAGAACTACAAGGTTGTATAAACAGTGACTAGGTTAGAGGTAGGCAGGTTTCCACCACCACCCTTGCTCACATAATTGTCAGTTTACAAACAAGTCCCCAAACATATTTTATTTCCAGGCCTTCACCTTTTAACAAAATAAAAGTAACCAACAAAGACACAGTGTGAGTCCTTTGAAGCAGTCTTCAGTCCTGAGCTGTGCTAAACCAAATATTAACACAGCTTGCCACAGCACTCTCAATTATCCAGCAATACATATTCACCAGAGATGTGATGCTCATGCACAAAACTTCTGGAGAGGCTTCGGAAAGTACTTCCTCTATTCTGCTTACTTACTGGTGCAGTCGGTGTTCAAAGACTATGTGCAGGTGAGATGTTTGTCAAGAAATGTAAAACTATTATCAATTTCAGAAGTCAGAGTATGACTTTTTCTGTTCCGCTTAAAGTCAACATTGATGTCCACCAGTAAAATCCCATTTGAATGAAAACAGTTCAAAAAATACTAGATTTACAAAGATGATGGGTGGACTCGTATGCCTTCACCATTCACATTTTATAAGAACAATGTTCTCGAGCCAAGACTTTGTTTACAGACATGCCAGAAAGGGTTGTCTTAAATCCACAACAGACTAACCCCTGATCCTTATCTGAAACACATCTCATATATTTCAGTTGTGGCTTAATGTAGTTGAAGGAAGGTGTTAGTATGTCCCATAACAAATATCCGTATTAAACTGATAATCCTTCAAATGGAGAGATATTATAATCCCTTTTATTGTATCAACCCCTTTGTTTCCCTCTCTGACTCTTGGGAGAAGTTATACATTTGTTACAAAAAGGGATTTTTGTTGCCACATGGCAGTTAAAATGTATACTTAAGTTTTGTTATAGCCCTGTCTCAATTTGCCATACCAAGCCATATAAATGTGTTATTCCGGATGTTGTGTACTTCATTGAATTAAAAGGCAGTCCCTTGAACTCTCCCTCTGGCATGGATATTCTTTTGAATTTCATTTTATAACAGAAGTAGTCAGCTTAAAGGATAATTCACCACAGAATAATGTGGTTGAAACACAATGCTGCATTCTCAAAGCGATGAAACTTTTATGTGGCACGACCCCTGAAAGTCACCGCAGATCTTTTTATCAGCTGTCAAAGGCAGAAAATACTAGCTTTGACATCCCTGATAGGGTGTTTGTTTAGAAGTGCACCTACTTAAAAGTTTCAACCCATTGAGAATTGGTTTTGGATTTAGTTTTTATTCACCCTTCAAAAGAAAAATCCGGCTGTGCGGGCAGAGAAGCAAACATCTATGAACAAGCCTTGATGATTGAATAAACAAAACAACACAAGTTTTCTCGAGAGAAATAAAAGTTACACAATTTTTCAATTTGCTTGTTCACTACTTCAACGGTTACAATCACCACAGCACAGGTGCAGATAACGCAAGCAACAAGAAAAGCTTTCAAACTGTGCAAATAGTTTTTCATCAAGCATGGTGTTAAATGCTGCAGACCTTAACACCTTCAAAGGCTTCATGTAGGAATACTTGGCATGGCTCCAAAGCTTTCAATCACCACTTAAGATCCACTCTGTGGTTGCCATTAGATGATGGATTCCAATTTTCTATTTCAAGCTTGCTGTGTTAGTGGCTGCTGTCCAAAGGGAAGTGTTTCTCATGCAAACAGCAAACGCTCCTGTTAGTCATCATTACAGGAAATAGCAGACTTTTATCATTGTCCGCATCTACAATTCACAAGAAGAAGCTATGGGCTGGATCTTCTTAGACATTTTTATCACAGAGCTATAAAACAGGGACAAAAATATCAGCAGTCTGCACAAGTATACGGTTCGTCCTTTCACACCAGAGCCATGAAACACACTTACCGTAAGCAGTGACGTACGCTGGAATCAGTGTGATAAACTTTGACCTGATCTTCACCTTTTCCATAACTGTGTCCTCTCATATGTGTAAGCATATAAGCTTGAATTCAATGAGAGATAATGAAGTTTTCTCTGCGCATGCTCTCATAATACCAATCTCTCTTTCTTTTCTCTTCTGTTTTGTGAAGACAGAGCGAGCGATCCCCAAGGAAAGTTATATGGGGCTGGAGGGCTGATTGTGCTATTCAATAGAAGCGTTATTACAATCAGGCCGTGGCTGGCAATGCAGACACATTACTGATAGGGAGTCTCAAAGAGAAGGAGAGAATCAAAGAAAGGAAACCCAAGGAGATGCTGTCAAAGCCTATCACAAATCCCGCTTCCACCATTGAGAACTTTTAATTTGTTCAAACCGTCATGGCTGACTACATTTCCAAACCTTTGTTTGTCATCAGAAGAAGTGAAATGCATTTGGATTCCTTGTGATACCCACGATAAGGGAAAGTGTTTTTCTCACACATTTTTTATTCGTTTTTGAGTCAATGGTGTATCATATCCGTTAGTTCAGGTTATGTATACAGAGCTGGACTGTGTGTGTGTGTGTGTGTGTGTGTGTGTGTGTGTGTGTGTGTGTGTGTGTGTGTGTGTGTGTGTGTGTGTGTGTGTGTGTGTGTGTGTGTGTGTGTGTGTGTGTGTGTGTGTGTGTGTGTGCGTGTGTGTATAAATGGCATTGGAAAGAAACGAGGGGAGAAATTGGACTGTCTGGCAGTATTATAGCAGCTATCAAACCCTGCTACTGCAGCAGTGCTCATAATCAGAGATGGGGAGGCAAAGTGACTGCTGAATAGATTTTGAGTTTTTCCTCTAGTCAAAATGCCCTGTCAAAACTGAATAAAATCTTAGCTGGAGGCTTGCAACATTATATTTTTGTTCTTGCAGAAATTATTCCCTTATAATGGGGCGGCTGACCTTTGACATCGTAGGCATGCCATTCATTTACAGTAATGGCCTCATCCTGAGTCAGAATCTGTGCTCATAAACAGAGATTGTGCCAGAAAGGAAAACCATCAAGTGAAGTCATTACTCAAATTGGCATCATCCTACTGAATCCGGGTTTTGCTAGTCATTTTGAATTAGTTTTGACAATTTGAAATGGGCTACAGTGAGATGGAGGAAAACCAAGGCATCATATTGGAAAATACCTTGAGGGTCTTCTGTTAATTAAATCCACCTGCCAAATAAAGGAACCACTTATGTGTTTACTAATGTCCACAACATATAGCAAATGGAGGACTGTTTTGGCTAATAAACCCTGACACAATCTTGGACAGATGAGATGAGCTTATTGCTTGGAACATTGCTTCCGATGCTAATTTGACTAACTCTAAATCAAAGAGCACTGTGGGCTTCATCCAAATCATGTCAGAGGTTTTTACACTCCAACATGATAAGTGTATAGACCCAATTTCCTCCAACTAGCACTGTGACTCGTCCTCACACACCTGACTAATCCTGTTGCCTCCCTTTGGATATTAAATCTGGCAGGATAAAAAAAAGAATACGTCCAAACATGAATGTTTCTGAGTGGCCCTAATTTCCCTGGATGACAGTGTTGGTTTTCTACCTTGGTGGGCAGCGCTGTTTAGACAAGGCAGACTACCTGCCACGGGAAATTGTGGGTAATAACACATTGGCATTGAACCAATTCAAAGCAGGTCTGACAGCAAGGGCACAGACAGCCATTACTGCTTGTCCAGAGGATTTATGAGATATTTAGGAAAATGTGATGGGTGCTTATCGCGGAAACATTATCTCTGTCAGAGAAACAAGTAGAAGGATGTTGATACTGATGAGAAATGGTGTATGAAAAAACTAAATTGGCTCACTGATACATAAAGTTCACATGGGCAAAACTCAAATGGACTATAAACTTTAAACACAAGTCATGTGCTAGGAAATGCTGTTCAACAATTGGTCAGACATTAAGGGGGTAAAAACGCAAATCCCGGCAATTTCTACCGGAGCCTCCGCCATGGAGCATCGGCAGGTTATTTTCATGCTGCTGTTAATCTGGAAATCAATGGACTCTAGTGGACGGGGTGTATGATTATATAATCAGATAACGTTCGATAAAAAACATTATAACACATATAATGAGAGACGTTCTTCAGTAAGGAGGGCGTTTCACCGACGGCAGGTGGCTCTGACTTTTATGTATAGTTTTTTGTTTGATAGTTGTTTTTACTTGACACGACACTGTTCAACACTTCATTCTGCTTCACTCTTTCGCTAACGATTTTGAAGACATCCGCGTTCTTGTGACTCGTAAATACTACACTTCCTGCGTTTTGGTGCGGACTGCATTCACACCAGCGATGATCCGCTCCAGAGTTCACTTGCAAGTCCGGTTTTTTAGTTCACTTCAGAGGTCTCGGACTGCGTTCACACCAACCCAAACAAACCGCACCAAGCGGCTAAACGCACCAGGGTTTGATTCAACCGGACTATACAAGGCTGGTGTGAATGCGACCTAAAACAATATTAGAGTTGAGAGATTATTCTCCATGCCCTGGTATTGCAAAGTGGTGATTGTCCTATTCGGTCGCACACGTCCTGGTTGACAATTTGAATAAAGTCTGTTAAAAACAACGCCATTAGACATGATGTTTCACACCACGTTTGCATTTTCACACAACACACACATGTATTGCCACTGCCAAGGCCTAAATTCAGCTACTACAGTTTTGTTGTACATTTACTCTTAAATGACCCATTATGTTGTATTTTAGATCAACTTTATTACTTCTTTGGATGATGCTATTTTCTGCCGCCTTAACATTTAACTATTATACATAAATGTCCCCCATTGTAGACTGTTTAGTAAAATGTTTATGACTTTCAATATTAACGATTTTGTGTCTCTTAGTACCCCACTTTTATTTTCTGAAGGCTTGAACTTTAAAGTCCATTACAATAAAGTGCAATTTCTACTGACAAAATAACCAGATTTCAGCAAATGTTACTCAACGGGATTGACTGCATTTATTTTAGTATATTCAGCATTTTGACTCAAATAAACATCAGTGTGTGTTCGAGATGATGAAGGATGATGTCACCCTGTGCCAACACTGCTTGGCATTTATGAAATCTAGATTTAGATATAACTCAAATAAAAATCTGATTTATCATCTTGTTATTTCTTGTGCTGATCTTATTTTTTGGTGAGCAAAAGACATTTCACCTCCTAGGGTTGACAATAAAGTCATATTTTATTATCCAGCCAGTGCCTTGCAGTCTCCAAATGTATTCTTTATGCTTCTGCCATTCCATCACTCTCTTTCCCCCTCACTGCCCTGCTTCAATTTCTGTGCATATTTCAGCCTCATCAGATGATATCCAGAACCATTCTAGTAAATATGAAGACATTATGATACAGGATGAGGCGGCAGTGACTATATGTTCTTCTCCTACATTGTGCAATCCTGACGCAGCTGTATGCACTGAAGATTTACGCTCCAGTGCCTCTTCAGTCCCTTAATCGGAGGTCCTTAGCGGGATCTCTGAATGTCATTACCGGCTCTTCTGAGGCACTGACAGAAACACGCTGGGGAACGGGAATCACACGCGGCCCCCCGAAAGAATCTCATTACTGCAGAGTCAAATATGAGAGTGAAACTGGAAGTCCAGCCTCACACCTTCTTCATTTCATACCCTGCTGTGTCACTGCACAGTTTGAAGACAAATGACCATCCATTCTTCTTCTACTTGTCAGTCCCATTATTAAAGTTCAGGGGAGCTCTACCTCCTGTGAAGGGCTATCTGTCTCTTATCTTTACGAGAGTTCAAGGAGTGTCTAGGTGTGCAACATCCATTTCATGATTTGCCGTATCATATTTTAAATTCCTTTTCATTAAGATTTTTTCCAATCCAGTCATTTGTTACCGTCTATTTGAAAGGATTTACAAGCTGAGAGCAGCTGACCTCCTGCTAACATACAAAACCCTGTAATTTGGTAGATGCAGTCCAGTGTTGTTGGTAATTGGCAGAAGGTGCAGGGGTCACATTCATCGTAGACTGCTACTTACATTTAAAAGGTCCTCAATCAGAGCTCTTAGCATAGTGTTGACCTGCCTTTGTGCCTCAAACAATGGAAAAAAAGTATTCTTTTTTAAAAGTATTGCTTTTTTTCCTGCTCGAATGAATGATTTATGTGATTGATATAATTACTACATTTTAATATTATTTATCAAATCAAATCAAATCAAATCAGGTTTTATTTATATAGCACATTTAAAAGCGATTTTTGGTCGAGCCAAAGTGCTGTACATGTAATAAAAACACATTACTACAAATCACAATAAACGACAATAAATTACAACAGATATATCTTAAAAACAAAATAAAAATAAAACACACGGAAAAGTCAGGAGTCGTGCTCCGCTCTAACTAGAAAGCCAGAGAGAAGAAGTGTGTTTTTAGTTTTGATTTAAAAACCCCTAGGGTCTGGGCCGACCTCACATGGAGGGGCAGAGTGTTCCAGAGCCTAGGGCCAGCTGCTGCGAAGGCTCGGTGCCCTCGGGTTTTCAGCCTGGTCTTGGGCACTACCAGCAGCAGCTGGTCAGCAGACCTTAAAGCTCTGGCTGGGGTGTAGCGCTGGAGCAGTTCAGTTATATAGGCCGGAGCCAGCCCATTTAGTGCTTTAAAAACAAATAAAAGGATTTTAAAATCAATTCTGAACCGAACTGGAAGCCAGTGTAGTGAGGCCAGAATAGGGGTGATGTGGTCACGCTTTTTGTGGCCAGTCAGCAAACGTGCAGCAGCGTTTTGGACTAGCTGTAAGCGTTTAATTGAGGCCTGGTCCATACCCACATACAGAGCGTTACAATAGTCCAGTCTCGAGGTTACAAAGGCGTTAATAACCCTTTCTAAGTCATTAAAAGATAAATACGACTTGGTTTTGGCCAATAGTCTTATTTAAAAAAAGCAGGATTTTACTACGGTGCTGACCTGCTTGTCGAATTTAAAAGTGCTAGTGAAGGTCACTCCAAGGTTCATGACCGAGGGGAGGATGTTTTTTTTGATAGAGCTCAGAATATCAACCGGAGAGGCTGGAGGTTGCGGTCCAAAAAAGATGACCTTAGTCTTGCTCTCGTTGAGGTTGAGAACGTTTTTGCTCAGCCAGGATTTTATCTCTGCTAAGCAGTCCATCAACTGCTGTAGTGAGTGTTTGACATTTGCTTTGAGAGGCAGATAGATCTGTACATCGTCGGCGTAGCAGTGGAAGGGAATGTTATGTTTTGTGAGAATTGAACCTATGGGCAGTATGTACAGTAGAAAAAGGATGGGGCCCAGAATCGAGCCTTGGGGAACCCCACAGGTAAGAGGGGCTTTGGCAGAGGAGAAGGCACCTAGCTGCACTGAGAAGCTACGGTCTGTCAGGTAGGACCTGAACCATGCAAGGGCAGAGCCTGTGATGCCAGCGGACTGTTCAAGCCGTGACAGCAGGATACTATGGTCCACAGTGTCAAAGGCAGCTGTCAGGTCTAACAGCACCAGGACAGCTGGGCTACCTGAGTCGGCGGCTAGGAGCAGATCATTAAAAACTCTTAAAAGGGCTGTTTCAGTGCTGTGCATGGGTTTGAAGCCAGACTGAAACTTTTCATGGATTCCATGGATGGTTAAAAAAGACTGCAGCTGGGCGTAGACTACTCGCTCCAGGGCTTTTGATAAAAAAGGTAGCTGGGAGATGGGCCTAAAATTTGCGAGAATGGAGGGGTCGAGATTTTTCTTTTTAAGGAGTGGCTTAACCACGGCATGTTTGAAGGCAGCTGGGACACATCCTGAGGTAAGAGAGGTGTTTAAAAGTAATAAAATACTTGCTCCAACTGAATCAAAAACATCTCTGAGAAGGCGAGAGGGAATGCTGTCTGAGGTGCAGTTTGTCGGCCGCAGGTGCTTGACTACATCCGAGAGAGAAGAGAGGGATACAGGGTCAAAGTGGTCGAGGACAGCAGGGCACAGAAAAGGAGCAGGATCTGGGATAGCACTAGTGTGGGCTAGCCTAAGAGCAGATACCTTTTCAATAAAAAATGTAAGAAACTTATCACAGAGAGTAGTCGATGGGACAATAGAAGAAACATCACAGGGATTAATGATAGAGTTGAGGACATTAAAAAGAACCTGAGGTTTATGGCTGTTTTTGGAGATTAACAGAGAAATGTGCTCTGTTTTGGCTGCTTTGACTGCCGTCTGGTAGTCAGAAAGGCAAGCACGAAGGATTTCTAGGGAGACATGGAGTTTATCCTTTTTTCATTTTCTCTCTGCACGCCTGCAAGCGCGTCTGAGAGCACGAGTACAGTCATTGAGCCACGGCTCTGATAGAACTTTGGTGCGTCTAAGCGTAAAAGGAGCAACAGAATCCAGTATTAGTGTGCATGTCGAGTCAAACATGGAGATAAGCTCATCAGCATTAAAAGCACAGTTCACATCTAATTTACAGATCAGAGAAGCATTAAAAACATCAGAGAACTGTGAGGCAGTCAAGGGGTTAATCGAACGCAGACGACGCGCCGGGGCACGTGATTCGACTCCTGCGGAAGGGATGGAGGTTGTAAACAGAACCGGTAAATGGTCTGAGATACGCGTTGCTGCACATATTTCATCCACAGATACAGACAGTCCAAACGATAATACTAAGTCCAAAGTGTGTCCTTTTTCGTGTGTTGGGCCAGCCACGGACTGAACATTCATCTTATGTGAAAAGCAATAACCCATGAAAAGCTTTTCTGTTGTTAAATAATATTGAATTCACATGTAAGAATAAATTCATTATCATTAATGGAATATAAAACATGTTGCATGTATTTTTTTTGCAGATAGTTAGGTGACAAATTGGGTAAAACTGTAATGTCTAAACAATACACTGAATAAGCTTGCATTTAAGCTTTCATATTTGATATTAGGCATTCAAACAAGAAAATAGTTTTATGTTTGTAGTCTAAGTCCTTTATGTCCACATGGGAATAACTGAGAAGTCAAAAAGACCTAACCTAAGATCTCTCAGGATAATGGAGTCAAATATCCATTTTGATCTGGGGTCGCTTTGTTCTTACAATAGAAGCATCAGGACAGCAAATACAATAAATCAGCTTGAGCAAACACAGCTAAGGGCTCATGCTAAAGGAGAGGCTGAGTTTAAATGTTTGATAGGATGAACATAAGACGAAGGGAAAAGAGAAAGAGAAAGGAAGGAAGTTAATATTGACAGTCTGAATGGTAGAGGAGGATATGCTGGTAATATTCGCAGAGGCCACCATTACCAAAGTGAATTATATTTAACAGTAGCTTCATGTTTTTGTAGCTAAACTAAACTGTAGAATAACACATTGGTAAACAGGGACAAACGTCCATGTGATTTGACAAAAGTAGATTAGTCTGTACAGAGGGAAATTGTTTTTCTTATGCTTTTGAGAAATGAATGAATGGATGCAAGGATGTTTGTGTTGTGCACAAACACTTCTTCCTGTTTCTTTGTCAAAATGTAAATGTCTGTTCAATAGCAATATGTGTTGTTATTATTTTCATTAGTAATATTGTGTTTGATTGCAAACTGCTCAGTGTAACATAGCATGCAAAGTAAGATGGTATCACAACCTAAATGGAGCCAATCATAATGCAAAGCTCTTACTTACTATGTATTATCATTAGTGGACCAATCATCCTCCTGTACTCCAAATGGTCACACACACAAAGTGACCAGAGGCCTGTACTATGAAGCTGGATTTTCGCTTAGCCGGCTAACTTCAGGGAAATCTCGGGCTTTCCGGTCCTACGACGCTGGTTCTCTTTTTAGCAGGCTAGATTTCCATGGTAACTTATGCTGAGCGGCAAACCTGCTCCGGAGCAGGTTAGGTTGCAGGCTAAGAGATCAACTCAGTGAAAGCACCGCCTGCTGACCAATCAGAGCTCCGTGTGCGGAGTTTAAAGCGATCAATTCATATTACAGGATAGAGGAAATACAGAAAAACTGCCGTTGCAGGAAAGACGGCCGGCCAAAATCAACTGACTGTGTGAACGTGAAAATTAATAGAATATCCCCTCCCATCTTCAGAGCAATCTGACTATTATAACATTAGCGTTAAGAAAGCTTACTTAAATATCTGCCACAACATAAGTAACCGGATCAGAGTAACATTAAGTACAGTCCGCGGCACTGTGAGTGCAGACGTCGATGTGTCCCATTATCATTCATATCATATCACATCATAATGTATCATATATTTCCTTATTTGAGTCAGCTTCTTGAGCCGTATCTGGCCGTGCAACACTCACAGTGTCACATACTGTATGCAGAAGTATTATTTTAAGCAACACATTAAGTTGATGAAACACTCGAGTCAAATTCTCCTAATTAAAGTCAGATCCACTCGTGTCTTGGACGGGGCAGTGATTTCATAAACCTGTTAATGTACGCATTCAAACACTTTTTCTTTTACCAGCTGTATTCACCTTGCAGGTGCAGCTATGTGGCTTTTATCCTGGATAAAGTGTTTAAATCATGGATGTTTAAAGTTTAACTTCTTCATATTTGACTAATATTAAAGTTCACTTTTCATTCAGGAAGTATGACGCTGCGCTGTCAGTACGCTTGTCCGTGTTTGAGATTGGTCGAATGCTCCAAATACCACCCCTTTCATGTGAACGCGCACCTAACTAGATAGGACACGGCTGGCTTGAGCGATCCACTTGATAACCAGCGTCGTAGTACAGTTTAGCGAGAGCGCGTATGTTTTGGATTGGGCCAACCGGCTAACTCAAACATATCCAGGTTAGGTTGAACCAGCTTCGTAGTACAGGCCTCAGGTGTGGTTTTGAAAAAGCATTCCTGAGGAGAAAAAAAATGCTAATCAGAGCTATTTGAAGTAAATCATGGCTTAATTAGTCTTGAGTGGCGCTGATCAAAAGGGAAGGAGGGTGGGTTGTGCAGGTTGAAGGGTGCTTTGGTACATAATGTTGTGACGGTGCAAACCAAAGACAACAAATCATTACAGTATTCTGAGAAGATGACTGCTGGAAAATGGAGAAGTGCTGATGAAATATGATAGCCATCAAAGAGATTTCCTCAAATGTACTCCCGGCAGTCCACTGGGATTGTTGTGTTTGTTATATTGGCTAATTGTAAAGACAAACTGACAGCTCTTTTAAACACACTGTGCCTGTAGCCCGCTCCAGAGAAAGCAATCATGTTGTTTCTTAAACATGCAGAACAAATGACTGAATAAATGAACTCTAAAAAGGCTCAAAAATACATTCTCAAGCAAAATAAACGCCAATATAATGACCTCAGTAAAATCACATAGTGGATTTAGTTGAAGGAGAAGGAGTGTGTTATTATTCCTGCATATTTTGTGGATGAAATCCTCCATATAAATATGTGTTATTCCTAACACAGACACAAGTGAAGAGTGAGGTAACTTGTCTTAAAAAGAACAGAGAATAACATTTAGTTTGAATTTATTTTAAAGGTGTTGCACAGAAGTTAGAATAGATTCACAACAAAACAACTTCCACAGATAACTGTCTAACTCTAACTCCCAGTCAATTTACTGTCAGCACAGAAAAATGCACAAGCTTTATGCTTTTATTGCTGCATTGTTCACTTGGTCTGCGTCGACCACAATAAAAGAGTAAAACTTGTTGACAGTTATTGGGCTTTTGAATGGATCCATAGTGTAATGCCACACTGCGCTTATGTCATGTATTTTGGGGTCTACTACATATACTTCATCTCTCAATAGGCATTTGACAGCTGAAACGGAAATAACAACTATCCAAACATCATCAAACATACTGTAGTCTGTAAATGGAGAGAAACTTCAAGCAGAACATGTTTCTGGCCTTGTTTACTTCAAGATAAAGCTCACACGATGCATGTTTTCGATTTAAAGGTCCCTATTATACTGTTTTTCATCAATATATTATAGGTCTCAGATATATACAGAACATGTCTCTGAAGTGTTTGGCTCCAAACACCAAACAGATCATTGTAGCATCCCATAATCCCCTCTGTTTCAGCCCTGTTTCAAAAGTGCTGATTCTCTGTCTGTTACTTTAGATGAAAATAAGGAGCCACTCCCCACGCCCCTCTGAGAAATATTTGGTTAAAAAGAACACAATAGGCGTGTTCACACCGGAGTACTTTTACCCGTTTCAATTTTGATTGGCTGGGCGAATTGCAAACCACGCCCCGTAAAACTCTGAAAAGTTTTATGAAGCCGCCATTGTATTTGCTGGCATTAGCATTATTAGCATTAGCATTAGCCCCAAGCACCAACGGAGAGAGAATAACTTATGGCAACACAAAAAAAAAATGGGAGCGGTGGAGTGATGAGGAGGTATCGGCGTACTGGCGATTTACTCGGAAGGCTTCAGTAGAAGCTGCTGGGAGTCCCAGTAGCTTCTATTGAAGCCAGTCCTCAACTCCGGGGACTTCCGGCCGGGAACTTCGGATGGCAGTATACGCCGTGAAGTGGTTTGTGGCCTGCAAGTAAACCCAAAGCAGAAGAAGTGACGTCAGCGACTTCATTTGCGTAATCTTCCCTCAGGGAACTTATTCCGGTGTGAACGCGATCGGCTCTTAGTTCCATCGGGGTACTAAGTGCCGGCACTAAGTGCTGGGCACTAAGTAAGGCAAAGTACTTGGTGTGAAAGCGGCTAATGGTGCTCTAGGAGGAGATTCAGGTGATAAGGTGGGGGGGTTACCTTGGTTGGTGATTGGCTAATGGTTACACAAGCCAAACATTGTTATGACATCATAAAGTGGCCAAAATCTGATCAGCTCATTTTCAGACAGGTTTTTATATAAATGGATCAGGACAAAAAGTGAGAGAATCTTTTTTCCTGAAACTTTCACAATCTCTTTACACAGAGGGGACACATGTTGATGTAGAAAAGACATGAAAAAGTAGATTTTGCATAATATGTGACCTTTAACTTAAATGTCTGCCAGACATCAATTAGTAACTTAGTGTCTTCATAAATCAACATTTAGAATTACATCTTAAAAACAGGGGGAAAAATGTATTTATATATATTCTCTTTGAATATGGCATCTTAATTAGGCATTTCAAGTGGACCTATCATGCTATATTTGAAATATATATTGTAGGGCCATACCTATACAAAACATGTCTGTGAAGTTTTTTTTTCAAAATACCAAACAGATCCCCCATTGTAGCCATCCCTCATACTGCTCAAACCCCTCTTTTGAAGCCCTGTTAGAGAAACGCGGATCTTGGGTCCTTAGCTTGAAAAAAAAGAAAGCAGAGGAGGCGGAGCTAATGCCTGATCAGAATTATACCGGAGATAAAGTTACATTCTGCTGTGATAAAACGCCATCCTGTTTAAACCACGTCAAGGATTATTTCTGAAATAGTATGGAGCTCAAATGCCTTTTCTCTTGCAGGTTTATCACAAGGTGAGTTCTTTTTTTATTTCCTGCTTTTTAAACACATTACAGGTTAGCTCTGAGTGTTAGCGAGGCTTGCTAATGTACTGTAAACAAAGACGAGATTACGTCCAAAACACGTCAGGCATTGTTTCTGATAGCAACTTTCTGTGGGTCCGCTGCCGATTTGACGTCAGTTCGGATGGAATCTGTATCCGCTCGTTGTACACCCGTTTTTAAAAGATTTGGGTACGGAGGAAAAGAGAGAGGGTTTTATTTTCTGACGCTGCGTGAGTTCCCCGACGCACCGGGGACACATATTTATGTATAAAAGACATAACAAAGTGCATTTTGCATGATAGGTCCCCTTTAACTAAAATACTCTGGATCTTTCCTAATGCTCTCCTGCCTGGTAAATGGCAAGATATTTCCAACAGGAATTATTTATCAAAACCCATATACAGTAACTCCATGGTTCCTACAGTGAATCTTGCCATGCTACCTAACACGTTGGGCATGTTATTAATACATGTTGTACCTCTGTGTTTCTTGTCGTTACCAGGTAAGCTTTTACTTGTTTAATTAAATGTTTAATTGGGAGGGAGATGCATTAAGTGCGTGTAATGTCCTCCATGTAAGAAAACAGAAGCTGCATATAAGCCAGAGCATTGCTTAACTTCTCCAAATTCCTATCCACCCAAAAAGCTGTGGCTGATGATCTCCTAAAGATGTTGTAAAAGACCTGTCTCATTCTGAATAGCCGATGTGTTACTTCGGAGCAATTTATGTGTCATCCGACATTTCAGGAGGAAAGCTGTTTGCCAGAGACTTCTTTTCTCCTGGAAGTCATTTTATCCATTCGATCTCTATTTCATTCTCCCGACTTACGTGCTCTCTTATGTCTATCACCATTTGTGGTACACGTTTTTAGCAGTGGACGTCTGAACCGCATCTTTATTCATTGGGGCGCAGAGTGTGAAACACGGGTTGAACAAGTTGACCTCTCTTTGAATAGTGCGGCATTTGCATCTGAAAGGGAGGGTTGTGGAGTTCAAATGAAGATAAGGAGAGAATACGAAATGCTTTATTTCCTGTCTCCTCCTACCATTGTGCCTTGAGGCATTTGATCTCATTGCTCTTTTTATTTTGGCTTTGGATGTTTTTTTTTTACACGCATATTCACCGCACACACATGGATGCACTCATTGCCTTTGTTTGACCTCTTGTGAATAAGCATGCACGCACACTCAATCCTATCCCGCCTCATCTGCTGCTAAGCTCTTGAACTCTGTAATAAGTGCTTATGAATTTGTCAGAGATTTAAACTGTGCAGTGGCTGTACATCAGCAGGGGAATCGGGATGGAAGCGAGTGAGAGGAGGAGGAGGAAGGGAGAAAAAAAATACAGGGGAAAAGCCAGAGTGCCCTGGTGAGGGATCAGGGCTGAATGCACTGCCCTCTCCATCCATCCTGGGTCGCTGCTTGTCATCACTGCTCTCCATCACACTGGAGGGAGCAGTCAGTGTATGATCAGTGTGTGTGTGTGTGTGTGTTCTAGTCCAGCAATGTGCCCCCTGTGGTATAACTAATACGAGGAGCTAACACAAAGACAAACTCCTAATTCAAAATGTTGAAATGAATCTATTTGACGGAAATGTCAATAAATTTGCTTTTTTTTTTTTTAAATGCTAAAATACTTGATGCAGTTACATACACTACACTGTACACAAAACTGAAACAGTGACTTGAATTAAGTGTATTATGTCAACCAATTTCACATAGGTTAGTTGAAAGCAATAATATTAAGTTTAATAAGTTCACCTTCATATTATTGCTTTCAACTAACCTAATAAAGTTATGTATGACATAAAACATTTCATTTAAGTCAACAGTTCAGTATTTGTAGTGTACTGTCATACTTTTTTAAACACTGTATGGGTCCTGATGAGGGTTATATAGGAATTTTCCATCCGACCACTGTCAGCCAACAACTCAATGAAGCATTATAAAAACACACATAAAACATACTCTGTCATTTGAGGCAGACCCTTTAGGAACTATACAACAATACTTTTCTATTTATTTGGACCAGATAAGCCTTTTTTGAAGTGTTCAATGGGGGAGATAGAGGGGAAGACACACCTAAATGCCCCTACACACCAATCTGACACCAAAGAACACGTCCTGACGGACCCGACTGTTGTGTCGCCTCACGTCTCCTGCGTCTTGGCCAACAGTCGCACTGGAACCATAGACTGTATATATAAATGGACGTAGGGTCCGTGACGTCACCCATAGGATTCTGCAGAGTTGCCGAGAAGCCCTTAGTAGGCGGAGTCGGCCACTAACGGCTCGACAGTGACGTCTGAGTCTAACTCCCGCCTGCTCCAGCCTGCTCCAAATAAGGGCAAAGAGGCGGAGCCGAGGCGGGACCTTCTGCCTCCAGCTGGGAAGTAACAGAGCTAGCTCAAGCTAAGAAGCTAAGCTAACATGGTCCCCATCTGCACACTGCCGTCACATTTTACGTTTCTAAGGTAAGCGGACATGAAACTATTCAGCAAAACTATAAATAATAATCTAAGTTATTGAGTTTTTAGCATAATACTTCAGAATCTTAAAATCCCTTAACGTTTGTATGCAATGTGCTAAATGCAACACTGGAATCAAGCAAATATTAATATGTTTGCATGACATTAGTTATTTATATTTTGCTATCACTTAATTATACGTTTAATACATTTAAGTCAAGCTAAGGTACAGTACATGTGATGGTAGCTAGTTAGTGCTCTTACCTGTGAGGCCTCCTCCAAACAGCATTATAACCAGACTGTATCATTAAAACTATAAGTACCAGTTCTAGATCCTTGACTTTAGACAAACAATTCAAAAGACAAAATGTATTTAAAGACCAATCTTTATTTGAAGGTGCCTCTTAACCTGGGATATTAGTTATACAGTAATAGTATTGACAATCTAAAAAAACTGAGCAACTCAACAGTCAACTTTATATTTCTTATTGTCTAAAGCATTTATTATTTTCATTTTCCCCCTCTCATATTCAGTGTGGAGTGTGGACGGATTGAGACAGCGTGGTGTCCAGAGAGCTGCAGAGACTTCAGGGAGAAACCTCCGTGTGATGGATGTCCTGTCTGTTGGTTTGGAGAGGACTGAGGGAGGACCAGGCCTGATGGAGGAGCCCATGCTGGGCATAGCTGATACCAACTGCACAGGCCTTGTCTGTCACTTTATTTGACTAAATGTGTTTACTTATACATTTAATAGGTTTACACCTTCTGTCCATATGTGCTTTTTATTTAAAACATGTTTGATTAACTTTTGGTTCAGATTTCAATAAATTGAATTTGTATTTGCACTCCTTTTGTCCATTATTCTTACTGAAAATGTTAGATTACACATTCACATCTGACTGAAGATTGGCCCCATTTATTTGTGACGTTGCAAACTCTGCGGTACAAGGTACAGGTGTTGTGAAGCTCATAAAGTGAGGCAAATAGAATTAATCAGCTGATGGAGTGTAGATGTGGAAATAGGTGCATTCGATCAGCTGACTTCACAATAAAAGTAGTTTCTTAGTGAATGTCCTGTACTGGTCTTAACATCTCATAACATCAGCTTTTAATTTTCCTCTTGGATGTTCTTCTTGACCCTCAGAGAAGGAGAAAATGTTGAGTCGTGTCTTTCAGGCATGTCCTTTCCTAACAAAAATTACAGGAAACATAAAGCATATTATTGCAGAACAAGTGTGTTATTTATGAAAGAGGTGTGTTTGTGTGTTTAGGGGCTGTAGATATAATTATTTTGTAATTGTAATGTTTTTTTTTATTTCAACAGTGAGCTACAAAGACAATCAGATTATGAATGAACAGTATGAAATTCATCAACATTGAAATGTATTTTATTATCAAAATAATATTGAACTGTTATTAAAACAAGCTTGCTCTGTTGTCTCACTGAAAGAATAACTTTTACCACGTTTTTACAGACAATATTGAGAGATAAATAGCAGTTCTCACTATGCGTTAAATATCTTTGCCTTCAATACCTTAAATTAGAAAGCTGACAGTCATATTGCTTGTTAACATCTAAATGTAACCCTTTGCATGGAAAAAACCCTCAACTTCACTGATGTGTAGGTGATCTAGTATTTAGTATTGTTTAATGGAATGTATATCAGTGTATTAAAGTCAATACTTCATTTATTTAAACCAATATCTTTCTTGATTCTTTGTACAGTATGAAAAAAGAGTATTTGTACCTGTGCTGAAGTTCACTGCTGTGAGGAGTCCAGTTCTGTCTCTCACTCTCTGGTCCAGCCTGTCGAATCACCTGGACACTTTAAACAAACAGATATATATGTAAAGAACCATGTGTACAAACAATATAACTTATTATCTTCTGTTGAACATGTTGGATTGTGTATTGTCCGAGTCATGGTCCTTTTTATTTTACTGTAACTTTGGAAGTTGTGTTACCAATGCTTACTGTTTATTTGATACCAATTTGGTAATGCAATTAATAAAAACAACAAGGTTTGGGTTCATTCTTCAGATGACTGTGACGTTAACGTGTAAGCTCAATAATGAACTCCAGCTCAACCAACCATATTGTAATATCTAAGTAATCATCTTGAAATATGACATTAATAATTGTAATATACACACATCTTATTGTGAGGTTGATTTCACATACACTACTTCGACGTTAGCTTGTCTACATACTTGAGCATAGCCAATTTAAATTAACCTTAGGATGCATAAAGTTCCTACCTACATAATAAAATATCTCTAAGTTACAATGATGACCTTATTTTATCAACCTCAAACAGAAGCCTTTTGTTCTACAGTATTATCCCACTTAACGCTTAACACTTGTCTATTTCGTTTTAACCTTTATATATACAGTCTATGGTTTTAAAGCAGTCACTTGACAGAGCTCAATGTGACCACGCCCTAATTTATGCAAAAACTTTAAGACCTAATATAAATAAAAGGGTCATGTTAGAAAACAATTCACTCACAGATTCATAATCATGAAGGTGGAATCTAACTATATACATAATAAAATGTATTGCAGCCAGGGCTAGAAACGTTTTTTTTAGGCTGTGAAAATGGGCATTTTAACATGGGGGTCTATGGAAATTGCTCCTTTCTGCAGTCATCGCCTATCGGCCAATATATGAACTGCAGTTTGTGGCACTTCCGTATTGGCGTCCCGGCTCTTCCCCAGAGTTTGCCGCTTGACTGGAACACACCGCAAAGACTTCAGCCGACGGCCAGCTAGCACGTATGAACTGCGCATGCGTGAGTGGCAATAACTCTCCTTACCAGCAGGCGGCGGTAGTGTGTATTCGTCATTCAAAAGAGGCAACAACCGGAAGACAGACTGCGTGATACACCGAGAAGCTCATGGAGCTTTCCCGAACCTGTGTCAAGAGCTGGAGTTAAATGAAATCTCAGATTTGCCTTCTTAATAGTCTGTTTGGGTCCCTCACTTCCGTTTCGCTTCTCATGCGCTGATTCGCTAAGCTGTACAGCCAATCAGAGTGATTTCTTTAGCCGACGGCCTTTTACAGACAGCCTCCCGATTCAACATGTTGAATCGGCGGCGGAAGGTGTCGGCACGGCCGAAAAGACACAACGGGACGGGACACAGCAATCTCAGTAGGGCGACAGGACGTTCATCGACGGCCGGACATCTATCGACGGCCGAAATCGGCTTGGTGTGTAAGGACCTTAAAGAGAGCCCAAGCCAGATTTGAACCTGTGTCCTCTCAAACCACTGAGCTATACGGAGGCCCTAAGCAGATTCCTTTATCCAGACACACTATTTTTCTCCAGCTACTGTGTCCTTCTGTCCTTTTCTTTACAACGCTACATGTACAGGTAAGGCCTGCCCTCGAGGTTGTGCATAAATGAGGCAACAGCGCGACCCCGCTACTTCTAAGTTCCAGAAAGAAGCTTTTCATAAATGACCTCCAACCTCTTAGCACATCACAAATCTACTGGCACTCAGTATATTATCTGCGTGAATCAATTACATTTTATGTTTTTTAAGAGCCATGCACTCTCCACTCAATTACATCGTTTTAGTCGAGAGGGGCTTATTGCATCATGATCATACCATGATCTGAAACGCCAAAAGCTAGAGGATTTCCGCTGTGCTTAGAATTTATGACACTGCATCAACATATTCTTCTCACACTGTCGTTACTCAGGAGCCATCAAATCTTCCCGCATGCTCTCGCAGCACTCTGTCATTGTTATTCATAAAATGTGTAACTATGAAGTGCAGGGTTTTAAGTGAGTGACAGTTTAATTTTCACCATCTGCATTATCTGCCGCCCCCCCCAATACCTCTCAAACGTTAGCCAGTGCACTGTCACCTGCGAGGGCACCGCTGACATTTTCATTCAAATCAATATATCATCCTTCTGGCTTAAGGTTAGGCTACTTAGAATTGATATTTTCATGTTGATTGTCTATCATTCTGAGTTTTTTCACACTTCTGACATGCAGTAGTCCCATGCATTGGATTTTAGCAATACACTTGATTCATATGCTTATTTTGTATCCAGTTTCCTGTTGTTCTTCAGCTCATCTGCCAAAACTCAATGCAAGAGAGGTCAAATGACAGCTGATTGTATGCTGATATAATGAAATACGACAAGGCATGATAAAAATGCAGCTTGACGTGATGTCAGCTTCCTGATTTTCATTAGAGTTGAATATTTTAACCTTGCCTGTGATTGCAGAGTGGATGCAGAGAAGGACTGTTGATGGAAAATGTTGAGGAAACAAACAGGTGGCTCAATCTCTCCACCGCCTCTAGTCTAATCTTTCAATGTCCTGCCCTCATTAGACTGTGTTTGTTCCCCGCACCTGCTAAAATACCACTGTTGTTTTTCTCAAATCATCTTGTTTGATCATTTGCTGTGGAGACACTTAAGGATTTGATTGCTTCTGTATTTATAAAATGAAAAATGTTCAGTACAATGTTCTTTCGTGGGGTATTCTTCAAGGCATCTGGAGGTGGAGGAACAGGAGAACTTTGACCTTAGAGAAAGTGAAGAATAATTTAAGTTTATGTGGAGCAAATGTGTATGTGTTAAGAACAATGAACTAACTATTTTGAGTTTTGTCAACTACAGTAACTAAAATATAACATATTCGAGTTCAGTGTCAACAGTGCCCTTTGTTAATGTTCTATTGGCTGATTCTCTAATTTTTATTTAACTACATTTAAAAGCTACTTGATTAGTTAGGACACAAAGTTGGCAGATTGAACTATCGGTCTGTTTTTCCAGCACAGCGTGAATAATAGTCAGCGTATCCGTTAACAACGCTTCAAACCTGCCCTGCCTTGCCTTCCCATGAACTTAGTTTGTGCAGTTACCTAAAAATCGGCTCTTATTCGTCGAAAAAGTAGATGTTTTGCGGTCATGCATGTGTTTTTTACAGAGTATCGTTTCCATAACACAAACACCATCCTTCTATCATCTTCACCTATACACATTTTCCCGGTGACACTCTATGCACACACAAAAATAATGAACAAACCCGCGGGCATAATGGCTGCAGAATGTGTCAATATATCAATGGACATGCATTATACATGCCGCCAGTGTTGACAAAAACACTGTCCATGAGAGAGCTGAAATATATTTGCAGAATATCCACTCCCCTCTAAATGACATTTTCTTTTTTTACTGTGCTCTGTTAGGTCCAGCGCTCTGAAATCTGAGTGACATCTAAGATAAGCTTGTAAATATGATAGACAAAGATTGATCCCAAGTGGATTGCTGAAGTTACAAGGACAAGGACAGATGTATTTTGACTTGAAATTTCTAGTCAGAATGTGTCTTTACACCTGATAGAAGACATAATAACTTCAGAAGTAACACTGCAGTGAGATATCGGTCTTGTTTTTAGACAATGCATCATCTTGTTAAGTAATACAATCTTATTTTGAGTTGTGCTGTATCTCACATGAAACACATATTTCTTTACATATTTATTAGAAAATCCCCAACTAACATCAGAAAACAGAAAACGTTTGAGCATGTGCGCCAACATTTCCTGATTCTGGTCAAATATAGTTCAAAATGAGTTTTCCCAGCTAATTACAAGATCTTATTTATCTAAATATCCCATCTTATTTCAAGAAATCTTACCAAGCAAATGTTCACTTGTTCTATTGGCAGATTTGTTTACTTATTTCAAGTGAAAACAGCTTGTTTTCATTATTGTTTAACTTGTTTTTGGAGCAGCATTTTTTCCAGTGTATTGGTAGTTATAAATATATCCCAAATAAATTCCAATCAATCCAAGTAATTTGCCTTTGTCCCTTACTACCCCAACCTTTGATACAAGCAAGATACGGAGAGAAGCAGCGGTGTAACGGATGTTAGGGAAGCAGACAGAGCAGAGAAGACGGCCTTCAACTGGAGCTTGTCAACCTTTGCACTAAATGTCAATCCCACCCCATCACAATTCCTGAGAGGATGACTCAGTGACAGTCAGGTCCGTGTGGGTCCTTCAAAACCCCATAATGTACATGCTATGCGAGTCAATAGAGAGGCTAACAGCTATCAATCTCTTTTTCCTCTCACCTCTAGGTGTGGGTAATAACTCACTCACTTTCATCTAGTGCCACCAGCATGCTGCTTGTTGGGAAAAAAACAGCTATCCAATGGATTGCTTGGACATTTAATAATAATAAAGCTTTATTAATATAGCACTTGTCATACAACACATGCAGCTCAAAGTGCTTTACAAAATGACACATCACAGGTTAAAAATAAACAACAATACATTCCCCTCAGATTATTTGTTAAGAACTTGACAGGTACATGCAGCAAAAATATAACAGATGTTTTAACATAATTTGGTACAGATATTGCTACCCAAAGAAAGTCTTGTTTGGTTGATCTCTATGGGTACATATAATTGCATTTCATATCCATATACAATTACAATCACTAAATGTTTCTCCTTTGTCTCTGCGGAAGTCAAAAGCAAACTGCAGTATGCCAACTTTGATGACAAATGCTGTCTGATTCATTATGTACTAACAAAAGCAGCCAATAAGTAAAATTGCCACTTTTATCTGCTCACAAAAAATCTATTGTAATCACCATGTTTTTATGCAGCCATGGCAATAAAACCTGAAAATATAATCTAATGTACAGAGTGTTAGAACAAAATCAATCACTGTAATCATGTGGGATTTTCCAAGAAGAGCGGAAATATTACTGATGGAAAAAGTATGAATTGGTTGTGGCAGGTCGACAATATTGTACAATGCCTACAATTCTTAAATCATTATGATACATACATATTTAATTATAAAGCCTACCCTCAGACTGTCGCTACATGTAAAACTGCTTTCAAATTGTGACACAAAGCGAAATCAGTCACTACATTTTAGTATTAAAATCAGCATGACATTCGACAAAGATGCAAGAAAATTGCCTTAAATCAGTACAATTGGAGACATTGCCTCTATTGTTTGTAAAACATTACATCCTCAAGTTTGAATTGGGAATAAACTAGTTTGCCATTGCTGGTAACAAGCTGTAGTCTGACAGACAATCCCCTGTAAAGCCACACATTGTTTTACTTGGATGCATTTTGTTTACTATATTGATTAACACATTTGATTTGTAAATATGTTAAATAATAGTAACATTTGGACAGAGTCAAGGTAGCCGTTTCCCTTTGTTTCAAGTCTTCTTGCTAAGCTGGTATAACTGGTGGTCTCAAGCTTCCTGTTGAATATACAGATATGAGCGTGACAATTATTTTATGTAACTCTGAGTGAGGGTATTTCCCAAAAGAGCAAACTATTCACTTAAAGGACATGGTATGAATCCATATTTGATACGTGTATAAGTTACTTTTAATTTCAATATCATTCAGACATAACGTCACCTCTAAAAAGAGCAAAGTCCTTCTCGTTGTCCCGTTTGTTTAAAACCCATCGACTCAAATATCACCTAATGTCACCATCTCCCCTCTGAATCATTTAGCATCTCCTCTAATCCTGCTAATTGCTAAACCTCTGTACTTGACTGTTATTTTGTTCTTCTCCAGGCACCTCTGTCTAACAGGATTATTTACAATTTCAGGAATATCATCAGGGCACTGTGTCTATCACCTTGACATTCATTAGTTGCTAGAAAGGTTGTTATGATTACATCTCTGTCACCTACAGATGGAGAGCAAACTGTTTCCTGAATTGTCGGCTCATTTTTTGGTTTAATTTGAGAACTGGACCAGCTCTGCGATCAAGGCAATGCAAGTTTATTTATATAGCACCTTTCAACAAAGTGCTTTACACAAATGAAAGACATTAAGAAACACATTATAAAATGGCATTTAAAAACACTCATTTAAAAGCACAGATAATAAAACATGAATATCAAAGGTACATGAATTAAAGTGACAGTGCAGCGTGAGATACACACATCTGAAATGTTTAGCTCTGACTCTCAATCATTGCTAACTTTTTAGCAGAAATAGTTTTCTATGACCTCACTTTCTTTCTACTTTCTTTGTTAACTTATCCTTTAGTTATTTCAAGTGTTTCATGCTAAACAAACACCCCTTTGGAAAATTCTAATCTGACACCATGGTACCTTTTAGTTTTTGCAGAAACTATTCATTTTAAAGGGCCCATGTCATGCTTTTCCGGTTATTACCCGTCCCCTTGTGTGTTATGAAGGTTTTTCTGCATGTAAACGGTCTGCAGACTCAAAAACCCTCAAAGTACACCCTGTAGCGAGTAAAACTCTAACACAGAAAAGACCTGTCTATGCTGCCCCAAAACGCCTCGTTGGAGATTTCTCATTCTCCATTGTTTGCTTCCTGGGTACTGTGACGTGTGAACACCCAAATCAACAACAAATGACCGGATTGGCCCAAATGGACCAATCCGCGGAGCACCTCACACACCAGGATCCCTTGGCTAACTAACAGGGAGTCCCTGAACGCTGGTAATAGACGAGTTGGGATCGCGGAGAAATGCTCTCCGCAGACCCATGCTCACAGCGTTATAAACCTTTTTCTTACTCAATATCAAGCCACACTTATTGTTTTTACTTCGGCTGTGAGTGTTTGTGTGTGCTCAGGATGAGTTTCGCTGTGTCTCGCTGTATCGCCGACCCGGAAACCTGTCCGCTCCTCGCAGCAGCGAGCCTCGCAACGTCCCGACCAATCAGAGCACAGTGGGCTCACAGGGAAGGGGGGGCAGGAGCTCCAACAAGCCGTTTAGGACAGAGAGTGAATACACATACTATACAGAGATGCTGTATGAGAAACCAATGTGATTTTGGAAAATTGCACAATTTAAATCTATTCTAGTAGACCTCAACAATGGAAATATGATCAGTAGAAATGGCCATGATATGGGACCTTTAAAAAAAAAAAATGCACATTAGTTACGTTTATATTGTCTTTTCTAGGACTTTTTTGGTGTCCTCCGCGAACCAGGGTCTTGAAACCACAACGGCACACATAGGGACTTTAATCGCATACGATCAGGTCAGTGTATTTTCTACCACAAACAGACATGTTTCCGAACAGATCTGTGTCATCCAGTATCATTTTCCCTCTTTAATGTAGTCTTATGTAATGATAACCGATAACCTTGTTGAAAGTACTTTCTGCAGAGACTTTACAGTAACAACCTTCGAGCTGTTGAGAGAGAACAATCAATTCTCTGGCCTAAACTACTTTTCGGTTGCTTCGTTATAAATCAAGAGCAAAATATTGATTCTACAATTTGATGGTGTGTCACAACTAGTCCATTTTAAGCATTCAAAAGCCTGAGGGAAACATACGTACCACTATATATCATACATACTAAATCTCCTTTCTGTGCCTAGTTTTCTTTGCATGTTACTGTGCCAAGTTTGCTACAGGCTAAACTGCTTTTTTAGAACAGGCTGTGCAACACTTCTGAATAACTATTTAATATGTGTGTTTCTTAATAGTTCAAGTTGAGTCACAGTAATTGAGAACAACTCACACCCTTGAGGACCTTTCTTTGTATAACCAGGTCTCTGCAGGACTATCAAAAGGACTTAAGAAATCCCAGTTATACCCTTGCGTTGTCATGTAAGCATAACAAAGAGCAATTACCACAGTACTTGTGAGGCGTCGAGACATTACAGGCTAAAGGGTTACGGCTGAGTGGTCGTGGTCTTCTTTAAAAATAGTATGAAGCCAGAAATCGATACCAGGATGAATTTGAAGGGGAAATGGACGAGTGTGAGTGAACAAACACACTGCTTTCACTCTTACAGGAGATTGCTTTTTTTCTCTGTTGCTGTGTTATTGTGGTCTACAGGTGGGTGTACATTTAAAGTACACACAACAAACCTTAAAATAAAATGTTGTACATTTGTGTAAATGATGTTCAATAGACAGTATTTTTAGTAGTGTTGGTTTTGAGAGCTCCCTGAACGCTGGTAATAGACGAGTTGGGATCACGGAGAAATGCTCTCCGCAGACCCATTCTCACAGCGTTATAAACCTTTTTCTTACTCAATATCAAGCCACACTTATTGTTTTTACTTCGGCTGTGAGTGTTTGTGTGTGCTCAGGATGAGTTTCGCTGTGTCTCGCTGTATCGCCGACCCGGAAACCACACCGCCAGCGAGCTCACACTGCAGCAGCGAGCCTCGCAACGTCCCGACCAATCAGAGCACACTGGGCTCACATGGAGGGGGGGGGCAGGAGCTCCAACAAGCCGTTTAGGACAGAGAGTGAATACACATACTATACAGAGATGTATGAGAAACCAATGTGAGTTTGGAAAATTGCACAATTTAAATATATTCTAGTAGACCTCAACAATAGAATTATGATCAGTAGAAATGGCCATGACATGGAACCTTTAAATCAAAAATAAATAGTACATACTAAAATTACAGAGAAGGGAAGATGCTTGACAATTAAAAGGATCATCACAACGTTTTTTGTGACATAAACATCTGAACCACATTGCATGGCAATCCGTCCAGTACTTATTATGAGATCTTACTGAAAACCCCCTGTGTTGTAGTTATTAGGATGCATTTCCCGGGAACCATGGGAATATTGCCACATTTAATGTCAATCCTCCAATAGCAATCCTTCCATTGGTTTAGATTTTAAGATCAGTGTTTAACAACATGGGAAACCAAACTGAGAGAACACTGCCATCACTAGTTGTCCTGCTCCAAAACACAGCACTCCTTAGCTTCCCTTTCGTTTATATTCACCTCGTGAGTCAGGAGTAAAACAGCATCTTTCCTGTGGGAGAAAATAAAATTAATTATAGAAAATATAAGAGTATAGAAAATATGATTCACGAAATGAGTCAGTGTGTGTGTGAGGTTGTGAATACATGTGAAATAATGGACTCCTGTAGGGGAGCTATGCGAGTCTATGTGTGTTTGTAATTGATCTTGCATACTATAAATTATGTGTATAGCATATCAAAGGATATTAGAACCATATTTTTCACATTGTTACTTAAAATACCGGCACTACACAAACACAAAGCTACTTGGGGGGCTTTGTGTTTTATGAATGTGTGTATTAATGCCGAGGTCTTTCTTCAGTCTTGGAAAGTACCGGTATGTCAAGTGTACTTTTTTAACGGCATGTGCTCAATGCCTTTTAGCCAAAGATATGCACATACCACGGCCTCTCTGCGTTCTTTTACCACGTCTCTAATGCTCGCTGCACCCTCAGTCCCTTAAACTGGGATGGGGCGTGAAGTGATGTAATCAACTATTTCAATTACGTTGATTAATACGCCGCGGAGAGTCCCAAGAGAGCAGCGAGAGATCTATGAGGAGAGATTTGAGAAGAAAGTGGTGATTAGTGTGTGTGTGTGGTGTGTGTGGTGTGTGTTGTGTGTGTGTGTGTGTGTGTGTGTGTGTGTGTGTGTGTGTGTGTGTGTGTGTGTGTGTGTGTGTGTGTGTGTGTGTGTGTGTGTGTGTGTGTGTGTGTGTGTGTGTGTGTGGGTGGGTGGGTGTGTAGGGTGGGTGTGGGTGGGTGGGTGGGCAGTGTGTGTGGGTTTGAGGGATGCTATAGTGCAGCTTGAAGGAATGGGTTAATGCTTCAAACATATAGTTTCCATGACAACAGCAGTCTCCATAAAAAATGTACGCCTGATGAAGAAGCTGCACTTGAGAGCTGAGTGACACTTTGTTTGTGAGTGCACGGGAGGGGGGAAGTATATACCCCTTTTTGGGTCTTGTCCCCCCTTCTGCCCATCCCCCCCTTTTCAAATCATCTCCTAGCTGATTGAGTGAGACCTCTCGTGGCTTCAAGTGGGTGTGATTGTGTGTGTTAGTATGCATAGACTTGGAATATATAATAAAATGAGATTTTCAAACACGCAGCTCTTTTTTAGCGCTCGCCCCCGGGTGCTTCTTCAGACATTGGTTTTGATTTGAGAATCAAATAAGCACGATCAGATCTCTGGTGTTTGTGTGTGATATGGATTCAGAGGAATGTTCCAGCACAGCAAGCTGACATGGAGACGTATGAAGAAGTTTCTGGAAAAAATCCTACTCTGGTCTTCAAGATCATATATGTGTGTATCCTTGAAGAACACCCTGTCCATCTCCTCTGAAGAGTCATGTACAAGAAGTCCATGTAACCTCACCCTATGTGTGTCTGTATGGATTCATCTACCAAAGCAAGGATTTTTTTGTATCGAAGAATGGCTAGAAGAGCCTTGTTATCCTGAAATGGAGGTGACAGCTAACCCCTCGGGACAGGAGTAATAAGGGACACTCATTCTCCCCTAGACACACACCTCTCTCTATCATTCTGTCTGACGTTCTCCTTTATTTCAAATATCCAATGGCTATCTCAGTTCTCCTCTACACTTGCCCTCACTCATTTGTTCACTGTCTTGTCCTTGTCCTCATCTGACAATAATTTCCCGGCAATTTCAGATCATTAGATCATCTTCATTGCTACAGTAAGTGACAGACTATTTAGTCATTATCTAAGTGATATGGCATACATTGTTCCTATCGTCTAGACCTGCAGACGTTTTGATCAGCTAATTGTTAAAACGCACAAGAAATAAGACTTCCAATACAGCTGTTATAAGCTCATATTAACTCCGGTAGACTCGATTTTCTGGCTGTTTACTCAGAACAATTCACTGACCCAAAAAATCACCCAGTTAGCTGCAGCCGACCTGAGGGTAAAAATGCCATTTTGAAGCGAGAGGTCACTGGAGAGTGTGAAAATGTATTCGAGCTAACACGCCAAAATCGGCAAACATCTCAGTACACAAGTGATGCACAGAAAGGGCATTTCAGGGCAAACAACTCAGAAGTCAATCTTTACAAATGGACTAAAGTATCCTGGGCTTTAATTCACGATGCACCAGATTACTATCTAGAAACAAAATATGTGCAATTAACAGTGAGATAAAAATGAAACCTCACATTTCAGAAGCTGGAGACAGTGTGATTTCTTTGGTTTAACAATGACTGAAATGATCAGTTGCAGATACATGTCACAACCTACCAGCTCTCCTATCACTTTAAACCTCATCTCACTGTCTCCATCAGAGGGTGTTTGCTCAGGTGTCATGGCGATGGCTGAGTTGTCCTGTTTGATCACATGACAGATCTTCACACATATGTCATTTTAAGACAAAAGAACCATCTCCACAACAACTGAGCACATTGTCCAGCAATAGAGAAGTTGAAATGTTTTCGTAATCTGCAGCAAAAGCTTCATCTTTTCCATTGCATCAGTTTAATCAATAAATAATCAGAGGGGAATATCAGTTATAAATGAGACTGAATGAAATACCTGTTAACTCCAAGGCTTTTTATCACAATGATGAACAGAACCTGTTAATACAACTTTGTGAAAGAGCCAACTTGCTCATTGATTTACAACATTGCCTGAAATAACCTCATTCCGTTGCATACTGCATTTACTGTATTAATGGTGAAGCTACCTCTGTAGAAATTGTATAAAGTTTACTTCTGACAGATCTATATAGTTGTATGGTTTAATGATGTTACCCAAGCCAACACTTTATATGGAGCTCCTTATGTCTACAGTGTTGGCAGTGAGATTGTGTGTGCAGAGCTGGATAAATACACCTCTCACCACAGCCTTATCATAGTGGTTATAGACCCTTGCTTATTCCGCTCCCTGACAGCTACCTTTAGAGCTAACTAATAGCCCTGCCAGACACCTTTTTAATTGGAAATCTATGGCTGCATTTATTTTAGAGCACAGCTGACAAGTGCAAGTCTCTGCGTTTATGTATTATCAAACTGAAAACAATCAGTAACCGGAAGACATGAGCTGATATTTCTTTGGCAATACCTTTATCAATACATAAGCAGGCATAGGAGAGAAGACAGGGGTGGAGAAAGGAGAGTGGGGAGCAGATGGTGGAGTGCATCACATGAAAGCTCTTCTTTAGCCGGGCAGCATCAAGGGGCAGGTTGTATGCATGTATGTGGAAAGTCAAGAGCCTCCTGGTGTCTCTAAATAGATCTGAGCATTGTCACATACAGTAAGTGGCTCCTGAGATATGTACCTGTATCTTGTATAATAGAAGGGACAATGTATCTGTGTGGTGTGGTGTGTATTTGTTTGTTCATTTTAATGTTTTAGAAAGGACACATGCACAGCTTTTTCTTTATATTTCCATTATGGAATAGTTTGGACTTGTTGTTGGCATAACGTTCCGCTTGTATTTGTTCAAAACAACCCAATAAAGCACATTAGATACATTCGGGTTAAAACAAAAAGAGTTGGATGAATAATAGCGAAGATTGTGTACAAAAATAATGTGTTTAAAGTAGTGATTGCCATCCAGGGGTTTCTTGGACATACTGTATATCTTACATAACAACCTTTGAAACATGTTAAATATAAAACACTTCTGTAAAACAAAAGACAGTTGTTGTATATGAACGGGTTTTGAAGTTCCTATGTTGACACGTTGGCCATCACTGTTTAAGAGGACCAACGGATGTACAGAGAGAAAAGCTTCTTTCTTTGAAAGGTGGGAAGGGGGAAGTGCACACATGTAGATTAATTCCTCTTACTTACTTATGATGATACACAAGGTCATCTCCATCTCAGTGCCCTCATGGGGAAAGATCAGAAGGTGTGTGGGCCCAACTTTATTATTTAATGCATTGTGGGTAGGGGCTTTGACCTACAGCGTGCGTGTGTCTGCTTCTGCATGCAAAGCTATGCATTCAGGGGCCAATTAATCAGAACGAGCTGTCACTATGAGAAGGGCTTATGAACAAGTTGTCCTCTCCCCGGGCGACAGGATGCAGAATAACGACTTTAATTAAAGGACTTCTTCCATCCTGCATCATCCTGTATCTTCAGATCACTTTGTTTCTTTTGTTGCCATGCAGCAAGCACGTTTAAATATGCATACACACACATATTGTTCCTGTCTTCAGCATCAGCCTGGTGCTCAACCACAAGGTTATTTGCAAAATCAAACTTCAAAAAACATGTCGCACTTAACCTGCCCCTGAAAACGACAAAAACAAAAATGATATTCTTGCACTCGGGTACATTTGTTATTCTTCATCCGTGATTTAACTGCAAAGCAAAGGCCAGGCATCTTAATAGCCCCTCGCTTTGAAGGAGCAGAGTCCTTAACAATGTGTTTGCACTTTAATTACTTTTACTTTCACATGCAATTCATCTGTGAGGTCATGCAGTTTGTCAGGTTGCGTGAGGCTATTGTGAGGGGATTGACAGTGAGCGATGCATTAGCATAGTAATTGATAATTACTCAAAGATCAGTCGGGCCATTGTTTCTTTGACGGCTCAACATGTTTTCCCTCAGGTTTAGGTCAGCTCCAAAAGGAGAAATATAATTGAGTGCCTTGTGCCTTAATTAACGCGCTTGCACTAATTACAGGGACATGAATTACAAATGGGAAACGTGCACACACACATTAATATAACATTTTTAATTCATACTCCCATAAGTCAACTTCAACTCTTATCAACTAGTGTTCAGTATGTTGCTGACTTGTTCATCAATGAAATATTATTATGTAGATTTCTTAAGGTAAGGAAAAGTTACTTTATAATAAAGCATTGTTGGGAATGTATATGTAAGCAGTTTAAAATGGCTGCCACTTGGATTTTAATGGGAGTTTTGTTATTTTTCGGCATGCTAACAAATTAATGTGTTTTTTCTTGGTTTTAACCTGAAATACCATGTTCTTTATTAAATGATCATTAAAATAGATACTAAACCTCAATATTTTAACTTTTTCTAAAGGACAATGAGAGAAATATCCAATGCGAGATTGCATCACGGTAACTGTGGAACGTGATGAGCATTTCTGAGCAGGTAACAGTCAATGTGGGTTTCCCTTTATTTCCTTTTGTATGACTGCATTCAAAAGATATATTTGATAGAGACATGACATGTGATCTAGCAAGACAGGAACTGAACCGGGGACTCGCTGTCAAACTCTGACGTCGGACAACAATGTTCACTTCCGGTTTCCTGCTGACCTTGAATGATTGTTTGGTTAAATATGTCTTCAATCTTTCCCCAAGCATAACAAAGGAGGTATTTCAACCATGACGACAAAGGTTCCACAATCTTAAACCAAACCTTAACTCTTGACTAAGTGTGTATTAACCGTAACCACACAAAACTTATTTTTGAAAGAGTTTTGGAAGGCCTGCCATATCTGAAACATATTGGTCGATCCGGGCGGGGGACTGGCAATTTCAATCACTGCATTTACCATTTAGTTTGTCGGACTTGTTGCTCTAAAACCAATCTATTTGCACTTCACACAAATTATCCAAGAGGTCGTGAACCAATTTCTTGAACATATGTTTTCTTTATTCTTGTTTAACCTCTACTCTTACCTTGTGTTTATACCATGGGTGATATTAACCCCTTGCTTCATCCATCTGTTTGCCTTCAATGCTTTGAGTAATTACGGACCGTTTTTCTCCCTCTTTTCTCTCCATCCCTATCTCTTTGGTCCTCATCTATTCCTCCATCCTTAAAAGTAATACCCATCCTCTGATTGTCCTCCACCCCGGGTTATTTCCTCTTTCAATCAGGCCGACAGTGCTTCTTGTCTGTCATCTAATCTGGCTGAGGTGTTATCAAGCTAATGACAGACAGAATTTCTCCTGCCTCTGATGACGAGTAAATAATACCATCACATCAATGCGTGCTCCAGCAGATGAAAGCGAATCCACCGTGCAGATAAAAGAGGAGAGGAGGGCTATGCAGCTGTTTGTCAATTTAGGACAGGGCTGTCTGTCTATCTTACTTATCTCTGCCTCTCTCCACGACATGTTTGTTCTTTATGAGCCCGCCTCTGCCTGTGATGTCAGAAGGAATGAAACCCCGGTGTTCGTCATCGGGATCCGGGAGACCTACGAGCGCTCACCAGGGCCTCCCATGCGCGCAATTTGCATTTCAAAGCCATTTCCCTTTACCGTTATAATTCCATCTAAGGCGATTGTTAAATGAACATTCCTAACTGCTGACGAGGACAAAGATATTCTAAAAAAAGAGAAGGAGATGTATGCATCTGTAATGAACTGGAGGGAAGGTAGAGTGAGCGCGATCAAAGGTATGGTAATGCCTATGGTAAAACGGATGGGAACTTGGAATAAGGGGGTGCTGAACAACTGAAAAGGACGTCTTCTGGGGAAAGGTGTGATGCAGGTAGGAGGGCGGGGGGGGGGGGGGGGGGGGGGGGGGTTGTCAGAGAAGGAGGAGATATTTATACAGTTGGGTTGCACCAGGGTCTAAAGAAATAGCTGCTTCAGGAATCACCTGATACATACAGACCCCTATGGAGAGGCAGCTGAGAGCTTTTCAGCTTTTTTATTCCCTCTTTGCTGCAACCTCAACCCCTTTGAGCTCGTCTCAGATAAATCATTGATACTCTGCCAGGCTAAAGCAGATAAAAGTGAAACAATGTTGTTAGGGAATAGTTCTGATGCCGTCAAAGTGGCGACAGCGCTTTAAAAACTGAAGACCTTAATGAGAAATCCTGGCGCTTTCAAAAGTTTGACAATAACTACCGAGTGATTTAGGAAGAGACTGTTAACATTTATGGTCTCACTCCGCCTCACCTCTTGTCTTATTATGCCAATAAAGTTTGGTTGCCTCATCGTCTGACTTTCTTCTTTCTCTTTGAGTGAGCTTTCGCCTCTACTGCTTTTATTTTCTCGATTGCAATCATTTATTTATTGCGGATAGACCGGTGAGGTTGGACTGAGGACGCAGAGCAAAATGTTGAAGGTCATGAAACATTGACAGCTGTCTCTGGAGGAACAGAACGTCTACATCAAAGACCTAGCAAGTTGAATTCATCTAATGAAACGAAAGATAACTTTTTGATGGAAAAATATGCAGCAGTACATGGTATTGTTTGATTGAGCGCTATTTCAGTACAATCAAGGCATGTTTAAAAGTACTATGTTTTACACAGGGGGAAATACTGTATAACCACCTATTCACATTTGTTGATGGTGTATAATCAAAGAAAGTCTTAAGTTACATACATACGTATTCTAAGGTTTTACCGAATATAAAACTAACTAATTTCTTGTCAGTGCTCTCATGCAATTTCCACCAGCTCTACATCCAAGTGTCTATAACCTCTGATGTGACGATTGCAAGGCCTTTCATCTCTCTCAGCTGGAGTCAACAAACACAATCTGTTACTCTTCTCCTTCATCTCCATCGCTCTTCTTTCATTTTTCCACACATCTACAATTAATGCATTTATTTCGAGGCGTCCTCTTGTTCTTCAAAGACACTCATCGGGGACACAGCTGTCGCTCCAACTATCAAAGTCCTCCTGCACTCCTCCGTCTGCCCTCGACTTCATTTCTCTTACCCTCTTGTTCCTTTCTACTCAGATCTTTGTGTTTTACTTCTGGCAATGACAGCTTTTAAAGGTCACCTATTATGCAAAATCCACTTGTTCATGTCTCTTCTACATCAACACGTGTCCCCTCTGTGGAAAGAGATTCTGAAAGTTTCAGGAAAAAAGATTCTCTCTCTTTTTGTCCTGATCCATTTATATAAAAACCTGTCTGAAAATGAGCTGATCAGATTTTGGCCACTTTATGATGTCATAACGATGTGTTGGCTTGTATAACCATTAGCCAATCACCAACCAAGGTAAACCCCCCCCCCCCCCCCCACCTTATCACCTGAACCTCCTCCTAGAGCACCATAGTGTTCTTTGTAACCAAATATCTCTCAGAGGGGCGTGGGGAGTGGCTCCTTATTTTCATCTAAAGTAACAGACAGAGAATCAGCACTTTTGAAACAGGGCTGAAACAGAGGGGATTATGGGTAATGCTGCAATGATCTGATTGGTATTACGAGCCAAACACTTCAGAGACATGTTTTGTATAGCTCTGAGACCTATGATATATTGATCAAAAACAGTATAATAGGGGACCTTTAAGTTCTGTCCATACATTTCTATCATAACAAATATAGTTGGTAAACACAAAATGTCAAAAAGGCAAGGCCAGTTTCTCCACTTTCCCGCTCTTCATTTTTTCTTGGTGTCTGCAATCGTCCTTTCATCTTCCCCCCAGGATGCAGGCTGAGTGATCCAGGTGCACATGGCAAACACTCATTCATCTCGGAGTTATCATTTCAGCCATGATACCTGACTCTCCAGCGCCACGCCACTCTCCAGAGCAGGCCGCTCCGGGATATGACTAATGCTTTCTCCAAGCGTTGTGATTTGTCTAATCTGGCCTGCCTTCTGGGACGTGAGTAAGACTTCCTTGAATGTTACCGAGCTCGCCCACAGCTGGTTTCCACCTGGTTGGCTGGCTGATATCTCCCACCCTGCTTTACATAACTTTTCTCATATTCTCTCCGCTCCGTGTTTGTACCTGATTCCCCTCCGAATATCTCTTGCTTCATCACTTGAAACACAGATGCAGGCAGCCATACACAGCTGCAGAGATATGGAGTGAAAAGGTAGTGTGAGGAAAGAGAAACATCATTCATTGCACCTGGAAGGAGCCGCACATCATTATCACAAACAACCAAGGCTGTTTATATTCCTTTAGTTGTATAATAATCCTTATTTTTGAGCTTGTTATTTTACAAATAATGAATACATTAAACTTCCAGGTACAAATGTTTGTCTCCTAGGAGATCTCGTTTTTAATTCTCCCAAATATAGCTGCTTAAACATGTTTTCCTTCAGGCTTATTTAGTTAATCAGGGAAAAGAAATGCTATTGTCAAGAGGGATTACGGTATGTACTTGGAAGTGTTTGAAAGTTTAAATTTCATAAACACACACACAAGAAAACCCACCCAGGGTTGGCCTAACTCAGGAATACAATGTATTCCAGTTTAAAAGCCTTGACATACTTTTTCATATTACTTATTACTGAGACCTGACCTGGGATCTCACTTGTGTTGTCTAATGGGGAATTAATTTACACTTAGCCTCGCAGCTATATTAAATACTAATGGGCCATAATACAATCTGAAAGTCATTGGTTGCAGATGAGAAGACAGACCTTATCTGAACCCTGCTGGGTCCCAATGTTTGTTTGTGAGTGTAAAGAACTGTTATGCAATTAGGCTAAATATGTCAATAACGTTTTAAAAGGGGGACAATTACAAACAAACAACTTGTAGCACTAACAACTCTGAGTCTGGTTTTTTGCCATAGCTTCGTTCTTGTGTCTGGCAAGGATGTTTGCGTGCCACAGAAACAAAGTTTTTCATTCCAGAGTTTCTTTTTTGACTGTTCTTGGAGGTGAAAAAAGGCCTTTGGTCTTATTATTATTATTTATGAAGTCATTTGTCTTGTCAAACACCTTCATATTTCTTTCTTTGCCCTTTGACTGTACCCTTTATTCTCTAGGATGTACTCTCATTCATCAATTAAACGGACTATGAATGAGGAGCAGAAAACAGAAGATATAATAATACAAAACAGTGGCCAGATAATGACTTTATTTATTTTTGTACGGTTTCCTGCAACATGAACAAAGCTGTGTACTCGTCTTCTCTTGGTGAGATTAGACTGCATATTGTATAAATATTGTATGAATTTGAGGCTGTTTGCTGTGTCATCGCTTTGCAGCTGTTTGTTTGCCTGTGCACACAGAAAGGTCAAAATAAATGACCCGTGGCGTCCCCACAGGGAAACGGGTCGTCATATGCAGACAAACATGCACATGCACACGCACACGCACACGCACACGCACACGCACACGCACACGCACACGCACACGCACACGCACACCATCCATACGTATGTGAAATCATTGATACAAATCTCTGAAACGCTTTCACCTTGACCCGGTTAATCTGATCTGAATTTCCACCGCTCCGTCCGGCTTAAACGCTCCAAGCCTCTGCACTGCAGTAAAGCCAGACTGCTATAGCGCTAAAAGCTTTGGGTTGTGTTCCTGCTAAAAGTCAGCTGGGAGGAACACAGAGATCCGAGGTACCATTGGGACATGGAGGGAGATTTATCCCTGTAACTGTTTGAAGCCATGAAATATTGAGTGTGATGGTATCAAACCACGGCAAAGAAATACAGGTCTCTGGACAGAACAGCAACAATTTATAAAGAGATGGGATGATTCAGTTTTGATAAGATCTCCAAGCAAGTGAGGAATAGGCAATAAGGTTCGGCCCCAGTGACATATAGGGATGATATCCATATCTTGCATCAAGCCTCTGAGGCTGGCACATAATGTTCTTTTTTATTGTTTTTTCCACACCCTTATTTAATCATCCCACAGCCAAATGGTTAAATAGAAGTTGAGTTATGAATGTAAATACTAGCCTGAAGCGTTGCGTAATGACAATTCCACAACGTTGCTTAACCCTAACGCTACATGGATATTTCCACGTAACCTGCAGGGTGTGATTTCAGCTATTTGCTTACGCTGAGTGATTACCTGTTGTACCTTGACCACTCCTATTCACAGTAGCTCGCAGGTACAGCAACATTTCCTCCATCAAACTTTAATTTTTCTATATATTTTTCCCATGAATCCCCATTATTGCTTTGGGAGCTGGAGCTGGGATTGCATTGATTTGAATTTGCATTTCTTCTAGTGAAAGCTCATCGTAGTAGTTTCTTGGTTTCCTGTAATGTTTCGATTCAAAGTATTAGCTGAAAAAAAAATATATATAATTTCAAAGATGACTCTAGCTAGAGTGAATGTTGTGAACAAATAATGTAGTTACTATATGGTTATTCTTTATTAAAATACATCTGTGTATTATATCTTTCTTTATATTTACCGTATCATATTTTATTAGAAGTCTGATTAAATGAAGAATGATTTAAACTTAAGCAGAAGAGGGGAATAATAAATGTAATCAGAGTGCAGAGTACAGATCCCCAGCACTTTGTGCCTCTGTGTCTGTAAGTGTGTGTGCTGTCCCTCAGCCTTTCTCAGTGACCTGTAAGTACTGAAAAGTAAGTGAACCCTCCGCTGATAACTCCCAGTGCAACATTGTTCCTCGGCCTGCCTTCAGCCACATTGTGCTCTCACTTACTCTCTCACCGGGCTCACACACACATCCTGGTGCCGCTCGGTGTCCCTTTACTGAACCCTGTAATCCCCTGCCCATGCTTCTAAACAGAACACAACAGCACACAGTTATACCCGCCATGCTGTGCCCCCTGACCTCCTGCCAGCTCGCTCCATCCTTCCATGTCTGAACTGCAGCAGAAGGACACAGTCACTTGTTCCCTGAGGCCGACACTCTTGCACCCGGCGACACAAACACAATCACACTCACACGCAAACAAGTCAATAACTCCAGCTTGTGTTCAGCATGGTGGAACTTTAGTGCTTGCTGCCAAAATGCCATTCAGTCTCTTAAGGCCGCCTCTTCCTGATGAGTGAGAAGGTCATCGTCAATGTGGAAAAAACAGCATCTATTCTTAACCAACAAAAACTTTTTTTAAACATCAAAATGAAAACACGAAATGTCAAGTGTTTAGAATATTTAAAGATTTGGAGAACTGGTTTTGATTGTTCCATGGCACAAAGGGGGGTCCTGTATGTGACAACACTAGAGGATAACTTTATCCAGGATGAAAAAGTTAAATAAATCAGGTTTTAAATGAGACACTATTATCGTGTTATGAATTGTGTTGCTCCAAACAAAACCTTTTTAAGTAGTGGTTTGGTTAAATGTCACAGCTGAAGGAACTTCTGGAACAGCACAGGCTCATTTTAGCCAACAATTGCATTATGTATTTAATGTTTAGAGCAGCTGTTCAATTTCTTGTTGCTGTTTTTGAATGCAGAAGGACATCAAATTGTATCTAAAGTCATTTCGTCATGTTAGTTTTTATCTATATGATGATTACTGTATTCCTTTCAATATAATTGAGGCACAGTCTATAATAATTAGCACATGTGTCCCAGGTGTTTGATTCTTCATGGTCAAATGGGGTGCAGCACACTTAATTAATTAATCAAGCTTTTGACCCAGGATCAGCTCGGACAAAGTAGGTGAACGACTTTTTGTGCTTCTCTTTGCACCAGAGTTAAAACGGTTCCACACAGATTATACATTTACACAGTAAATTAATGTTGAATAGCTGTATCCTCATGCATCAGAATCACACTGAGCATGATACATTACTCTGGGTTAATATTATCTGTCATGACAGGGGATCAGTCCTAACTCAGTTGTTCACCAACCCCTACTTCCTGTCTCTGTGTTCCCTCCTGTTTGATTACCTGATTGTGTTCACCTTTGTTTCTCTTCCCTCCCCACCTGTGTCTTGTTCTTGTGATTAGTCTTGTGTGCACTTAGTGGGTGTTTCTCAATGTCGAGTAAAGCTGCTCCAGAGCCACTATTTCAAGCATACTACGTCATCGAGTGCCGCCGAAGGACTGTTCCAATGTCCAGCATACTTGGAATTCTACCGAGCCCGGCGTACTTTGTAGCGAGACATTTCGAGGCTGCACATGTGTAGACTCCGCGGTCTTAAAATCCCCACAATGCTTTGCGCACGGACCAATTTCCCCAAATCTGTGGTGGAAGATGTAAGGCGGGGCCTCTCATATGACGCACACCTGCACACTTGCTCGCCTGTTCCACTCTTCGTTTTCCGAATGCCAGGAAGTATTCTTGCCTCGCTTCTGAAGCAAGTGACTCGGAAGACATGTGCTACCAAGCAAGCGTACTCGACATTGAGAAACACCCAGTTTGTCTTTCAGTTGTCGTCAGAGTCTTGATGAAAGTATTTAGAGATAATTTTGTTTTTTCACCTCGTTGTGCCTGGCCCAGCTCTGTGAATTCTGGGTTAATTGACAATAAACGACTTGTATTGAAATAAACGTACTTCTGCACTGCACCTATCTTCTTAGTTCTCCAGCCATGACCGTTTATTACGTTTATTAAGTTAATTAAGTTAGAAAACTGAATTTGTATCTAAACAAGAAACCAAATATTATACATGTTTATGGCTTAGATTTCTTGAGAATGGAAAGAATAAATAGAGAGGAAATAAATATACAGTCTATGGATTTTCCCTCCTGAAAAAAATCCCAGCGTATTTATTTAAACATTAGAGGACAGATGAATACATTATGTAAATGAATACAGTTCTGCATGTGCCATTTCCCTCACATAAACTGCTACACACTTCATCAAAGATGGATGTGTGTACCTCATGCATACTAAAATATACACAGTTTTATAGAAATAAAAAAACGTAATTATAAATAATTGTTTAAGGTTGTTTGCAAATTGCATCATTCCTTAAAATGTCAATAAGAGGCACATTTATAAACTTATATTTAATGTTTCTAATGAGAGATGAATTTAATCATTATTTCTATTTGAGCCATCATCCTCCTGTGTTACTTATCTTTTAATTTTACCCTGAATTATAAAGCACTTTGTAAAAATCTATTTTAATATGAGCGCTATAAATTAACCATTGATCATCTTTCTGACGTTTAATAATGATAGCTTAGATATCACTGCAATAATGGTCCACAGATATATGTGATGAATTAGTGCTGCGAGCAATATTAATGGCCACAGCCGTGCAGAACGGTCATACGTATGACTGCCGTTGTGCTTCTGTTGGCATTTTAGCGAAAGTGACACAATCTGTTAAATTACACATACAGTATTCACAGTTCTATTGAGTGGTTTAATGGCGTTCATAAGGAAACAGCTGGTAATGGTGCTTTTCTGCATCCATTTAAAGGTGGGGTAGGTCATTTTGGAGAAACCAGCTCGAGTGCGCTAGAATTTGAAAATACACAGCCGGAAAAAATCTGCCTCTTCCTTACAGAGCCCCTCCTCCAACACACACGAACGCGCACATGACCAATGAGGGCACGGGATAATTTTGTGCACAGATGGAAGGCTGACAGGCAGGTAGGCCATCCAGTTATTTTAGCCGGGCCGGCTAAAATGATTGGTCGTGCTTTTTACAGCACTACGGCTTCCACAGATGACATTTCTTTATGGATTTTTTGTCAAAGCACTTAAGATATTCATTGCTATCGGGATGTTAAGAGCATTCCATGGAAGATAACAAAAAGTGTATCTCGAGCCGGTTTCTCAAACTTACCTACCCCACCTTTAAGGACAGATATAGGGTAGAAAATAATAATATAATAATAATACACTATATTTGTATAGCACCTTTCATGCACAAAGCAACTCAACGCGCTTTACAGAACAAGAAGAAAACACAACAACAATATTAAAATAAATAGAAAACAAGATAAAACATCAACAGTGATCCTAATGAAATAAAAAACATGGACAATGATACAAGTGAGAATTGAAAGTTAACCCAAAAAAAAAAAAGCCATCTGAAAAAGATAGGTTTTTAAATGAGGCTTGTCCGTCCAGCATTATAAAACCTATGGTTAGTCGTTTTACATTTTCCCAGTTTTTTATGATATTTAATAGTTTCTTTTATTTTGCATATTGACGGGCTAATGTGCCATTTTATTTGTGTTTTACAGCTGTATTTGTCTGCCTGTATTGTCTGTGTTTTATCTGTTGTAACCTTTGTTCATGCTGCCCTTCTTGGCCAGGTCACTCTTGTAAAATATATTTTAATCTCAATGAGTTCTGGTTAAATAAAGGATATATATAGATGGTGCATGTCGTTTTTTGCCTCTGGCCCCTGCACTGCATTGCTAATGAAAAGTTCACTCTAGCATGCAGAGTACCTGTTTGTCTCAACGTATAATTTCCTGTCGAGGAGTTGTTGCTAAATGCTATGCAGGGTTCCCCATTAAGGATTCCAAATATTGAGGTTAAAAGTCCCTGCAGTGGAGTGGAGGAGCCGTGGAGAATACATGCTGTTTGTTTGTCAAGGAGCTCATCAGGCTCTGTAGAGGAGACCCAGGATCTCACCGGGCCCTTCAGAGCAGATCAGAGTGAGGGAGACACTCAGAGGGAGAGGTTATTTTACAGTGAGGAAATAAACAGTTCAGTTGGTGTTAATGCCAACCCAGTCTCACAAGAAAACATGTAATAGCTACGTTGGTCCACAGGGCAAGACGTACTATGTTCACAAATAACCCTCTCAAAACGTGTCTTGGATAAAAAAAATGTTCCTATTCATTTCTAATGACCAGTGTCCATGTCATGTGATCGCAAACTTGGCAGTCACCCGACTTATTTTAGTGGAAAATCCTAAATTGTAGGATAGTTTGGCCATTAAAATGCCTTTTGATTCGATTTGTAGCGAGAAGTGTATATTGTACTTTTAGAATCTACAATACAATACAATACAGCTTTATTTATAAAGCACTTCAGACCAAAGTGCTGTACAGTCAAATAAACAAACAAAAAATCACACAGCAGAGGCCTGTACTACGAAGCCGGATTTTCGCTTAGCCGGCTGACTTCAGGGAAAACTCGGGCTTTCCGGTCCTACGACGCTGGTTCTCTTTTTAGCGGGCTAGATCTCCATGGTAACTTATGCTGAGCGGCAAACCTGCTCGGGAGGAGGTTAGGTTGCAGGCTAAGAGATCAACTCAGTGAAAGCACCGCCTGCTGACCAATCAGAGCTCCGTGTGCGGAGTTTAAAGCGATCAAGTCATATTACAGGATAGAGGAAATACAGAAAAACTGCCGTTGCAGGAAAGACGGCCAGCAAAAATCAACTGACTGTGTGAACGTGAAAATTAATAGAATATCCCCTCCCATCTTCAGAGCAATCTGACTATTATAACATTAGCGTTAAGAAAGCTTACTTAAATATCTGCCACAACATAAGTAACCGGATCAGAGTAACATTAAGTACAGTCCGCGGCACTGTGAGTGCAGACGTCGATGTGTCCCATTATCATTCATATCATATCACATCATAATGTATCATATATTTCCTTATCTGAGTCAGCTTCTTGAGCCGTATCTGGCCGTGCAACACTCACAGTGTCACATACTGTATGCAGAAGTATTATTTTAAGCAACACATTAAGTTGACGAAACACTCGAGTCAAATGTAATTAAAGTCAGATCCACTCGTGTCTTGGACGGGGCAGTGATTTCATAAACCTGTTAATGTACGCATTCAAACACTTTTTCTTTTACCAGCTGTATTCACCTTGCAGGTGCAGCTATGTGGCTTTTATCCTGGATAAAGTGTTTAAGTCATGGATGTTTAAAGTTTAACTTCTTCATATTTGACTAATATTAAAGTTCACTTTTCATTCAGGAAGTATGACGCTGCGCTGTCAGTACGCTTGTCCATGTTTGAGATTGGTCGAATGCTCCAAATACCACCCCTTTCATGTGAACGCGCACCTAACTAGATAGGACACGGCTGGCTTGAGCGATCCACTTGATAACCAGCGTCGTAGTACAGTTTAGCCAGAGCGCGTATGTTTTGGATTGGGCCAACCGGCTAACTCAAACATATCCAGGTTAGGTTGAACCAGCTTCGTAGTACAGGCCTCTGGAGAGTTCATAGAGAGAAAAATAAATAAAACGAGGCCACGCTTTATTAACTCGTGCGGACGATATACTTTCTCGTTCGCACAAGATACTTTCTCGTTCGCACGAGATACTTTCTTATGGTAAAACACATCAAACTGCCCGATTATTACGCCATATTATTAGTTTTATGAAGAATATGTCCGGTCGCCAGGGTGTGTGTGTGCTTAACTAACCCTAACAAACGCGATCTCGCTAAGCGGTCCTACGAAGCTTGTTATCAACTCAGTAAATCAACCAGGGTTTCTCTGTCCGGCTGAGAGCGCGTTCACGTGAAAGGGACGGGGTTAGCAACATTTGACCAATCACAAACATGGAGAAGCGTGCTGACAGCGCAGCGTCATACTTCATGAATGCATATGAATATTATAAGGTATTTTTATTGTATGTACAGCACTTTGGCTCGACCAAAAATCGTTTAAAAAATGTGCTATATAAATAAAACTTGATTTGATTTGATTTGAATAGTAAATAGCAAATCCTGCTTCGTAGTACAGGCCACTGGTGCCGCAGAGATTTCATAAAGTGAAGGAGGTTTTCCTTCTATAAAACAGCTGTGGGCAGCAGATACTGTGAGAGTCACGGACAGGAATTCATAGATCAAAGCAGACTGGTTTACAGACTCTTCTGTTTTGCGAATCCGGTGCTTAAACAAATAGCTCTAAACCCCTGGCCAAAATGTCCCGAAATGAAGTCCGAGTTTGAAATATATCTCAAATAATGTATGCACTGCCATTTCTCCACATAAACATAACAGTCTGCAATGAAACGGTTGTCTCCTCTGTGCTCCACTTCCTACTTGGCGCACCGGTAACTTTCTCGTGCGAACGAGAAACTAACAAAATACTTTCTCGTGCGCACAAAGTAGTATTTTGTGCGAACGAGAAAGTATATTGTGCACACAAGATACATTTTTTCCCTCTCATGAACCTTTAGGGGCTCCGTATATAACACTATACAGCTGCATTTAAATCGATCAGGAGTCCGGTATAAAATGGATGTTTATTATTTCCTATCATAAATTAAACTTGCGTGTAAATGATGAAGCAACGACAGACTCAACGCGTCCCCACCCTGTGAGGCAGATCATGTAGAGCAGGGGTTCCCAACCCCCGGTCCGCGGACCGGTACCGGGCCGCAGAGGTGTTACTGCCGGGCCGCGAAATAGCTGTGAGTTTATCGTAATATTTGCAGAATTATAAATATATAAAAATATTTTATCATAATATTTTTTCAAAAAGTGTTTAATTTTCGCACCTATGCCACCAGTCATATTATTTCATCCAGTAGCTAGTTAATCTTTCACCAGAAAACCGTTGAAAATGGCTTTTATGATGAGGGATTCGGCGGCTCAGCCTTATAAGGTCTCCTCTCGTGCGCACGAGCTTGTTACCGGTGCGCCAAGTAGGAAGAGGAGCGCACAGGAGACAACCGTTTGATTGCAGACTGTTATGTTTATGTGGGGAAATGGTGGTGCATACATTATTTGAGATATATTTCAAACTCGGACTTCATTTTAAGGACATGTCGGCCAGGGGTGTAGAGCTATTTGTTTAAGCACCGGATTGGCAAAACAGAAGAGTAAACCAGTCTGCCTTGATCTATGAATTAATGTCCGGGACTCTCACGATCTGCTGCCCGCAGCTGCTTTATAGAAGGAAACCCTCCTTCACTTCTTAAAACGGCTGCAGCATCCGGAGGCAGCGGGACGTATACTCCGCTTCTGAGAAGTGCAGCACCAGTATGACTGTGTTTAACTTCATCAGAACAGCTTAAGAGTGACTGCAGGCTGCTACGTGTTAACCACACACACCTATACACACACATCTACACACATCGAACTGCCCGATTACTCCCCCTTTTATTAGTTTTATGAAGGAGATGTCCAGTCAGTCACCAAGGCGCATGATGTGTGTGTGTATGTGCTCTGCTCAGCTCAGCTCTGTGTGTTCGGTGTGTTTGTGTCTGTCCGACACCGGCATTTGTTTTCAAATGTTTATGAACAGTAATTTACACACATATGGCTAACTCCATATATGCGGCTGTTCCCAAAATAAATTAGTTTAATCTTAATCTCGATGTAGTGCTAATGCTGTCGGAGTGCACCGGAACGAACGACACTATCATAATATCTTCTGAAAACAAATGCCAGTGTTCATAATGCGGCTTCTCCTCGTTTTCCCAGCATTCACTGGATTATCCGTAAATCATACAAACAAAACCAAAACGTTAATTTATCTGTTTTCCCGTTTTGGTTTAAAAACTGAATAACGTCGGTTTTTTGGTTTTCCGAAAAACCAAAAAATGACACCGGTTCTTTTTTAAACTTTGTTAATATGTTTTGGATGCATATTGTTCTAGTATTTGTTCAGGCTGTTACATACAATTAGCCTCTGTTGCTACCTGCTGGTGGTGAGTAAATATTAAAATCAGTTAAAATTGACAACCGGTCCGCGATTTTTTTTTAATGTATCTGCCGGTCCTTGGCACAATAAAGGTTGGGAACCCCTGATGTAGAGGTAATTCGCTGTCCTTTTTAATTCAGCAGCACATCCCTTATGGGCCATTATCTGGAAGCAAATTCGACAGAACAAAGTACTCTGTGAAGATTTTTGGCAAGTAACTCTGATGAACAAGGAACAAAGTGTAAAGTGCTGAGCCATGTTTTTTAGCAGCATAATTGGAAGGCGCACATTGACAGAGCTGAGTGAGCGGCATTATCCGATCTTTCTCTTTTGTCATTGAATCTTTGAGTACAAAAGTGTGTGTACACATTGTTAGTGAGGCTATATAGTTTTCCCCCTGAGAAAAACCTACTGTGTAACGGTTCTTAAAAAATAATTTAGATGCAGGTATAAAAAGGCTTCATAATGACACTATTAAGAGTATTAAAATAAATACAAAATATAAAATGAACAGACACACACACGATAGCAGATGAAACTGTGCTGGCTAAGAAAGATGCAATCCAATAAATGTTTTTGTCTTCAAAATTGGTCACTTTCAACATGTGATTTATGGCATTTGGATACAGTCAGACATTTATAATTCCTCTCGGAGGCCTTTTCATATGCTCAGTATTGAAATATAGCCTCTCACCAACAAGCCGGGTTGGCATTATTTACATAAGTCCAGGTTGTTTATTTCTGCCCAATTCCCCCCCTCCCCTTCCTTCCTTCATTTCCACCCGTCCTTATTTCATTTTCACTCCTCCTGGTGATTTACCTCCCAGACCTCTATTTATCCACCACTAACAAATTGGGTTATCACGCTCCACCACTCTCCTGCTCCTCCTCTCTCTCTACCCTTTACCTGCCTTCCCTTTCTTTTCTCAACACCCCCCCGTCCTCCGCTTCACCCCCCCCCCCCCCCCTCCAGCCTTGGCAGCTGACTTATGAGATGCCATGTCAAAGTGAGAGATGATGTCTGCCATGGAGGATATGTGTGTGTGGTTTAGGCAGTGTTTGCGTTGAGAGGTTCTGTATGAGTGGGCTTACTGTATATGTGTGGAGGATTGGTGCTCCTGTTGTTCTGCACCGCTGCTGCCTCCTCTGGCTGTGACTGTATGACAGGAGGCTGGCCTATGACAGGTCAGGTGTGTGTATGTGTGTTCTTGGTCTTTGAGATGTCATATATTAAATATTTCAGCGGTTACCTCACATCATTCGGATTCTGGAACCAAATAAATGGTGTGTCTGCTACTGTACATTGAAATCTTGATGTGGTGTGTATTGTTTCTGTGTTGGTGTGTATGTAAATGTGAACCCTGGCTGTCAGACTACCAGTTGTGTCCATACAGGGCTTCACAAGCTAATGTGGGCTTGACATTTTAGCTTGGGTGACAGAGTGGGTGTGAAAGGCCAAGAGCTGCTGCTCACAAAAGCCTTTCTGCAAAATGTACCAAGCTTTAACTACAGATAAAGGCTTTCTCGAGAAGCCTTAAAGTCAAGAGGCACTCCAGTACAGAATGTGTAAAAATGTGAAGAGAACCACTCTCACATCCTTTTTGTTCCAAGTGCATAATAGTAATGTTCTCTTGAAGAAGAAGATAATGATTTTGGGCAAAATTGTTATGTATCACAGAGTGGGAGTAATTTGGTTTGCAAAATGTTTGTTGTGTAAATCACAAGTTTGATCATAGTGACATATTATATTGGTTCTGTGGACAACTTTACAATTTTCTCCCGATATCCTGTCAAGATAAGAATTTGATATGTTTGGATTCAGGGGCCTGTAATATGAGAACATATCATTAACCGTTTAACACAACCAGTTCCATTCATATTAAACTCAATACAACCCACTCAAATTGAAAATGTCAGTACTGGGCCTTTCCATGAATATTATTTTAAAAGAAAATATGTAATCTTAATAATAATAAAACCACTGCTAAAAATTGAAAATGTGATGAGTAAACATGATGAATTGTTATATCAATCCAGATAAATGGATAGTTACACCCTTACCAAGAGTTATTTGTCAGAGGTTAAAAACACCCAAGCTGTGTATTCTTAAAGTGAAATTAATACGTTAAACATATTTCTATTTTCGCACAACAATTGCAAAGATATCCGTTCCATAGTGACTAGTGGTCCAAAACTCAGCTACTTGCTATTAAAGGTTGGTTTTCGCTGACAGTGCATCAACTTTGAGTGAATGAGTCATTTTAAAACTTTTTAGCCTTAAACCATAACATGTTGGTGAAAGCTCCGGAAAACAATAGTGAGAAAACCTTCAGTTTAATCATTCTCTTAGACTGTGAACAAAAGTTGTTGTTGTACATTTTTACAAACAATTCAAATGACAGAAAGAATTAATGCTCGAGGCGGTAGAACATCAAGTCAGTGTTCTACAATGTTTTTGTTCTGAAACACAGTCTATTTTTAGTGGGGCAATAAAATCAGTACAAGTTGTTCTGTAATTATATTGACTGTTTTGTTTTGGGAAATGTTGACGAAGTTGGGAGCTTCAATGGTAAAAGCATTGTGTTTAATAGAGTCCATCTGTGGTATGACGCAAATGTGTTATAGATAACCAATAACTGTTGGTAATGCATTAAAAGTTAAACATATTGTAACATATTGCTTTTAGTTAAATATAAAACTCACATAAACCTATTATAAAGTATGTCAACACCAACGATTTCATCAGGCACAGCAGTGGGCATACAAAACAGCAATGTAAACATGATAAGCTGTACTTTTGATACCGAGTAGCAGCTGCAGCAGCTATCAGATATTATGTGGAACAGATTTTATGAGTAAACGTTACTGTGTAGCATAGCAATCGTGCGTAGAAACTAAATGGCATACAAAGTGGAAGTTACCCTCACACATCATACTTCATTTGTGTCTTCGGCACAAGAACAAAGCTACTGTATGGATTCTTTTATTTTCTAACTACAAAGAGCCCTGACACCCATGGCGCTGAATACAAAGTGCTCACCAAACAATGCAGGGTCCTGGTTTCAAGTGGAGAAGTAAATCCAAGTCCTTTTAAATTGTTGAGCATTTATGTTGTTGTTTTGTGTCTTTGTGTGGTAATAGTGTGTCTCTAATGGCGCATTTCCACTGCAGCGCGTAGCACGGTTTAAGCGTGCCGTGCCAAACCCGGCCTGTTTTTGTTGCGTTTCCACTAGGGGTAGTTCCGGCTAACGGGTACTGTTTCACAGTTTTTCTGGCTCTCCAAAATCGAGGTTCTTTCCGGGCCAACAACCGGGCTGAATATGCTAAACTAGTGAGAGAATCGCTAGGGGGCTACAACTACAACACAATGAACACATTTTACCGTTATTTAATTGTAACACACGTTTCAAAATGATGCCGAAGTAACAACATACTGATACCGGTTAGTAAAAACCATGAATTAATGCTTTGACAAGTCTGCAGACAGACGGCAGACGAAAAAACCTGTTAAAATGCGTGTTTTCTGAATGGAGATCGGCTAAGCTAACGCAGCATATGCTCCGACCGTCCACACTCACAACAACGGCCTATACAGACATAAATAAACCAGCGACTGTATTCACCATGACACAGACAGTCTGTGGTTTGTACTTGTTTAACTTTTGTCTAGTTTCTGAACAGATATGAGGAGCTGTGAGCTCTGAGTGCTAACGGCTGATGTTGGTTTTCTGTGGTTTGCATTGAAGATGACGTCACGGCTCCGCCTACATGGCGTTACTATAGTTACTACCCCAGCTACTAAACTGTAATGAAAACGCAGCATAAAGTGACCCTGGCCTAATAAGGCCTAACTATACCGTACTAAGCCGTGCGAGGCCCTGCAGTGGAAATGCGCCATAAGTGGTCCTTGTCTGTGTAGTTGTTCAGTCTTTGTTGCAGTTTTTTTGTCCCATTTTGAGTCTCTTTGTTTAGCTGTTTATCAGCTTGTGTCTCCTTTTGAAGACGTTTTGCTTATAATTGAGGTTGTACCTATTTTCATAGTTCTTGTGTGTTTCTTTCTAGGTGCCTTTGTGTCTCTTTGCAGTTGTTTTCACATCTCTTTTACAGTTGACTTATGTAGTCCTTTTTTGTCTCTTTGTTTTATGTTTCCTCGTTGTCATTTTAAATATCTAACTGGTTGGTACTTGTCTCTTTGAGTGTCATTTTGTAGATGCAGGCAAAGGTGACCCCTCACCCATGTGCAGTAATGTCATGTTCAGAAAGCCAGTGAGAGATCATGTGCTTGTCATTGCATTATCCTTCTGATAAATTAGTAAAAGGACAATATCCTTATCTAGCTTCAGTTAATCTTGAGTTTTGTGTTTCCTGCTTCCAGTACTCATGGTGGGAAGCTGGTGAGGGATCATGTCTTTGTTGCTGCACTAACAACTGTCACTTTTTAGGATTGTAACACACAAGGTGGTTGGCCATTACAATATATGAATAAAATAATAAAAAAATGCTTGGAACATATTGTCTGACACATTCATAATGGAAGAATGAACGATTAGCATACCTGCAGGTTTCCAAATTGCCGGTAAGATTTCACTGATGGCTTTTAAAGCATTGCTGATTATACCCCCCCCCGGCTGTAGCACACACCCTTCAATTCCCACTGAGGAGAATACAGCTATACATTACTTTGAGTCAGGCCCTTTCTTTCTTCCAGAGCCAAGTTTGAAAAATAAAGGTGATCAGCCTTACTCCATCAAAAAGCCTCTACTCTTCCAGAACAGTCCGCCGGAGGAGAGATCAAGCACGCTGAATCAATACATTCTTTTAAGTTAGTTTGAGAAACTTCTATAGCCTCACGAGTAGTCCTAACCCAAACCTACACCTATTTTATTCTATCCACTTATTAGTTCTCCTGCACAGTCTACCTTCTGCTCCGTTTAGTAATGAAGATTATTTACATTACTCTGTTTAGCTTAATTGAATCACGCCTGTAGTAATGCCACACAAGTCGTTTATAATAGCATGTTAACAATCTTTTACCTTTTAATAGTAGAGCTTCATTCATTTATAAATTAGGCCTGTTGCTGGCAGGGTGTTAAAACTGTTATGTGTTTATCACCGGTTGGCTCAGCAATCAGTCAGTCCATAAAGAATGAACAGATGTCTTTTACAGGCTCATAAAGTATACTTGAAACAGAAAATGAAAGTGAAAAGTGAAACAGTGTTACAGGAACTCCAACTCAATCTTCCATATCAAAGAAATAGGTAACATTGACTGCTCAGTTGTGAATGCATGCTATTTAACCTTTCAGAAATAATTGATGCATCCTTGCGCAGTCAAAAATAAAATATGTAATGCTTAAATCAGTCCTATTGTTGCTGGCATGAACATTCTGTTAATATTCTATTGTCCAAAATTGGATCCATAAGCTCATTTGCTTTAATTCTGCTGCATTGCAGGCTGTAATGAAAGTGAAAGGGTGTACGTGGGAAGAAAAGGAGACACCTGCTGCAGGCTTTATTCTCCCATCTGCTGAACTTTACTTCTCAGGACCTCTGAGGTATTTGTGCATCTGTGTGGGCAAACAAAGCAGTTAGAATGATAATTATACATTCACAAATGTTTGATTTCTTTCATCTTTCCTAATTTAATTCTCCTCGCTGCTGCTGCTGAATATGCAGCATATTGAAGTTTAAAACCTTTTCATTCTTAATGAATGATAATAGATAGCGCAACATGAGGCTTTGACTTGGGCTATTGAATTTAATTAATTGAATGAACAAGAGCCAAGAGGTATGCTAATGGTGATTGATTGGTCTTTAAAAAGCGAAAATGTGTTAAAGAAAAAGACTTTCCTCACAATTGCTGCTTTATTGGACTGAACTAATCTGTAATGTCGTGGTAACGCTCTCCATGTACTGTATGGCTGCAATTCTAACTGGCAAGAAATGATTCAGCAACTTTAAAGTTGGCACCTCAGAAAGGTGTGTTAATATAAAGTGGGTGTTCATGCGTCAGCTGCTCCTATTGGTCTAGCAGCTAAGACTTTCTTGGGCATGTCATGATACCTCCACACAGATAGAAAGTACGTTAATTAGCTGCTTTGCCTGCATAACACCCGCTTGCCAGAGAAAACAAATTGTTGGACAGCAACATTTTCTTTAAAAAAAGGTAAAATTCAGAGCATCTTTGATTCACAGTCTGGGCTGAGCTTGCTTCTACGTGACTGAACATGGCTGACAATGTTGAGCTGAGGGTAGGCCTCATATTTCCGTGACAACAGTCAGATGTATTGGTCATATAAGAGCAGTAAAGAGTGCTGGCAATTAGCTAGCCTGACAGAAACTCACAGAGACATGCGTGCGCCATCATGTAATGGCTAAAGAAAACAAGAAAAGGAAGCTTGGACTATAACACACACAGGTTGTCACTTATTTCTCTTCCTTCCGTATGTTACTCCAATATTTCTTAACAAGGAGTTATTTGCTGCATATATAGGATCACTTTTGAATGTTGTATTTGACCTTTAAGGTTTTCAAAATGTTCATCATGTTCATTAGTTGTCGAACTGAAGAATATAATTAAATTGTACTTTTTGCATCCAAAGATACATATTAGGAGTGTGCTGTCCTTCCATAAAAGCTCCTGAGGCTGGCCCCCAGGGGTCCGCCGATAATGAGGAGTGTCATATTTTTCACTCTTCTGCTTTTCACTTAAAAAAGAATTCTAAGTAGAGGAATCAAATGCCCTTTGTCAGTCCAAACGAATGAGTTTTCATTTTATCTGTAATATCTTCTCTTCCAAAAAAGTGATAGATAGCATAATATATCAAAATGTAATTGTACTTAATTCAAACACGCTGGATCGCTTAGATGCTTGCTTGATTAAATGAAAACATTTACAGACTAGGTTGGCTCTACAAATGTAGGTATTAAATGATGTTATCCTACAAATGACAAAAACATGAAGAACATGACTGTTTGGGATACATGTGTCCTCTTTCAGAGCTCATTGCATGCTCACATGTCATTGTTGCAGAAATAGATTTTCTTCAGCCTACACCATCGTAGTGAATCAGGAATAAGGTGAGCCTGCAAGCATGAACATGCAATAAGTATATTTCAGATATATTCAATAATAATCCAGGCTCTGTATGCAACAGCACCTCAAAATTGCACTGTTTCCATCAATATTACAACATAAACACAGATTTCTTACAGATTTTCAGACTTGAAATACAACATATCTTGTACTGTTCAAACAACACATGTCGCAATCACTTTTTTCACAGATATGTAGCTGTACACAGATTTTCCTAAATTCAAACCCCACCAACACACATATTTTCAGCAACAGGCAGCCTCAGACTCACCTGAAACTGGTGTTCTCTGTGGATCTAAGAGAGTGTGGGTGTGTGTGTGTGTGTTTTGTTCTCTGAGTCTGAGCACAACGAAGCCTTAGGCCCCAGCTCCACGGGAACCCATACGGCAAAACGCATCGGAGTAACGAAAATGCAACCGCAAAAAACCTTCCGCCCACACGCAATATACACCGAATTGTGTCAAGCTCCACGAGACGGCTCCGTTTACATCCAACCGCTGGAAAAGCTGCAGTACATATGCCGAACCTGTACGTGGCGCTGTAACTTCCTCCACAAAAGCAGCAACTTCCTCCACAAAAGCAGCGAAGAAGAATGGTTGTCATGGCTGCACTTCTGTTTATTCTCCGCGGTGGGGGCGGAGGGAACCGCGCAGAGTTTTTCGCCGGTCAATGTGTGTTAAAGTTTAAATCTTCATGCTTCCTCATGCAGCAGCTGATCCAGTAAGTAAACCCGACAGTAAAAATAAACATATTTATAACTAGTTTAGGTAGTTTGAGAGGTAATTAAAATAGCTAAGGGTGATGATCTGACTTGAAGTGTGTGTTTTGCTCCCGCTGCTTCACAGCCGGAGGAGCTGCGTGTCTCCGTCCTGTCAGATTAGACTTCACTCGCGTTTATGTTCATATCGAGATAAAGATAAATAATCTGAATTCAGTGTGCAGTGTACTTTTGCGGGGGTGAGCAGCAGAGGTGGGGAGAGGCGGGGAGAGGCGAGGCTATGAAACGGGTGACCGTATAGGCGACCCCACGGCCCCGTTGGACCCCCCAGAGCGCTCCGTTCCCAGATCTATCCACCTTTGGACCCGTTGTCGTTTGCGGGGTCTGTTTCTACGTTTCTGTTACGGCGTCGTCGAGCTTAAAGGGCTATACGCATGAGAAATATGCGGATTCAACCCGTTTTCGTCCTCGTGGAGCCTAGGCCTTAGAGTCGATGCGTCTCGGTGTGTTTTTGTCAGCTTGTGACGTCTGTTGTGGATATTTTGGGCTGCCAAGTAGGTCTCACCTCATGGAGTAACAGTCATAAAGGGAAAAGGGGAAGTCAGAGAAGTCTGCAAATGATGCCTCACCCAACTGTTACAAGGTAAAACCCAAACTCCTATCCACATGCCATGGGTAATAGGGGTCCAAAAATGCCTCAGGCAGCACGCTGAAGCGGGACACACAAACACAAACATACCTGCGGGGAGATTAGCACACAGAAGCAGCAGACTCCTAACAAGGGACACAAGGTCTGTCTATCCATCTCTCATCAATATATCCATCCATTTATCCATCCATCTATCCATCTATGTGTCTCTCACATTAATCCAACCATCCAACCATAAATATCTATCGATCTCTAAATGTCTGTCTTTCTAGATATACACTAGCATCTTATTTCATGAGACAGAAAAGGGCAATTGTGAAGCAAAATCCAACACAGCCCTGCTTATGTTATCAGAAATGACTCAGTGGAATATGTCATTCAAAAAGACATGAAATGTAAATCACCACCCTGGAGCCATTTTTCCACCATTTGCTGCAATCATCTAGTAAATCTGCCTGCCGCAGTTATGTAGCAATTGCAGACTTCCGAATGTATCATGTGCCAGACATTTAGTCAAATATCATCCTACAAAGCTGGTACTAATATTGTTCATTTTGTTGAAAGTAAAACAAATGTCTGTATCAGATCGGGGTGAAACATCTGAACATGTATTTTGTTGTATTCTCTTTCAGACCTTTACCTTTGACTTTTGAGGACACATTTTTGATGTGGAAGCAAATGGAGTCTTGGTACTGTGTCGTGATTGGTTGTTTTTGCAAGGTGTATAGTGCATGGAATATCATTATTACTCCCAAGTGGTTCCACACACCAACATCCATGTTATATCCAAAGCACAAACTATCACTTTAGGCATTGCTAGTTAAATCTTCCATCTTAGCCAAACCACTGAATTGTAAAATTATAACATGGAAAAATAAGGAAAAACACAATAAAACGTTTTTTTGTAGGTTGAAAGGTTGTTGTAGTAAGGGACATAAACCAACATTTTGTCAAATATCCGGTGTATTGGCAAAACGAACCCCTGACCCTGCTTTACATGTAGCTATAGGTCATACAGACACTACTCTTGTGAGAGGAAAGTGTGTACCTCATTATTTCCAGTGGCAGATTTAGTGATGGCTATATTGAAGGAATGCATTGAAGGTTGCACTGTTGACTAATCTGCCGTAGAATACCAGCGTCAATAAATCAATCGAAGCTAGAAAACTACGGCAGCTGGATGAAATTTACGGCTTATTGTTGACTATGTGTCCTCTGCAGGGTTACATTTTATATGTATCTGACTTTGCATCTGTATGACACAACCTTGATGAAATATTAAAGTCAGTCAACCAATGTGAGGGCTTGTAATTGCCCACTGTCTCATTTGAGTGCGAGTGTGCACATGTCCTGCGTGCACTAGGTGTTGGCACTGCCATCAAAGCCTTGGTGCACCGGTTCATTTGTGGCACCAGGATTTATGCAGTCAGGCTGGTCATCACCCAAGGGACTCGCATCGAAAAAAACAGCAGTTATTGAATTTATTCATTCAATAACGCCTGGGTATCTACACTATCTCTAGACCGTAGATAACAGCAGCACAACTGACTGCACACCAGTGACAAAGCACAAGCAGGTTTATGAAGCAGTCTGATCATTATTCATGCAGCTCGTTTATTATCTCTGCCAGGGCTGGGCTAGTTAATAAAAAAAAATGCGATCAGTTACATTTACTGGATATTTCTCTTCAAAATAATAACATAATGTACCAATAATAGCACAATTAAAGGCATTCGTCTATAGGTAAAGTAACTTGTTCCATACTTATAATCATCTGTTTCAATTATCTGATATATTACAATGAAAGTAGAACAGACAAAAAGCAGATTTGCACCACTAGACAGCGTCATGGCAGCAATACTATCTCACCACTGAGCTGCACTTTTATTGTCTCGGCTTTATTAGAAGACCGCAGGGTGGTGTTGGGTTTGACCAAATGTGTGCGGTATATACTAGAAACATTGTGACAACATTGTGATGTTGCTGTTTCTCAATGTCTCCATTTCTCTCTTCCATCCTTGTGTGCAGTGTTGATTGGGGCGGCGCTGACATAAGAAACACTACTGCTGACTGACATTGTTTTTTGTTATATAACCTTGCAAAGAAATCACACCATGATCCCTTTTATTTATTGTTCGATGGTAATGAGAACATTAGTCAATTATAAAAAAGTGTTTCAAAGCAATATACTGATGCAGCTGCGTACAGCTCAGTTTCTGCCCTTTAGCCAGAGAGGCTAACATTGTAATCCTCAAGACACTGCGACACATCTCACTTCCTGCTCTCTGCTCCTTTGTTGACTTTTCGGATCCACTCGTGTGCATGACAAATAGCCAACCAATCAAAACCGAGCTTATGGTAAGAGTATTTGCTAATGTCTGCAAACACACACATCCAAAATGTCAACACTGGAAGCAGAATGCTCCGCCTGCACACATGTTCATTCATTTATTAAAAAAACGAATTGATTTAAATGTACAGTATGTAGCAAAAATCCAACATTCTTTCAATACCATAAAACTGTGTCAAAACAATCTAAATGTCGGAAAGGTTGGCTCTATATGCAGTGGACTGTGTGCCCGTAGGGGGGGTGGGGGTGACTGGGGCAGATTGAGTGACACTAACAAGACTGTAACAGGCCTGACATAACTGCCATGTAAATGTGAGGTGAGAGGTGAGAGGTGAGAGGAGGTGGGTCAATTACCCATGGACATCCAGTAATACACTGCCTCACTCGGAAGACATCTGTGTGTGTGTGTGTGTGTGTGTGTGTGTGTGTGTGTGTGTGTGTGTGGTGTGTGTGTGTGTGTGTGTGTGTGTGTGTGTGTGTGTGTGTGTGTGTGTGTGTGTGTGTGTGTGTGTGTGTGTGTGTGTGTGTGTGTGTGTGTGTGTGTGTGTGTGTGTGGTTGTAAAACCACTAGCAGAAGCTCCATTGTCTTCTCCTTCAGTTGCAGAGTTTCCCTCCCAATCAATACGCAGTGACTCTGACTTCAGTAGGTGTGAGCTGTTTCTCTTTGTTCCATACAGGGCTGTAATTAATTTGGGTAAAAATAAGTCAACAGAGTATTGCACTTCTTTTATTTGCCCTCTCAATGAAAACACAATCCACACACTATTGTTGCCAATTCTGCCACTTACTTGGGACGAGACCAAACACAAATTCCCGGTGGAAGGAACGCAAGGATATTATTTAGTGGGCTGCTTGGCGAGTGAAGATCATTGTGATGCCAGAGGCGCCTGCTCGGCATAAAAATGCTTCTCCGTTTAATACAATACATTTGAGTAAAGGAAAGCATTGTGTGACGACTGGTCGGCCGCACCACATTAAGCTGACTTAACAGACAGAGTATTCTCATGTTCAGTAGCCCTACAGCTCTCGTTGACATTTTTCTCCAAGGAATTGACTGCTGATGGTTTTCTTCACCCAAAGGACCTCTTCCTGTTCTGTCTCTGCTGTGTGGAAAAGCCCCGGCAGCGCGTGAGTCCTTGTATTTCTAACCTCTTCTGTCCAATTTACTGTGGCCACGTGTCACACACTATTGCATGTCTGTCTTTGGTCCAATTGGCATTCACACACACTCACTGTATGTACGTGCGCACATATTTACACACTCGAACGCACCCACACACAATCAGAGAAATAGGTATCATCTTGTGAATGCTTTGGAAGCCGTGAAGATGAAAGCCTGAGGGGAAATGGATGTGAGTTGAATTGGAGACTTTACCCCTCTCTTTCCAGTGAAGGAGACATGTAAGGATCACTGTCACTCTCTCTCTCTGCACATCACTCACACTGTTGCAGGTCTTTTATCACAGGAATATACGTGGCTGTGAGTCTGATCCATTCGGATACATGTGCACATGCTAGAAACATGTTACTGCATGTGAATGTGATGATGTAATTCACAGCCTATTACCTTTTGAATCTTGTTTTCTTGTTATCATTAACCTTGTTTTTCATCTCATTTCTTTCATCAGTCACACAGTGTGTAACTGATTCGGTGTAGGCTTGAACTTAATTCACAGCAACTGTGGATGAGCTCAGAGAGGAAGAACAGTGCGGTTTGATAGAGTTCATACATCTTATGTATGAACTCTATCACAGATATGTCTATCTTATGAAACTTCAAAAAAATAAATTTTAGACAGTTGTGCCTAAAACCCCTTCACTTTTCTAAAATCATAGTACACAATTTCCTCAAGTGGATAGTTGCTTCAGAAATCCGTGTACTACATAATCTGCCACCATTATCACAGATGAACCAGAAACGACGTCATTCATATACAAAAGTACACATTGTACTGCCAATCAATGTTGTTTTTCAGCCACCGGTTGCCACTTACCTCTGTGATGTTTGATTACGGTTATTATTAACATTCTTGTGAAATTGTTGAAAAGTAATGTTTCTCTAGGCAGGTGCTGGCTTTTGAATATGCCTTGTGTAAGGAGAGAGAAGCTTCCTGCTACTCAAACAGAAAATCCCCAAAGGCTCTCTGCGGTTTGTTCTATCATTAATTTCATTGTCTTTTTTCTCTTCTTTTGTCGTTTCCTCTTCTTCATGTTTTGGTTTTATGGTGGGTAGTTACTTATAAAGTGCATACCGCTAAGGATAACAACCTCCATCTCAACATCAGCAAAACAAAGGAGCTGATTGTGGATTACAGGAAGCAGCAGGGAGAGGGACACGCCCCCATCGCCATCAATGGGACTACGGTGGAGAGAGTCAGCAGCTTCAGGTTCCTTGGGGTCCACATCACTGAGGACCTGACATGGTCTCTTCACACCACCACCATCACCAAGAAAGCTCGACAGCGGCTCTTCTTCCTCCGCAGACTGAGGAGGTTCAAAATGGATCCCAGGATACTCTGCAACTTCTACAGGTGCACGATAGAGAGTATCCTCACTGGCAGCATGACGGCCTGGTACGGCAGCTGCACCGACCTCGATCGTAAGGCTTTACAGAGGGTGGTGAAAACTGCACAGCACATCACCAGGACGGAGCTGCCATCCATGGAGGACCTTTACTCCCAGCGGCTCACGAAGAAATCACTACGGATTATCAAAGACCCCCATCACCCCAGCCACAAACTGTTCTTTCTGTTGCCGTCTGGCAGACGTTACCGCAGCATCCTGGCAAAGACAAGAAGATTCGGAGACAGTTGCTTCCCGCGGGCAGTGAGACTGTTAAACAATTGAACTGCTGAAACAATTTCAAAACATTCATCTGCTACTCAGTAATATATATCTACTATCTAATATATCTACTATCTAATATATATCATTCCAATAACTTGTATATAGACTCGTACTGCACTATTCCACATACTCACTTTATTTTAGAACTATTTTTCTTTTTGTATTACTTTTACTATCTGTATTATTATTATGTTGCATTGTTGGAGAAGCCTGTGACCTAAGATTTTCAACGACATAATTACTCTGTAGCTATGTTAGTTTGACAATAAAGAACCTTGAACCTTGAACCTAACTACTGTGCTTTAGGGAGCGAGTGAAAGGTCTAGGTAGGATATTGTCCCTGGGTTATGTTATCATCAGGTAAATACTCTTCTTCCTAGATCTTGTCAGCCTTTTCCAACCACTTTAAAAACTATTATAATGTAGTACAGTACATACACAGAATATTCTTACATTAATGTCACTTATTCTGTCTTTATTGTAATGTAAACTTCAATCATTTCGATAATACAACAGGTAAGAGGGATGTAATACAACATATCTGTTTTGACAAGAATGTTACATTTTATTTTTTGTATGTACACTGCAGTCTACAGAACAACAGAGAAAGACAAGAGTGGACATCTGCCATCTTCTCCTTTGTGTTATCATGAATCAGTCCACCTTGAACTCAAGGTATGTGAATTGGGCAATATGTTTGCATGTAATGTACAGTATAAGCTGTGTTAATGGACACAGTCTCAAATAATCAATACAGTTGACAAAGGGCATTTGCTCTTATATATATATTGTGGCACAAAGTATCTTTCTTTACTTCTTCTTTCTTTCTTTCATGTAATGTGTGGTTAAAGGACAAGGTAAACATCAATGGGGTGGTTTATTGTTCATAATAGATAGAGTGATGCAGTTGTCTCAGTGAAAACAGAGTTGTTATGGCAATTACAGCCTTGATGTGGGTGGTTTACTTTATTTGTTGTACAAAGTGTTAATGATTGCACAGGCAGCCACACATGATTATTCAGCAGCAGGAGAATCAAACTAATTTGGGCTGCTGATGCAGATTACAGAAATCAATGAGGGAGAGAACCGAGGAAAGGAAGCCAACCAGCAAGCGTTGAATGAGAGACGTGGGGAAGAACATGAATTATAACAGAAGAAAGATGGAGTTCAGCCGAGACGTTTTGGGGATCTGCTTCAGCAACTGCAAACAAACAAACACTTTGGGAATCATAAATGAAACAGGGTGGGTCAAAGGTCACATTTGGGGCAGGATTCCCCACCTCAGGTCACATTTAAATATCACATTACATTACATGTCACTTGTTAGATGCTTTTATCCAAAGCGACTTACACACATTCAGTACTGTGGGCAATCCCCAGAGGAGCAATTTGGGGTGAAGTGTCTTGCCCAGGGACACAACGACATGCTGACTGCAGTGGGACTTGAACTTGCTATCCCCTTGCTATCCCCTGATTCAAAGTTCAGCGCACTAAGTTCAGCGCACTATCCCACTGAGCCACAGCCTCCCGTATAAAGTAAACTTCTTCTAAACTACACTTCAGATGGATATATTGCTTATATTTTTCACTCCACTACATGTATGTATTATTCAGCTATACTTGTTCTTAATTCTAGCAACATTAGGATGGTACTAAAGATCAGGAAAACAACTTTTAGAAACTTCGACCACCCAACATCTTGATTCTTAGGAAATAATCCAACACTAAAACACACAATCATGTAAAATGCTGAAAGGGGAACTCTGTACAATGGATAGTGGAAATATTGGATAGTCAAAGCTGCACTCATTTATAGTTTAACATTGACGATGGATCAAACAACTTATTGCAAGAGGTCTCTCAAACTTTTTATATTATTTCTTGCTAGTTTTTGGTGTATTTCAGCAACATTTTCGGTTTTGCAGCCTTGGTTTATATTTTCTTCACACATCAATCTGGTATTTGATTGCAGCAGGCAAGCAAATGAAGTTAAAATAAGATATTAAAGTGGAATGAAGGGTGAACGTTGTTATTATGTTCCCTATATACACTTTTTAAACTGTGTCAATGGTGTTTTTAAAGCTTCTGATGTCCCCAAGTCGGCCAAAAAAACGTATTCCACTTCTTTGTAAAGGCCCGGACACACCAAGCTGACACCAAAGAACTGACACAGACGGACCCCCGACTGTTGTGTCGCCTCACTTCTCTGCGTCTTGGCCATGTGTCGCACTGGAACACACCGCAAAGACTTCAGCCGACGGCCAGCTAGCACGTACGAACTGCGCATGCGTGAGTGGCAATAACTCTCCTTACCAGCAGGCGGCGGTAGTGTGTATTCGTCATTCAAAAGAGGAAACAACCGGAAGACAGACTGCGTGATACACCAAGAGAAGAAGAACAGACTGCGTGATATAAACAAACAACAAATAGCGTGTGCGTTCCATTTTCACTCTACAGCGAGAAGCTCACGGGGCTTTCCCGAACCTGTGTCGAGAGCTGGAGGTAAATGAAATCTCAGATTTGCCTTCTTAATAGTTTGTTTGGGTCCCTCACTTCCGTTTCGCTTCTCATGCACTGATTCGCTAAGCTGAACAGCCAATCAGAGTGATTTATTTTGCCGACAGCCCACCGATTTGACATGTTGAATCCGTGGGTTTTCGGCCGAAAAGGCGTCGGCACGGCTGAAAAGACACGACGGTGCAGGACACACCAATCTGAGTAGGGCGTGTCAACGCTCATCGTCGGCCTGACGCCCATCGACGGCCAAAATCGGCTTGGTGTGTCCGGGCCTTAAGACACACAGACCCCCAGTAACTATGCCAGACCAATACACAACATCAACTTTTGTACATTTCACACTTGATCCTGAGCAGGAGATTCTGTGCTTGGGTTGTAATTGAGCAGCTTTTTGTGTTGTTTATCTCCGTGTCACGCCTTAAAGGTCAGGGCATAATCACAGGCCTCGACATCACTCCAGCACAAAGAGAAAGCAGATGATCACCGGAGGAAAATGTCAGCCAGATATAGAGTGCTGATTGTCCATTAGAACAAGGCTGTGGCCAAGACTGAATAAGATTAGTCTGGACCTCAGTCCTTTAGCTCCACTCGACAAGGTCACACAACTCCACAAATACACACACTGATTGTGAGGAAAATATAACCTTGATTTCATGTGTGTGTATGAGTGTGTGTGGGAGAAATATGTTTTGATTAGGAAGTGTGCCCCCTCAGTAGAGACCTCATTTCACTTACTGTATTATTTTTCACACCTTGTATAACTCTAGTATTCATCCTTTATTCTCACATGTATACAATATGCATTTAATTTATTTGCACTGATATTTTTTGAAGTATTCATGTACGTTTCGACCTTGTCTGCGCCAATCTGAAGTCTGCATTATTGGATCCACAACCTGAAGGGAGCCTTCAGGTTATTGCCCAGAATATCTACCTCCATTTTCAAGGTGCAAACACAGGTTCATGATTAATGCAGACATAGAGGCGCCACAGTTTCATTCTAGGTGGGAGATGAAAAGTATTCCTGTTAAGCTAAGTAATAGCCTCATAAGGAAATGAATACATATAAGCCTCTGAATATTCAAACTGCAGAACATACCTTTATTTGTGGAAAGAAGGCTGAAAATATACTTTATTTCATACTGTGTGTCGAGAAAATGACACGCGTTGTGTGTCTGTGGGTGTTTAAGATACAGTTAGAGTTAATTACAGATAAACATCATACTTTCTTTTGTTATTTATCTTTCTTGTATTGCTTCTATGTGAGAGGAAAGTGTGTTTTAATTTGCAGAACTCAAAGGTTTTCTCAGTGTTTTCAGCTCTGTGACACACAGCCAGCAGGAGAGAAGCTCCAAGAAACTAATTACTAGATTGGAAAATGTACATGCAGCTATAAATGCAAACATTATGCTTATTTAAAACATTCATATACATGTACCTGTTTCCACATCATAACGCTAAAGAACATTACAAAACAGGTTTATAGCATAAATTGTAGATTGCCATTTCTGGAACTAGGGCATGTGACACTTCTCAGATTTAAATACATGTTAAACAGTTCTAATTAGACCAGGCAGTGGCGTGCTGTTAGTGAAATTATGTAAACATTATACAGTATGAGCTTGTTTGGTGAGGAAACAGAGCATTACAATTACATTATTGATGCTAAATAGTACATTTGCTCTGCATCTCTCCCTATCTCTGACTCACTGCTGATGTGTGACTACTATTTTTGCATCTTTTAAATCCATGGATTAATGTATGATGAAAATATGAGCACAACATGCTTTCTAAGCCCAGGTTAACACTAGTAATCATCAGATTCCAATGCCAGAGTATAGACATTATTTGGCATGTTAAACACAATAATATATCATTTTCTAAATGTTAAATCAATTTTTTCAAGTTATTTAACTTGCAATGAACGTCAACTTGCTTGCAACAGGTAATCCATCACTCTGTTTGTCAGCCTTCTTTTCCCTTAAAGGTGTTTTATCGTCAATTGTTAATGATGCAATTGCAATCAGTTGTAAAATCCCTCTTTGTGCATTCAAGGACTTCCAATATTTGGGATTACAAAGGTGACTGACACATAAGAGCTGTGTCAATGCTAGAAACAACCATTTTAACATATGAAGCTCAGCACAAGTTCAACCAGGAAGACCTTCTTTACTCATTCATTTACTATGCTATGTTACTACTCTCTCTCCTCTCAATAAGTGATCGGGGGCGTCACTCCCCAGCTTAATCAATCACTTCGCTCTATTCTCACAAGCCTATCACAGCGCTCCGCTAACCCCTTTTAAATCTGCTCTCCCCCCTCTGACAGCTGTCATTTCAGGTGAATCGACGCAACCCCCCTCCACCCCTTTTCACCCCCTGTCCCTCTGAATCCAGGGTCAAGCTAAGCCACTCCCCTTCAGACCGACCCCAACCATCTATTCACCACCACCAGTGTCTAGACCCCGGGGGGTTTCATCGGATCGGTTCTCCCCTCCCGAATGATACTCCTGCACAACGAGGCCTAATCGCCAAAACTCCATTACATTCATTTGTGTATTCCTGGCAATAAATATGTGTTCTTACATCAAAACCGTCTCTCCTGATTGAACTCCTGTTCCTCACACAGTCCATTTGTCCAGGCGAACATTTATCGGCTCATTGTCTGACTTTATGACAACTCTTCAACACTGTAGCTTATGGAGCTTTCTCAACAACCGACTTTGAAATCTTTCCAGTCAATGAGTCCTTGAATGGACCACCACTATAGTTCTGGAACAAAACTACAACCCCATTTTTACAAAGTGTAAAAGGGAAGGTCAAAATATTTTTGTGAAGAAAATAGAAACTAATGGCTGCCTGAAATCACATTTAGTCCGCCTCCTTTGCAGTCATAGATAATGCCACATGTCCTTTTGAATGAGTACATCTTTACTTTAAAAGGGAAATAAAAGGTTCTGAAAATCTCCCTATGTTTGATCCTTTTGTATCCGATGAAGACAGAGGTCATGTGTTTCAGAGCAGATACAGTATGTATGATGCAGCATCAAAATGATCTACTGAATCTACAAGAGAAATACTACTCAGGTGCAACAATCACCAAATGACAGTTTGTATGATGGGTTTTCTTAATGTTAAAAAAAGAGAAATAGTGCTATTTTGAGACTTAAAATAGCACACCATAAATTATGAAAGGTATCTGGATTTTGATACAACACACAGTGCACAGTGCCATATTTGTGTAGCAAAGAGAAAGATGCTGCCTGTACATTGTGATGCGTACATTCCCGCCGGAGAGACTCACACCAAGTGAGTCACTGATTGAATGAATTATACATGAGTGAGTTATTTTCTGAATCCACACACTACCTGCAACTAAAAATAAAACACACCTGTAGGGATTATTAGAAGCTACTCTGGCTTGTTTTCTTAAAGTGCAAAGTGTTTTTTATTAATACATACAGAACATAAAAAAGGAAATGATACACATCAAATCAAATGTTTTTGTGTCTCTGTTCTTATCTTATCTTGGGAAAATACTCATGTAAGACCTTCAAAAACCCAACGGTGTGTGTGTGTGTGTGTGTGTGTGTGTGTGTGTGTGTGTGTGTGTGTGTGTGTGTGTGTGTGTGTGTGTGTGTGTGTGTGTGTGTGTGTGTGTTTTCAGTGTAACCCTGCTACTCCTGGGGTACTGTGTGTTTATGGTTTCTTTTTGGATTTGATAATGCCACGCAGCTCAATGCCATTGATTTACGGCTGTCCTTGCTCAGTGCTGTGTGCCGGCTGAGCTGCCATTCCCATCTTGGTCTACCGGCTCTTTGTCAAATCAATTTTGCGATGGTTTTGTATCTGCTTTTGTGCACGCTAGATCATACAGGTATGTGTGTGTTCACATGCCAATTTTTTCAATCCCACAACGTTTTCCCACCACTCAGAAATCCCAGCGTAAAAGACGAAGCCACAGCTGCCAACAGACTAACTAGAAATACGAGCGCAGGTAACCGCAGGTGTTATCGAACATATTTGATCCACGCCAAGAAAAACAAGTGACGTAAATGAGTACCAGAGAAGTGCCGGTGTTTGGGCCGCCATGCAGGGGAGAATCCATTGGGTTTGCCACTGTAACCATCGATCACAAATGCAATTCATCTCTGTGAAGTCGTTTGTCTCCCGCGCCACGCGTGACTGGAACCCCTTTGTGGCGCTGCTGAGCCCCGTGCCCAGCAGAGTGATGGTGCAAGTGTTTACCCTTGCATGAGATATCTATCACCTTCCGCTGTGTGATGTTGGATCAAAGAGGCACTGAGACAAACAGTATTTCAAATGTGCTAGTGGATTAGCGCCGGGACTCTGCAAGACTGTTGTTGTGTTGCTCACAGCTTGAAGCTGTTTTCCCTCATGGGGAAATGAATTCCCTTAATGATTTTCCTCAGTGGCTTTAGGCAACATCATCTGAGTTTCCCATTCAACAGAAAGGTATGACTCACTTTGTCATTGCTGTCATCCTGCTGGTATTTCTTTTAGCCTCTGTAGGCAGATGAAGCCTCATATCTGACAAGTTTATATTCATGCCTCCAACTAGAGAGATAAATAGAGCCTCATGCAATAATCCCTAATATCTGAGCTATACTTTCCATTTAAGTAACTAGGTGAGGGTGCGGAGAACTATATTGTTTTTTAAACTAAAGGACAGGACATAGAGAAAGAGGAGAAACGTATTGGAGGTAGAGCATGAGGATGTAGCATGTAGTAAGAAAGACCGCGCCACAAAGCAGCTTGTGAGGGGGCAGATGTGAGGCTGTGCCACACTCGCCAAACATATGTGGAGCGTATAGGTGTGTCAAGCATGTCAGCAGGTGACTCTGTAAAACTCTCAAACCATGGCACTTTCTGCACATAATTACACTTTATTTTCTAGCATGCAGAGCTACAGAACTCAGTGCCACAGTTTAAGGTGTCAAACTTGCTCCTAGTAACAGCTTTTGTATGCCCTCTAAATGTCATACCACACAACAGCCATGAATGGATGTAGTACAATAGGAGACAGGGCCGTCCCTTGGCTAGATCTGGAGGGGCGCTGCGCTGGGAGAAAAAAAAAATTAATTATTCTTTTATTTTTATTCTGCCTAATTTTCTGCCCTTGATGTAAGACATTTACATTAATAATTGAATAAAGTAAACACCCTTTGCACCCCGGGCCGGCAACATTTTGCATTTGCGTTGTACGATGTGCGCTGTGGGGGATGTTGACTTATCAGGCGCCCGCAGCTCACAGCCAAAGTGCGAGCTAGCCTCCGAGTGAGCAAGAGAGAGAGAGAGAGGGCGCGCATCGGTACCGCGGATTGTTGTTGGATTGAGGCTGATAACTACAGCTCAGTGAGGTAAAGGACTCTGACTGAGTGTTTAGATAGTTCACTTTAGTCTAAGTTATCTCAGTGGGTCTCAAACGTTTTGATAACAATTTATGTAAACAAATATTTCCAAGGCACTCCTTTATAATTATTAGGATAAATAACAACAGGTTTGAAATCATTCCAATGTATACTATAGGACAGTAAACCAAAAATATCGTTTAAAACTGGAGATATAAAAAAAAATGCATGAATTAATAAATGTTAACTAGGTAAAATAAGATATGAATGAACAACAAAAATAAAATACGTTACATTTATTTGTTATTGGCTATGGGTTATTGGTTATGTTCACATACTTATTTGATTATTAAAATGTAAACCGATCTTTTTCATATGGGTGTTTTAGAGTTGTACCCCCTAGATCTAGTCTCTAGTAATTCTGCTCAAAGTGCACCAGATTGAAGCCTTTTACTTTAAAATGTTAAAACAAATCTTTCCGGGGGGGCATAACCCCGGACCCCCCTAGAGGATGTGACGTCCACCCCCCAATTAAAACATGTTCATACAATAATGAATACATTTGAAACCTTCTTTATGTATATAACCAACATGTCAATACGTTTCAGTTGTTGTAGTGTATTGGTCTTTTGTAGAGATTTTTCATTTATTCTTTATATATTATATCGTGTATTGCTTGGAGGGGGGGGGGGGGGCACCAAATCATAATCTCGACTAGGGCACCAACATGTCTAGGTCCGGCCCTGATAGGAGAGCTGCTATTGGAATTTAATTTGAGCATGTACGATTCAAAATAAGGTGGTACATTTATGTGATTCCTTGTTTTCTATACCAGGACTGTGCAGTGAGCAGTCTTTCCTCTGGGAGCCTTATTACAAGTATTTACTTACTTACTTATCTTGAGTCTGTGCGTCTTCTAAACCTTTTATGGAGGTTTCCGACCATCCCTGTGATTTCCCCTTTCGCATATCGTTCAATATGGCTTTTATTTTCCGCCAGTTTTGTTCTCCTATAGATGATACCAGAGAGCACGAAATTGCTCACTGATATAATCTGCTACAGGATGTGACATTTAATGGTTTTGTGTGCGTGTCTGAGTGTGTTCATATTGAAAGTGTGTGCCCATGGGCGCGTGTAGAGCCGTATATATTTAGACAAAGTGTTCCACACGGGTGTATAGGATGGGGGTAATTTGGTGAGGAGGGATCTCTGTCTGTCTCAATACCTGGACACATACATCTTCAATCTCCTTCATTTCGCCACAGACTGCTGCTGCATCCTAAACTGCTGCTTGGAACTTTATTATATTTGTGCATCCTGTGTGAAAAGAAGCGGAGATACTCCTAATGGAGTACTCTGCAGCCAGGCAGGAGTGGCTGCCGGTTGTTTACTGACCAGCACAACCCAGCGGCGCAAACACACCGCTATTAATCCCAGACAGCAGAGAGAGGCAGAGAAAGGACATTATAGTTTGAGAAAAGTACAGCTTGTTCTTACATCATACCAAATGCTTTGTCCAAGAGGGAGAAGCCATTATCCTCTCGTCTTCTCCCTTTCAATCTCTCTTCTCTCCATCCCAGTCTCTTCTCGTACAGACACGGTTGTTAGCAGGCTTTGACATATGTAATGCCATGTGCCATAAAAGGCTCTATTTATCGCTCTCAGCACCGCCCTCTGTATACTCTGCCAAACTGTTACGAAAAGTCAATGTGACCTTTTGCTTTAGCTTGTGGGCTATAGAGTACACACAAGCACGATGGTGAAGCTAATAAACATAAACACTCAAGTTATTTCACCATCTTAGTGGCAATGGAACAAGGCCATTTTTATTTGTATGACAGCATTCAGACACAAGGCAAATCAAAGTGCTTCATAGGGTACTAGTAGTGACATATCAACAATTTTTATTTTCTCCGATTTTTACATAAAAATGGAATTATGGATTATAAATAATTGTTTCAAAGCGACAGATACATTATTAACCTATGGATCAACCGATCCAGCCGCGTTTTTTCTCGTTTGAATGCCATTGAACACGTCCTTTGATCAGATTGACAGCTACGGTGAGACGATCTCCCGTAAAAGCTCCGTAAAGGTACGTGTTGTGATGTCTGTGTTTGCTTCCCCTGTCGCGAGTTTGGATCGCTCAGTGATGATACTATACCGATATAATCTGTGGAGTCTCAGCTTTAATCGGATATATTGTATGTGCAGTTACGATAAGTAATAAGGGTATCTTTATCTTGAGTTCTGTGCTAATCGCGTTAGCATTTTTTCGCTTAGTGCTAATTCAGAGGCTTGGTATTACCCTTGTGTTTTGTTTTGGTAAAAATGGTTCATATCTTCAGTTAGCTGAGATTCTTCCCGTTATTCTGGTGCTACACATTAATAGTTTCATAAATGTTAAGAAGCCCTGAGATACAGTCTCGAAAGAAAACGGTGGGGGGGGTCCACTGGGGGGACCGTCGTCCTTAAGAGACAATGAAAAAGAGAAACAGGTAATAAATAGTTGAATAATAGAAAGAAAGTGCCTTTTTAAAATATGCAAAAAATCACAAAGCAGGATAAAAATAGTTACAAATGAAAAAGGACTTGGAAATCCACAGTTAAAATAACAATGTTTAAGCTGGAAGCTTTAGACCTCAGGTATGAAAACACAATATTGGCTCATTGTCATGTGACGTTGATACGGTGATAAGTTGATACAGCACACACTTGTCTGTTTACACATCCAACATACATGGAGCAACATTAGCTATGTCTTTATTCCTTCTCAGCAAATTAACATCCATTATTCTTCACAGTGATTATCCGCAGCCCCCCTGACAATGTTTGTTTATTAAGGTTTTCATACCCCTTAAAGCTAATATTTCCCCATCACTGCGATCTTCTTGCAGCTCCTAATAAATCAAGGGCAGAGTCTTTGCTGTGAGGAAGGTAATCATTTTTAGATTTCTTTCAGCTGAAGCCAATTAACGCTATCTGGCTGGGCATGAAATATTCCAGCCTTGTTCAATCCTATTTTAGTTTTCTGCAGAACAATTTGTTATTAATGTCCACTGTCACATTAATGGCCAGGGCATCATCTAACATCCTCATTTTGTTTAGCGAAATTCAGACATGTAGCTATCCTATCTATATCGTTTTGTTATGGCTGTTTTTGAATAGCTAATTACATTTTTGGTCACTAATTTGCGCAACGAAAAAAGTTGGTCAAGTCAGGTTAATGAAAAGTTGTAAAAGGAGTTTCAAAAGTGATTTAGCAGGGTATTTAAATACTTAACATAAATAAAACCTTTATCTGTTGAGCTAAATTATGTTTTGATACTTTTCACCTACCAGCGATTATCCAAAATCAACCTTAATATATTTATGGTCAGGATTAGGAATATCTGCTTTAACAACAGATACTGTTCAACAATTACAAAAGCAGATGGCAAATAGTACCCAGAATCTCCTTATTCAAATCTTAATCATATTCCATTGATATTTTAATCTCCTTGATGTAATAGCTTAGATATTTGGGGCTAAGCTGTGGAAAATGTAACATTACATCAAGAGCCAATGTCAGCCTAGAAGCTGTGGACAATATATTTCAAGGGCCATCAGATATTTGTCCCATTCGACCCCCCCGCAGGCAAGCCTAAAGCAAACTCTGCATGTGTTTACAGTCGACCTGCTACATTATAATAGTGATGCCGCAAGGCCAGAGATGTTGATGTGTTGGCACAGTGGGAAACCCTGGATGGTGTATCGTACACTGTGGTACTGCACTGAACAGTGAACATGCATGAAGGAGTTATTGATCTTATATTGCATCCTGAAAGCCTCCTGAATACATATTTCAAAGTAATGTTTACTGGAAATATTTGTGTTTATATTTGTTGAAATCTTACTCTTGAAACCCTAAGGCTCTGTACATCCAGACAGCAATCAATAGATATCTCTGACAAAACAAATAATAAAACATGCTGCCGTAAGTGATGCTATCATGGAGATTATAGAAGTGCTGAATTGGAAAAATAGGTTTTTCTTTTGAATACATTTCAATATATTGCTTTCTCGTGATGCTTCTCTAATCTTACCCACCCAAGCTTTAGCATGAGGCAGGAGAATCACATAATAACACAGTTAAATTAAATTAGCAAGCTTACAAATATGCTGATATGAAAACAAGTATGAAGCTAAGTAAGTTAATGTGTTGCTTCACCAGACTACAAGGTGTGTATTGTCCTCTCGTGGCTACAATATCAACTGACAGTGGAAGGAGATCTCTAAAGGAGCACGACAACAACAATATCATTTGTACCATTTTCTCTGCAGTGTGGGCCCTGAGACACTCATGTTGTTCTATTGAATCTGTTGTTTGTAGTTGATGTATGTGGGGAGTGGGCCTTCCCAAATGGATTAATACCATAACCAGTTCCAGATGGCTGCGACATCTTGTTCCCCTTCCCGTGATCGTTTTAATGCTTTATTGATTGCCGTTGTCGAGAGAACCAAACCTGCATTCACTACTCGTTATTCCTTTGACACACACACTTCCTCCACCATTCCCACTCTCTCCCATCTGTAAACCCACAATCCATTTTTCACGGCGCTCTGCAATGATTATGGCACAGGATGGCTGGACACACCTTTTATCACCTCATGCTGAAAGGATGAAGCATGCTGGGAGGAATGGATGATATAAACACTTAAATCCCAATTTCGATCACATAAGAGCAATGACTATTACAAAGCCATGGCTCTTGGGAACAGGGGGGGGGGTGTCCAAGTGCTCTTGCTATGGCCACCTGTACACTCCCAGCCTTTTACATCATGGTTTCAGTTACACATTACAACAACATCTCAACAAAATATATCGTTTGGATGTCTGGATGGTGGCACAAATCAACCCAAATGTGCAGCTAAGGGAAGATGGGCATGTTTGAATGGATAGAAACAAATCATAGTTAATTATATTACATTACATTATCGATTACAAGCTGACACTGTTATCCAAAGAATATTACAATAGTCTAAGTGCAATGAACCATAAAGATACAAACTCAGAACAAAATGAAACATGCAGGTACAAACTGCAAAAAGGCAAACCTTTGTAGGTCCCGGAGCATTAGTTAAATAGGATAAACCCTTTAAGCGCTCCAATTTATTTACGGGTTGGATTTAATGACCAAGGTACAAGCGAAACAGGTTAGTTTTTAGTTTGCAACAGAAGATGTGTGGACTTCCTGCTGTCCTGATACCAATTGAGAGCTTGTTCCACTATTTTGGAGGAATATAGCTAAAAGGCGTGTTTTTGTTGATGAGTACTTGCAGTGATGGAGTAGCAAGCCGATTGGCCAATGCAGAGCAAGGTGCATGTTCTGGACGATATGGTTTAACCATGTCGTGGATACAGTATACTGCAGCAAGCCAGTACCAGTATCTTGAAGTGGATTCAGGCAGATACTGGAAACCAGTGAAGGGAGCGAAGGAGTGGAGCAGTGTCTCTCATCTTATCTTGAAATGTAATTTATGGTTGTGCATTTTAAAGGTCCCCTATTATACTGTTTTTCATCAATATATTATAGGTCTCAGATATATACAAAACATGTCTCTGAAGTGTTTGGCTCCAAACACCAAACAGATAATTGCAGCATCCCATAATCCCCTCTGTTTCAGCCCTGTTTCAAAAGAGCTGATTCTCTGTCTGTTACTTTAGATGAAAATAAGGAGCCCCTCCCCACGCCCCTCTGAGAGATATTTGGTTAAAAAGAACACAATGGTGCTCTAGGAGGAGATTCAGGTGATAAGGTGGGGGGGGGGGGGTACCTTGGTTGGTGATTGGCTAATGGTTACACAAGCCAAAACATCGTTATGACATCATATAAAGCGGCCAAAATCTGATCAGCTCATTTTCAGACAGGTTTTTATATAAATGGATCAGGACAAAAAGAGAGAGAATCTTTTTTCCTGAAACGTTCAGAATCTCTTTACACAGAGGGGACACATGTTGATGTATAAAATACATGAAAAATTTGATTTTGCATAATAGGTGACCTTTAAGATAAAACATAAACTGCTGATATTCCCTCGAAAAATGGTGATGCACAGAATGAAATGCTTCTTTAATGCGACTTTTCCTGCATACTCAAAATAGTTACTGCTATGTGTCATTGTTCTCATTTCAGTCAAAATACCTACGCCATGCTTTGTGCTGCCTCATTTGAATGAGCATCCCACCTGTTTGTGCCTCTTCTCCCACCTGTGCAGAGAGAACATCAACGTCTGAGGAACACCAGGCGTGATGGTGCTGGTGGGTCGTTGCACCGACAATAATAAAGAGCCCTGAGGGTGCCTGTCATCTCTGTGATTGATACACCTTTTTACCTGTCATTTTGTCTTTAGCTTCCTTCACATATGGAACAGCGTACAGTACATTTGCATCCTCTCACGCATCTTGCTGCACAGATGGGTGTCCGACGTATTCCATGTCGAGATTATTCCCATGTGGCATAGCTGTTCCAGGTAGATTAGTCACTGCTTGTGTGGGACTTGGCATCTGTGAAGCTCAGTTTCTTTTTAAGACATGCTGCTGTTGCTTAGTAATGCAGACAAAGCCCTGATTGATAGTGCATTCACATTCTGTAGCAGAGATTGGAGAAATGTCTTTGTGTTCGGATAAAAGCATGAACAGTTCTCACATCCTTCTAATGCACAACATACTTTAAAGGTTTCCTTCACAACGTCAGCAGTGGCTTATTTTCTGTCTACCAGATCATATTTACCTTAAAGGAAAACTCTGACACCAGAAATATGCTTATATACACTATTTATGCCACCTATATGCATGGCTTGCGTTGGCAGAAATTCACTGTACAGTCATGATCTTGGACTGTTTCTCCTTCTCCGGCTTATATAGCCATGATGAAAGGATTTATGGAAATGATGCCGAGCCCAGGGCAGGATAAACGGCACAGCAATAAATATGCTCCCATGTGACGCCCACACTGAAAACTACCTGAACCCTCACAAGTGAAGGTATTGTAAATGTGGGAAAGGGAACACGTTAGAATATATTGTGTTGTGGCAGCAGGTCCTGGTAGTTATTCCTCTTTTGTTGATCCCTACTCTATCTAACCCACCTCGGAGTGCAGTGTCCATGGGAAGTGCAATTGACTGCGCTCTCTCCTAGTGTTTATTTTATCCCCTCGCGGAACACAACAAGGCCTGTTGCCCCTCTAAACAAATCAATGTAAGGTGTAAAAAAGTAATGATGTGACGCTGAACTCCAACACCAGAAGCTATGGGCTACTAAATCAGCCCCAGTGCTGGGCAATTTCCACTGTAGTGCATGATTAAGCAGCTCTGAGTGAGGGGGCTCAGCCGATGTTCGGCTCATAACTCAGCACTGTCAGAGCATCTTGGAAACTTTTAAGGAAAGAAAGACAAGGTGAGACCCCTAACATGCCCCATAGAAGTTTAGATCTCTTTTTTTTTTTAAATCACCAATATTTCTTTACCTACATTCTTGTACTCTATGTTTGATATATTTTAGGTCAATACAGTTTAGTGGGATCCTGACAGTTGATGCACTAGGGGTGGATTGAGGTTCCGTAAAACCTCAAAAAGGCAGAGCCCTTATTAAACACAGAATCCCTTGCTGGGTGTGTGGCTATACGTGTTGGCACATTTTATTATTTGTATTCCTTTGTTCATTTGAAACGTTCTTTCATGATAATACGTCCAAGTTGTAATGGGAGGTCCATTGCTCACTCTCTACTGACAATATTTTTCTCCTCTTCCTGCACCACATTTATAGTTATTTTCTTTACCTTGCTGTTACACAATAAAAGTGTCGCCATTGTTCTCTGTTTGGTTTTTCCCAGTTTACAATATGCCAAACAGGCTCCTCACCAACGGGCAGATGGGTTTTAAGAGGATAAAGGGAGGTGCTGTATAGGTATGATGGGTTCCATAAAAGGAGCAACTGTGCACAGAGATCACATCCATGATCTGTAATTGATACATCATTTTATAGCCTATCTATTTAAAAAATGTTTCATATAAGTAATATATATTTAAGCAATAGCTCACGACAGGCCGTGGTATATGGCCATTATATCACAGTTAAGGGGCGTGGTTCGGCCCGATGCGAAGCGGCAGTAAACTGTATACTGTTTATCTCAGACTCGGAGGGATACTGACTTGTTGTGAAAAGTAACTTACAATTCTACCCGTGGTATACGCTTAGTATACCACGGCTAAGAACCAATCAGATTGCTTGATTTGACTTGTCCGTTTTATAAATATATAGTATACGTTAAAATAATGTCAATTAATTGGCATTATGTGAAATGAATTAAAAGCCTGCCTTCTAACTGTATACTTGTAATGCTGTATTATATTATACAGTTACGGTGCATACAAACCTAACCCTGACAGGGTCCAATCTGCATAATAACAACTTGTTTTTATAATTAATTGTATTTATCTGATCTGAAACGTAATACTTAGCTTAGGTTGACTCAAGTTATATTTTGAATATAGTGCTTTTACTTAAAATTACACCTTTGCATTGCTACTTTCACCTACTACTGTATTTTGACACAGAGTTATGATGAGATCGTTAACCCAACCTCCTACACTATCTTTCAAGTTTTCAGATTGTCATTCTGCAGCAAATGCCATGATTAATATAGCATTTTAAATGTTTTATCATCTGGAAAAACACATGTTTTATAGCAGCTTGAGATGTACAGGTTTCATAAAGACATTGACGGTTCTGCAGTGATCTCATTCTTTCCTGGAGGAGGCTGTAGGTGTTGTGTGATTGACAGGAGCAAAGCAAAACATTATGTGCACACTGACATGAAAATACTCAACACCGGCACAGAGGAATGATGATAAAACAGACAGAAACCTTGGCAAAACTAAATTAGGTTTTCATGTTTACTGTGATGGATTACCCTGTCCAAGCTACTTTCAATTCAATGTGTGTTACTCTTCATTTTACATGAATGAATGACAGCTACAAATAGCGACAAAGTTAAATAAGCATGAGTTTAATGAGGTTAAGCTAAGCTGACTGTGTGCAGATCCAACCAGGAACAATTGCAAGGACAAATATATACAATTATTGTGTACTATCCAAATATTTGTATTCTGTTTTGATATTGTTGAAATGGCCATGCCAATAAAGCCTATTCAAATCTAAATTACTATGTAGCGGTAGCAATTGTTTTCAAATTTTCATCACAGTATTTAAAGTATTTTTTTGCAGACAATTTGCATTTAATGCTTAAGCTCTGTCATTTTCTATATGTGGAGAGGTCTACATGGTGAACAGACTGGTAAATGGACTGCACTTATTCAGCACTTTTCCCATCTCTCTCTCCACCTTTCCCGACTTTCATCAGTTGTAGAATGCATAAAAAAAGGAATCATCATCAGAAAAAAACAATGTGCACTGCAGTCCTTTTCATTTCCTGCTCCCACAGTCTGGGGGGGATGTAGCCGACATTGTGCTTCCTCCTATACAAATGGAGGTGACATGTGTCTAATCTAAAAACATAATGTAATTATATAAGTCCCCGTCACATTTTCTTCCACGAATCCTTATCTGAATCCTGTAGTATTGTTTATCTTCTGACTTTTATCATATTGTGTTTTTTATCCTGTGTAATACGTATTTTTTTGACCAGTTTATTCTTGAAATAGTAGACACATTTGAATGCACATATAATAAAATGATGTAATACCACCCGGCCCTTCCCATCAGCCCTTCCTAATCTCCTCATCAAACAAAGCCTGTTTACTGAGGCATGACAACAGCATGCATCATCTCCTCTGTTCCAGTGGGTCGGTGACAAGAAGCATTTTAGTTTTAATTTAAAAAATGCATTTGAAATTCTGGCAGAATTAGACCTGTGATTATAAAAGTTTGTTGCTTACACATGTATTATATCTCTAAAATGAAACTGGCATTTTGAAGTACTGGAAAGCCCACAACTAACTGGCTATCTTCAGATTTGATAAATATAAGCAGCTATTTTTCTGATTCATCTGGTGTCTTAAAAGAGATTTCTTTAGCTGTTCGTACCAGCGGGGATCCATTTCTTTCATTGCCGCTGTCTTGCATGATGTGATTGAGATGACTGGAGTGTGTTCTCCTTCTCAGCGTGTTGCACTTCACTGCAGATTTCTGATGAAAAATAAAAATAAAATACAAACCCCAGCACCAAAGCCCCGCCGCCACAGTCTCTCTTCTTAACAACATGTGTTTTCGTCCCACATGACATTATCTTTGGTGCCAGCCGCTGCTAATTACATCTGAACAGTCGTAGTTGTAGAGCAGAACGCTTGGAGGTAGAAAGATTGTAAGATAAGCAGATACACGTGGTGACACAACCATGTTCATCGTATCACACAGAGATGTATGGATGAAAAAGTGGACTCGGGAATGTGCGAGTGTGTTTGACTGCTGCGACAGAAAGTGTGCCTGCAGTGTGAGATTCTGCTGACACTTCAGTATCTTCTAATAAGTGGCTTCCCTGTTTGGCAGAGGGAGGAAAATGGCTCCTTCACCTCTCACCTGCTGAAGTCCCCTCTGTGCTAACGCTCGGATGCACATGGAGGGGTCTGCTGCACACCCCCATGCCCCACTGCATACAGTTTAATTAGAGTGGCAAGCATATGTCTGTACAGCGAGGTCGCTGGCTTTTAGATTAATGCAACATTACTTATAATTTCCCTAAACACTGACTATGAAAGCGCCACTTTTGTTTCCCAAAGAACAAAATAGCTCAAATAATTGTGAAGGTTGTTGAATAAAATCAGTGATTTGTTACCAAATGCTTTGATCCAGCCTCACCTTTTCCCATTTTCAGATCTCATTACAAAATGTGCTGTTGTTTAAAGTGGACCTATCATGCTATATTATAATAATATAGTGTAGGACCATACCTATATAAGGCATATTTATACTTTTTTGTTTTCAAAATACCAAACAGATCATGCATTTTAGCCATGCCTCATTTCGCTCAATTTGCACTTTTAAACCCCTGTTTTTGCAAGGGCTGATTATGTGAGAACAGCACCACCTACAGGACTGGCATATGTACTACAGCGTCTCCAGCGCTTTCGAACGGCAATGGCCATGGCTGTCTCCTCCTGATTGGTGGAGTTGGCCCAATAGCCGTAGCGCCACCGTCCTGACGTCAGGACAGTGTTCAAATCTGGATCAGTTTTTATCAGATCCGTTGCAGCCCCTTTTTTAGAGATTTGGGTATGGAGGAAAATAGAGAGGGTTGTGTTTTCTGACACTTGGTGAGTTCCCTGGAACACCGGGGACACATATTCATGTATAAAAGACGTACAAAAGTGCATTTTGCATGATAGGTCCCCTTTAAGCAAGGAATTACAGTCATTTTGAGTACTTGTATTATGTACATGTAAAGTTTTTGACCACTGTTCTCATTACAAATAACTGCTTGAATAAGCAATCTTCTTCATGCCTTGTCACTCATGGATTTACTGTTTAACACGGGGCACCTTAAAGGGACCATAACACATTAGCACTAACATATTTATAGCTAAAGGATTAAACATATACCCTAAATTGTTGACTATTTGCCTGATTCTGCTGTCTAACAGTTTCATCTTTTTCAAGTTTTTATTTAATAGATACAACAAAGAGGGATCAATAAGAAAAGGAAACACATACTTTGAAGATTAGCCAACGACAAGCATAAGATATCAGTTCTGACTGTGTCAATTCTCAACACGCCTAATATATACTTTTACATTATTATGTTCATACTTACAATATACATGTGTATGTGTGTAAGCTGCTAAATGCTCACTTTGTTTAACTTTTTAGAATCTGACTGCTATTAGTCTCACAATAGCTTTTAACCTACCGATCAGCAGAGCATTCGTACCCTGGGCTCATCCCACAGTGCACATCTACTGTGCCTAATGTACCGTCAACCACCATTAGCTTTAAAGCAGAACTTCAGGCTACATCTGGTAAAAGACAAGCAAATCTGCACTGTGTCTGTTGGAAGAAGTTGGAGTTATCTTCAACCTTTGAACACATCCAATATCACACTAGGTCTGGACACGAGGTTTGTTGTACCTGTGATCACACCCTTTGTTGATGTGGTGTGAGAGTCTAGTACTTCTCTATATAACAGCTGCAGAAGTTGAGGAAAGATCAACTTGACAGTTTGGATGTGACTAGTGATTAGTGTCTGTAATATTATATGATGAAACAAAGCTGAATGTTAGCAATTACGCAGTCAATGTTTCCGCCCTTTGAAATGTATGAAGTGTCCTCTGTTATTAAACATTTAATGAAAAAGTAGCACCTGATACTGAGGAAACAAAGTGAAGGAAATATGTCACCTGAGTACTTAAAATGCTTCAACAACATGACTCATTTGCAGTGTAAGTTACATTTATCTCTGAAATGACTTGATATATTGAAAGTCATAGATCATTGTATGGATTGTTTTACACTGTGGTATTAATGTAACATGGTTAGATTGATCATATACGGGAAGAGTAAACGCAGATTCACACATCTGTAATAGAGCCAGCTTGCTGAAACTTCCATTCAGGCCTTGAGTGTGTAAGCCTTACTGTACAAACTTCAAGAAGAAAAGAATAACAACAATTAAAGCGTATGCAAATCTGCGACAGTGGGACTGACGCTTTTGTTCGTGGAATCTGGCTGTCACTGGTTTTTTAATTAGCCGACTCCCTTCAGCGAGTGTGAATACAAAGGCCTTATCAATGACACAACAGAAACATATGAGGGGCCGTACATGCTAACAAGGGCCTTTAATCAATGGCTGCCACACAGGCAGGGTTTAGCACAAGCTTATTCACGTTAGCAGGCTGTATTGTTGTTGTACTAGTTCTATACATTTGTGTGTGTTTGAGTTTCATTCGTTCCGCTGCTGTGCTTTAAATTCCGTTACAGCATTCAACAGGTTTGTGTTTTTGCACTACTTAGCGTGGGGTTTGAAAATAACAATACAGATGGAGAGACCGCAGCAGAGGTACAATATTACGTGCAATGAAAAAACAATTTAAATCCAAGTAGCTGTCTTGGCTGCCGCTTGTGCTTTCAGTGCAACAGTTTGAGACAATAAAGGAGAATGTGTTTGTTTTGGTAGCATCTCCATTTCTTCCCTGAGATGTTGTACGCATTTGAGTGTGCCCAGATGAAAACAGTGTGCTTCTATCAAATATCCAGCTCTGTTATCCCTGAGGCGGGAGCCCATTTTGCTCTCAGCGCGGTGCCCCATTAAGCTTTGGATCCAATCAAAGATCCTCTCTCTGTATCAGACGCACTTTATCTCCGAGGGCCCTCTCCACCTCACAGACACAGCGTTCTGACAGCTGATTGATCTGTACTCTTTCTTATGATTTCCATTCTTCCCCTCGCCCTCAGGAAAGAGAGAAAAAGGAATAAGAATAGCTGTGTTTTAAATGTTTTCAAACAATGTAGTTGATCCATATCAATCCATGACTACAGTATCAATTAAAATCTTCAATAGCGTTGTTTCCATTCTCTCTATTAGGCTATCTATCTATTGTGATTGTGTGTGTGTAGTTTGGTGGCAGATTGATGTGTTTGTGTCCCCTGTGCTGTTTTCCATCCTTTGTTTCGTGCTGCTGTTTGGACAGGCATAGGCTAGCTGGAGATGGGAATAAATGGGACTGTTAGGAGACATCCGTTATATGCTGACACAAAACCATTATAAAAGAACAACTCCATATGTTTGTGTGCGTGTTTCAAAGCCACCTAGAGTACAGTGTGTGTGAGTGTGTGGGAAACAACTGTGGGTGAGATATTTGTTTCTGGATTAGGTGTGGATTGAAGCTGCCACTGGAAAGTATGTTCATTAGCAATTAGCCTGTTGATTGAGTGTAGAGTACATTCTTGCACCATGAATCTACAAATGGTTTAATCTACAAAAAAGTGACACATTTACGCAAAGCATGGTTTTCCAATTGCTTGTTTTTTTAACCAAAATGCAACACCACCACATATCCAATATACATTAGTATATACAAACACACAAAGTAGCACATTTGTAGCTTTTTGGAAGCTGGATCCAGAACATATTTTACATTTTTACTTAATAAATGACTTACCTAACCTAACCCTATATCCAAAACTTCTTGCCAATTAACTAAGATCAGGATTTAAGTTGCTTCTATTTTTTAACCTTTTACCACCTATTCCCACCTGAAGTGCTGTTGCCTAACTAACTGCTAGTATCATATAACATTTCATGAATATGAACTTGTTATATATATATTTAGGATTTAGCTATTTTGTTTTATTGTTTTAGTTGAGGTCTTAAATGTGTCCTATCATGCAAAATGCACTTTTCAATGTCTTGTATACATCAATATGTGTCCCCGGTGTGTCAGGGAACTCACAAAGTGTCAGAAAGCAAAACTATCTCTCTTTTTTTTCTTCTTCGTACTAAAAACGGGGGAACAACGGAGCTGATCCAGATTTGCGTCCGATATGACGGAATATCGGAAATGTGGGCTGACTTTACACCCACGGCCCTATAAGAAACGTTGCTATCAGAAACAATGCCCGACGTGTTTTGGACATAATATGGTCTTTCTTTACATTAGCGAGCATCGCTAACACTCAGAGCTAACCTGTACTGGAGAGAGTATGAGTAAAAAAGCAGGAAATAAAAAAAGGAACTCACCTTGTGTTTTTTTAAAGCTTTAGACCCAGAATCAGCCATTCTCTAACAGGGCTGAAACAGAGGGATATGCTATGGTACATATCATGCTAAAAATAGCATGATATAGATCTTTAAAGGTGGGGTAGGTAATTTTGGAGAAACCAGCTTGAGTGCGCTAGAATTTGAAAATACACAACCGGAAAAAATCTGCCATTTCCTTACAGAGCCCCTCCTCCAACACACACGAACGTGCACATGACCAATGAGGGCACGGGATAAGTTTGTGCACAGATGGAAGGCTGACAGGCAGGTAGGCCATCCAGTTATTTTAGCCGGGCCGGCTAAAATAATTGGTCGTGCTTTTTACAGTATTACGGCTTCCACAGATGACATTTTTTTAGGGATATTTTGTCAAAGCACTTAAGATATTCATTGCTATCGGGATGTTAAGAGCATTCCATGGAATATAACAAAAAGTGTATCTTGAGCCGGTTTCTCAAACTTACCTACCCCACCTTTAAATAAGTCAAAAAATAGAAACTGTTCACCCTGCGTTTTGGGTACTAGCCCCCATGAAATTGCGTAGTATGAGTTTGGTTAAGAACCACTTATATTCGTCAAATTGGGATGATTTGCTGTATTTTCTGAAAGTGAATAAGGGATTTTCAGTCAGCATGGCGTATTCCTTTCTTCTTTTCTTCATTCAGATGTGAAACACTCATATTTCATTTATTTACCCAGGAGAACAGTTCATGTGCGGAATATGAATATTGATTTTTCATCCATAATGTCACTTTTTCTCCTCTTTCCCCTGCTCTGTGAAATCGTAAATGTAAAGGAATCTATAATGAAAATACATAAAGTATGGTTTTGATCCAGCGCATTGATAAGTATAAAAGTGATAGCTTTAAAACATTGTGTCTTCAGGGGGTTGGGTAAACGAGTTGAATGCTTTCTCAGTTTATTGGTACAGAAAACATTTGAAGAGAAACACTTCCATGCTTCTCTACCAGAGCACCAAAAGCACGTCATGCCTGTTTCCCTGCTTACCAAATTGATTGATTGAAAGAAGCATGAAGCTCCTGTTTCCTGCTGTTCCTTTCGTTGTTCCTCCCCTCCATGAGCATACAAACTGTATCCATCAAAGATCATTATCAACACTTTACTAATAGATAATGTAACGCAGAAAAACCCTTTAACTGACATGCAGTCCATCAGGTCACCAATTACCGTTGACGATATTGATATAACCATGAACCAGTGTATCAATATTGCCATTTAGCCATCCGGGTTTGACATTCAATCTCCATCTGTGTGACCTTGCTTCATTCTCTAGGCGATCGGGGACTTATTCATATCCTCACAATGGAAGGTCAGCGTGGGGATTTCTCAATAACCTCTCGATCTTAGCAAATAGATTGTAAACCATTAAAGCTAGGTATCGAAGGGTCTGCAAATTAAAATGAAATAGGTGCTATGAAATGCCACGGAGGTTATGAGAAATGAGACACTCACTCTTGGGTATGGTGACTATCACTGCCAATAGCGGGTTTAGCTTCATTTATTTCTTACTATGTTGTTGTCTCTTAGCATAGATGATACTTTTCTTTCAGGCTCAATCCATTGAGGTTTATTATCCTCTCGCTACAGCATTATGTTTTGATCTTTATAACTCAGAAAATGAATGTTCTCTGTATTGTCAGGATTCAAAGGAAAGGGCTGAAATTGTAATAATGTTCTTTTTCAAAAGAGCACGTTGATGTGCATGCTTGTTTGTCTGTTGGTGTTTGTTCACACACGGATGGTGCCGCAGTGCTTCATGGTGCTTCATGAAAATAAATGTGAGTTCAATTATAATGGCGTACATGCAAAGGCCCTCGTACATTAGTTTACTTTTGCTCTGTGAGCGGGGGAAAGTGGATTTGGTGGATTTAGTATCTGACTGTTGTCCTAAGTAGCAGGGATTATTCTAATGCTCTGTCAGTAGCAAGGCCTAGGCCTAGTTCCCTTTTACATTATTGATATCCATTACAAAGGATACACTAATAGACCCCTGTATTTTCAGTTCCATATGTCTCGTGGCCATTCTTGAAATTAAACTGTCGACTATGGTTCTGAGAACATGCTTATAAGCTTCTGCACATTAAAGAGATTTTGTATAATTTATGAATGTGGAAATGAGTGAATGGCTACTGAACGTCTTGTATATGTAGACGAGCGTTGGTTGTACTGTATGCACGCTGTTTGAGCCAGGGTCATTACAAAATAACACTAACACATTGGGAGAATTCATGTAAGGCATTTTTTTGGGTAAATATTTAACTGATGCTCATTTGTTTTCTGTAAAAGCCAATACATTTCTAAAATAGTATAGATCAGGGGTTTTCAAAGTGTGGGAAGGTGAGCCTCCCCTCAGAGAACATAAGAACAGCCGCGCCCCTCCTCCCAATTATTATTGCTATTATTATTATTGTTGTTGTTGCTATAATGCAGGGGTATTCAATTGCATTTCAAAGAGGTCCAGTAACTGTGTTTGAATCTATCGTGCTGACTCACTGACTGCACCGATTTGATTGGCTGAGTAGCGTCAACTCCTTAAAACATTAAACAACAACTTTTTAAAACCTTGTTATCTTTATGTTTTAAACATTTGTTTTAAACATTTTTTACATTTTCAACATCGTGGATGAATCCTTATATGCTCCCGGCAACACACTGAACGTCCACTTTGCCTCCTTAATACACTCACTCACCCCTACTAGTGGGAACAATGAGTCTGCGGCTTTGATGCGCCAGGCGGATGATGCGGGGATGCAATGTAGACAGGAATAAGCGCAGATCATTACTTGCTTTTGATCAAAGTAAGTATTATTAAAATTAAAATAAAGGGCGGTGACGGCCGTCAGCGAACCGAGCCGGCCGTCAACTGCCCGCTGACGACCGGCCGTTCTGTGATTCTCCAGAACACACAGATGGCCAGTCCGCCCCTGCCAGGACCAGTCCATGAAAATCCTAACTTCAAATAATCGTGGTCATACTTCCTCCGTTTTCTGCCAGACGCTGTCTCCTCTCTCACTTTAGGTAACTTCACTAACAATCGATCCATGTTGCCGCTCGCATAAAGTTAGCTGAAGTTAACTAGATTTCACTGTTTCTCGTTATTTTTTTCTCACGCTGCGCCTCCCCTGAAGCTTTCTGGCGCCCCCCCCGGGGAGGTGCGCCTCACACTTTGAAAACCGCTGGTATAGATGAAGGGCAATCACAGAGACCAGTCCTTTATTTCAGCAGTGTTCAATGTGATAAGAGTAAACAAATGTATTATACATGGCTCGTTTAGTGATGTGATGAATACCTACTTTCATTTGATAAATAAAATCACATTTTCAATATTCTTATCATAAACGCAAAAAAAAGCTTGCTACAGAACTACAGCTGTTCCTTATTTATTTTTTAAAACATTTCACTGTTGCTATTTGTAGCGTGCTGGCTGTCCATGTTTTAGCTTTCGGCAGCATTTTATTTTTCGTTTATGCTTTCTTTGTTGAAAATTAAGATTAAGATCACCGAAGGAAATTCAGTTCCTCAATTTGGAGTGCACAAACAGGACATACAGACATGAAACAATGGAGAGATGGAAGCCAACGATCCCTATTTGTTGGTCCAGATGGGACAAACAGGCAACCCTTCGGTTCCCAAAACAAGTCCCTAAAGACTGAGCTACTGCTGCCCCAAACTTTTTACAACTTTAATATATGTATTTGGCCCTCGTAGAACATTTTCATTTGAAAGCCATCGTATAAAATAGTACCAAGTGACATACCATCTGTGGACAAATATACACATACATTTTGTATTTTGGGTAAGTCGCAAAATCAATGTTTACAGCTTATCAAATGGAAATATGAGACGCCTGTTTACAGCAATGACCCTGTCGTTTATGGGGGACAAACGAGATGGAGGGTAGAGATGGGACAATTGTGTGCTCTGGCTCTAACCCTCTGTGGATATAAAGGAACACCTTGCAGCCTATAGAGGGTGTTCAGGATGTGTAGCCTGTTTTAATTTAAGAGTTGCATCTTTGTATTAAAATTCAATACGCTAAATGCATAATCTGCTCCATCATTTGTATTGCAGTCGCACGGCTCCCCCTGACCTAATATTAACATTATGGGAAACCTCTTGAACATTGATATGCAGATCGAGTATCATCAGCTGATTAATTGTCTTTCAGCTAATGAAGACAAGATTCACGTTGGCTTCCAACCAGCCACAGCAGGTGATGCACAATGAATATGCATTCTGTAATGTGGTAATGTGAAGTTGAAAAAAGGGCAAAGAATAAGGGATTCATTATACATTCACCTTTTGATGGCTGCGAGAAAAATACTGAAAACTTTGTTCAAATCCCCGGAGAACTTTGTGTCACCCTTGAAAATGTTCTGTGAATGTTGTGATTGCTTAGTTTTCTGAGCCTGAAATGGTTTAGGATTTCACTGTGAGCATTAGGGTATTCCAGTTTTTGGGGTTTTTGGTTATGGAACTATCCTCACTGCTTTCTCTGATAGTGAGGGAGCCTCAGGTGAAGGGAAAAGGTAGGAGTGTAACGATAAAGCAATAGCTGAGTAAGTTGTGTGATGGGAATTTGGCAACCAATCTTCTAAAAAGTAATGGAGACCTAAAACATCCCTAGAATCATGAAGCATCACTTTGATGTGATGGACAGGTGACACTCAAAGGAGAAACGATGAGAGTGGATAGTTTGTTGAGAAGAGGTGCGCACAGATATGAACACGGATAATATAAAAAGGAGATGTTTTCTCAACACCCAAAATACCTGATAAAGAAGAAAAGTTGAACAAAAAGCCACAACACAAAGGTTATGTGAAGCAGCGGAAAGAACAACAATGTCTTTTCAGTGAGCGAGTGTGAATGTTGAGAGTGCAGATGAGTTGTAAGGCCCACAGCACTGCACATATTAGAAATAATGAATGCAAATGTTCCAACGGGGCTACACTCATATAATGTGAATAATTAATATGCAAGGTCACAGACAGACAGAGACGTAGGAGAGGAGTCTTTGATGCCATGAAACATGTGTAATGTGTGTCTTGACTGTGTAATATGAAGTTACTGAATCCCTGAGAGCAGACAGAAGCAGAAAGACATATACAATCATACCTCAGCAATTTTAAAAGACAAGTATCTGTTTGCCAAGCCACAAACCTCTTAGTTGATGTTGCTACTTCTGCCAAACTTCCCATTGTTGCAAGCCGCACATGAAGAGGGTGAAGAAGTACTTAAGTAGCTTTACCACGGTGTAGCAATACTATGTCACAAGGAAAGGCCTGCCTTCAAAATGTCACTCAAATAAAAGTACAGAAGTACTTGCATTAGAAATGACTGTAAATACCAAAAGTAAAAGTGTGATTGGCTCATTTCAGAAAAGTACCTATAAATTATTTATAATTATTGATGCATTCATTTGTTTCTTGCAGCTGGTTACGGTGGAGCTAATTGATCACTTTGTATACTGCTGGGTAGTTTATGAATGAACTCCAAGATGTTTGACTTAGTGTTGATATTTTTGAGAGTTTAGTGTACAATATTTACCTTTGAATTGTAATAGGGTAGAAGAATAAAGTAAAGTACATGTATGTTGAAATAGTACTTAAGTACAGTAATTAGTAAATGCAGTAACTTTACACCACTACTTATATGTAGCTTACAATTTGAAGGGTGACAGGTACAACGCTTAAAATATTTGTTTGTGACAGTCTTTGATTTGATGCAGAAGTGGAATAAAATATGGTTGCAATTTAGTTTAAATTTGACTGAGCAGACATGTATTATTGGTTCATTATAGAAGCTGTACTTAGCTAGAAAAACCTAAGCTAATGATAGCACTCACACTAAAGCTATTTGTTGATAGAAAACTTTGAGAAAACGTTTTAATGTTTCGAGCAAATTCCTGTCAAGACTGAAAGCCTGTAAAGGGACTTTGAATAATTTGTGCTTCTGGATTTGGAAAGATGATAAACAAAGATAAGACCCCCATGGAAGGAGAAGGTTGACAAACCCACCAGGCCTAGTCTGGGTTGCCAAGCACTTATTGGACAATCAGTGACGTTGAGGGAGTTTGTACTTTGAAGGAAAGAGAACAATCTGAGCTATGATGTTCCAGAGAGAGAGCGAAACAGACACAAAAACAACGTGCTAAGTGACTGACTGTGCTGTGGAAAGTGGACTAAAAATGAAATGTTCTCTCAGCTTTTGTGCGCAACCCCTCCTCTGTCAGCCACTTTCTTTTTTAACAGCTCTTAACTTCCATTTTCTCTCTGTCTATCAAACCTTAATTTGTTGTTGACCTGCTGGATATTGCTCACTGCTACTCATCTCTGTCACTGCAGCACTATTTCACACTGTGAGTGCATTGATTCAGTCTAACTTTAGCACCACGAAACGTTACTACTCCTCACACGTACTAAAGAGCCCCTGGTATGGCAAACGTTATCTTAAGGAAGTGGTCATTATGGACATGGACAGGATATTTTAAACATAATCCCGTTCCTTAAGGGAAATGAGAAAATCCATTAGTAATACCAAAAAGTTCTCGACATCTGGACACCCAGGCTAAATGATACGCTTGTGCTAATTACTACATCAGGACTTGTTTCCTTTGTCAACATTTAACAGAAATAGCATTTATTTTTCCTAACAGCCTATAACGGTGCAGGGCTCATTCATTTATCCCCCGTGTAGACAGGCACGCAAACACATCTGTCGCTCGACATCTACCTGATATGTTAGTTAGCAGTGCTGTGACAGTGAGGAAGTAGCAGCCATGGATTCTGGATATTTAGTGCGATACGACACAGAAACAGTAAGACTGGACGTGAATACTTATTCTTAAATGCACACATTCTTTAGTAAGACACACACACGCTCACTCCCATCCCAATGGCTTCTCAATGGATTTTAATGTGCGTGTATTTGTGCTGTTATGACACTGATGCTTGGAAAGAAAGACTGACATTACAGCAATCATGTTTATTGAAATGGTTATTACATTTCTGCTTACAATTATTATGACTTTAATATCTAACGCATTGAACTCTCCCAAACAATGTTCCTGAAGAAATGTGTCCATGTGTAACAATGCTTATATTGCCTTTTTTCAACAAACCTAAAATATCCGATAATCACTTCCTTGATTATGTAACTTATGTTATGCGAGACAGTATTGGTGAAATGGAAGTATTTCTTTGTTCGACAACAAGTTGATGTATACTAGTCCAAGGTAGTGTGAAATACTGAAATACAAAATGCTTTAATCCTTCACCCCTGGTTGGCAAGTTCAAATAACTGGTGGATCAGAACAAGGTTAAAGAAACATCCATCCCGAGTTATGACTACTTTGACTAAATAATGAAGATGGTACCCTTTTTAAGATGATTTTGACAGCCTTGACTGTCCCAAAATGAGCCAAAGTGCTGCTAACCGGAGCTGGTTCTCATTCCAAATCGACCCAAGGCCATATACTGGGATACTTACCACATCTGGCTGCCTTACATAAGCCACATTTGGCTTCTGTTTGGCCATTCAGCTTCCACACACAGCCAAGTGTGCTGCCACTCAGAAGGAATCGTGCCGAGCTGCCAATCGTTAGGCATAGGTTTGCACAGTCTCTCAACGATCATACATGGCTGATGAAATAAAGACAAAGTTGCTTTTAGCCTTTCAAGTTTCCAATCTTTACACACATTGAATATGGTAACTGAATAAGGTTAAAATTGCACGTGTTCAAATTCACATAAGCATCTGCATATATATGATTAAACCATGGGATCAATCATACAAACTAACAATGTCAAAACCACACAGATTACATCGTCTGAAGCCAGTGTGGTGGTGCATTATATCTGTTTACTCAAGTTAAATATTGATGTTCGAGATCTGTCAGCAACGTTGAGCTCAGCCCACGCCTACCTCATCAGCTCCCCTCCTTACTAATGTATGAACAAATATGATTTATTAATTCCCCCCCAGCTCATCCCAAACTCCAATTGTTTCAAAAGTTTCTGACTATGTAATTTGCCACCCTTGTTTATCAGCCTGGTTTTGCAACTCGGAACACAATGAGGCACAAAGAAGAATGTCGAGCGCTGTCATGGGAGAATTCGATAAAATATGCACAAATTACAAAGTGGAGACAATTTCCGTGCTCTTCTCACTCTACCCCGCACCCCCGCCTTCTCATTTCCCTTTTCATCTCTTCATAGCTCGCAATTTTGGTGATAAGTGCACGTCTGTGCGCCTGACAGTCAGCGAGCATATGGAGTGTGTGTGTGGTCCTGCCAAGCTTTGGAGAAATCACAGACAGGACGGCAGCACTGTAGCGCATTAGAGTAATCAGAGGGAAATTATCGCCCTTAAGTAGCTTTTGGACATCTGCAAGGGATGCACGCATATTGTACAAACAGAGCACACACACAGACACACACAGACACACAGATGAACCAGCACGCTCAGATACCTGACAGTGAACAGATGGACTCGGCTGAACCTGTTCCAGACACCGTTCTTAAGATTAATCATAGAAAACTAAAAAGTCGGCGCTCCCCCAGGCTACGCTTTCTAATAAACACAAGAGTAAAACCTTATTTAAATGATGAAAGTAAACAGGAAGTCAGATGTGTATGTGTTAGCTGAGAGGTTTGGTCAGTCCCAATCTCCCAACTCACCATCCTTTGCATGCATGTGGAAGAGATGAACATTAAATGAGATAGGCTTGTGTTTACCTTGTGGAAAATATATTCATTTCATTTAAGCCTGCTGCTGCCTTTTGCTTAAACCACATGACATGTTAAGGTATCTTTTTGTAGGATGTTTATACATACATATTTGCTGATAAAACCCTCCCATTTCAATTATTTAAATGTTTCCTGGTTGCCTCTCATATCTCAGCGTGTAAGATATGTAAACAGAGTTATTATTCTTCTGAACCAGTAGCTGCTATGTCTCAGTGAATAGTACATGGAGCATGATTTCCTCAAACAAAAAAACTACAATATGTATTATTTATCCAGGCTAGCAGCTCAATGGATGTTAATGCTGATAATCAGACCGCTTTACCACAGATTGAAATATCTAAATAACCATTGGATGCACCATGTTGTGCAGACAGATACTCAGAGGAATAATCCAATTTACTTAATGTTTACCACATTTTGTAATCGAGCGCCACAATCAGGTCACAGTTTACATTTTTAAATTGAAATAACTTAGCATCTCATAAAAGCTAGCAAGCACTGCTATGTCTATGTAGAGCCTTAAGCGTAAAAACAAAACGTTGGCTAATAGCTAACGGTTATTTTATTTTGTTTATTACCTATTAGGGGAGAAAGCAGCAGATCTTCACATGCTGGGAGTAGCAAAATGTTCAATTATTATATGTCAAAATGTGTCTTTTATTTGGACTTTACATCTATTGATAGACTGATTCATGCCGTTTCAACATCGCTACACAAGCACTGCTCCTTGGTTCCCAGTTTCAACCGAAGGATCGTTCCACTATGTTTGAAGTTGATGATTTGCTCAGCTTTTGTGATGAAAAGAAGAAAATGAATGTGTACTTGCGTCAGGTAACTTCCTAAGTTTGTTGGAAGTTAACTTAACCAATTAGTAGAACTTAATTTACTCTGTAGATTATTTAATTGTCCGGTGGTATTTTACACCCATTGTGCACAACGTCAATACAAAGTACTTCACATTAAGATACAACACAATGCAAAGTGTGTCACTTTTGAGAGATGCAACACAAGGAGAAGATAATAACACATCAGTCATGTCGCAGTAAATGACACTGTAGCTATATTGCAGTGCCTTTTGTTGAACTTCTCTCTCCAGAGGTATGGGCTTTGCTAAATTGTTCTTTCTTTTTCACCGCATCCATGGGCTCTGTGTTAAATGATGTGGTCAGACATGTCTTGCACTACAAGCGACTCTCAGAAAAGTGCCACTGTCAGGTCGGTTTTCTGTAGAAGTTTCTAGGTAAAGTAAAATGTGTGGGGTTGAGTGAGTACCATCCAACCATTACAGTATACAACGTCAGCTTGTGTCTGTAGGTAGCCTGGTGCGAGTTTGACGGGTCCCTCCTCTGCCTGTCCCCGGTCCCCTGGTTCTCATTTCACAGGTGGACGAGCACATTAGTTCCAGCCCTAATCCATCATCATGGATCCCAGCTCACATGTCGGGAATACACACTAACAGACACGTGTGCATCCACTTCTGTAAATATAGCTGAACACAAATGCACACCTACACCGGGGCCATGTCGACCTGACAGTGTGGAAGGTCAATGCAAGAGAAACATGCTCCAAGAGAAGGAGAAAGAAGAGTAATCACACACAACCACACACACACCATGAATATGTTGTGTATCAACCTTTGATCTTGGATTTAACACGTCTCAAATTGTCTTACACATTTCTTCTTGCCCTGCTTCTGCACCTCACAAGCATTTGCATTGTAGAACACTGCTCTCCACCCACTTACAGATCATTCCATGTCACTGGCTGCGGGTGGTAGGTCTTCTTTAAATACACGACACCGGCCCGAGGTGACATTTTCCATTTTGACATTCATGCGGATCGTCATCTCTGAAAAGCGGCTCAGTAGTGTTGCTGCTGTCAAGGATGCTACATTGTTGTGGGGAAATGTCAGCAAGGAATGGGGGTAAGAACGCGTAAAGGAGAGGAGTCTGACAGAGCATGAACTGCTTATGGGTGTTGCATACCAATTCTGCACATTTCTTCTGTACTCATGCGGTAGCTAAAAGCCAAAGCACCCACTCTACCTAGGGACTGGTGTCCCATTTTCAAAGATGATTTGCATTTAACCTTACATTAATGCTATAAACACTCCCTTAACAAAGTATAACAGATTCCATCCAACTCCTCCAGCTACCTCTGCCATGGGAGCAATTTACAACTTTTTCATCTCAGGGCTATTTGTCTATTCCACACCACTGGGGTTTCCGTGAGTGTGTGCGCGCTGTATGCAAGACTTCATCCTCATTTGCAGCATTAAAACAAATGAGAGAAGCGCAGAGGAAACACTGCTGCCCGTGACTCTGGCCCACCTACCCGATGCTCCATGCCAACAGACAACCTTCACTGGAACTTAATTAATAAAAGAACGGGAGGGAGAACCAAGGCAGCTCCAATTAAAAATCTTTTATGGCTAGTTGATTTTATTCACCACAGGTTGTTTTTGCTCCGCGGGGTAGAGCCATGCTGGAGAGAAATCAGAGCCAAGCTGTGTATTTGAACAAAATATGCTTATTTGTGTACTGTAGCCTTTGTCTTTGGCATAATGTCTGTAATATCCTGCTGCAACACTACCAAAACAACAAAGGCAAAAAAACATATAAAATAAATATGCAGTTACAGTAGAAAAAACACATTTGTTTAAACACCTCACTTGGTAGAAAAATGTCTAGCCCACACTGGTTAGAATTCAAGTTGAGCCTCTTATTTCCTGCGTGTCTGATTTGGTTTGAGGGAATAGCCTTTGACATATAACATTTCACTAGATGTCACATCATTCTGTTATTCATTATGGCTTTTTAGTGTCGGGCATTAGCAGGACAGCTGACAGTGACTTGAGAGCCACTCATCCGTTTCAGATCAGCTCCACCCTGCCAACAGCTCCATCTTCTGTATAGAAATCCTCAGTAAAAAAATGACTTTCTGTGTCCAAATTAAACCCACACCATAATCTCTGAACCTTTCTGTGTGTGTTATGCTAGCAGTGGTTAATATTGCCTCGCAAGATCAGTATCACTTGGTTCTTAGTCCATCCCTCAGGACTTGAAGTCTACAGCACCGTCACTGACTTGAGTTAAATCTCTTATCCCTTTTTTTCTCCAGATTTTGTGCAACTCCTTTTGTCAACTTTATACAACTTTTAAACATACCCGGTGGTCACTAGCACATGTAACCAGATATTTAAAATCTGTGGATTCCCCCCTTCCAAGGATAAAGGTTCAATTTCTCCACAATGTTAATAAATCACCCACACGCCCAAAGGTACCTTGAAAGAGTTATTGGTCGCTGTAATCACTCCTTCTGTCCATGATGTTCCAGTGAAGGGGAGCAGATCATTTGAAAGCACTAAAAAAACACTTTTTCTATAATTAGGTTGAACAGATGTGTTAGAACTGGGTCCCAGAATGAACTAGACTCTCATTGATTAGTGGATTATCTATGTGTCCATCTTGATTCTGGACTGTATGAAAGATTTGTTTTGGCATTTTGTCAATAATTCTGCCAATGCAAGTAATTCCTCTCAACACTGAGATTACGGTGTAATAGTGTTGATAAACAGAAGCCACCTGATCTTGGCACACTGTTTTGTTTTGTTTAATCAGCTCGAGGGGAAATGAAGATTAATTAGCTACAAATGGCACATTAATTTGAATGGAACACAGCAATCAGATTCGTGGCTGGTATTTAGCAGAAAAGGACAAAGTGATGGAATATGTTTTGGCTTCCTTCAGGCATAAATTGTTTTTTTAACCTTATCCTTTAATGATGGTTGATCCACAAGTGTGGGGTTTATGGCAGATGACCCAGTGGGTATCATTATTCTATAGAGAAACACCGCTCTGTTGGTCAAGTAGAGGATGTCCTATCTTTACTGTGTTATCAGTACATTCATCTAATGCTTTCTCTGACCACCTTTAAACCTTGTATTAATGAGCACATTTTGATGCAGTTTTATTGGATTATCTCAATAATGACATAATCACTTTAACCTTAGTTGACCTTGTAGCAGTCACCATTTTAAAGGTCCCCATATTATACTGTTTTTCATTACTTTATTATAGGTCTCAGATATATACAGAACATGTCTCTGAAGATCATTGCAGCATCCCATAATCCCCTCTGTTTCAGCCCTGTTTCAAAAGTGCTGATTCTCTGTCTGTTACTTTAGATGAAAATAAGGAGCCACTCCCCACGCCCCTCTGAGAGAGATTTGGTTAAAAAGAACACAATGGTGCTCTAGGAGGAGATTCAGGTGATAAGGTGGGGGGGGTTACCTTGGATGGTGATTGGCTAATGGTTACACAAGCAAAACAATCGTTATGACATCATAAAGTGGCCAAAATCTGATCAGCTCATTTTCAGACAGGTTTTTATATAAATGGATCAGGACAAAAAGAGAGAGAATCTTTTTTCCTGAAACTTTCAGAGTCTCTTTCCACAGAGGGGACACGTGTTTATGTAGAAAAGACATGAAAACGTGGATTTTGCATAATAGGTGCACCTTTAAACAAGGATATTTAATTGGGGCAACAAACAGTAATAAAGGAAGTACATTATACACCCAATAAACTGACCCTTCTGCATATAAACCAATGGATGGAAGAAACCAATGTTAGCACATACGTTACCAGTCGAGTATAACAGACGCTTTTCTGGGTGTGTTTCTTTGTGTCTTTGCATCACCTTTTTGTTAGCCCAAGGGTTATCCTTTACCTTTTGTCACAGTCTGCCTGCTGACTCTCTACTGATCTGACTTTTTTTTTTATTACCTTTAACTCAATACTTCTAGATAGTGGCTGTTGAATTACCTCTGACTTGTTTTGCTGTGGTCACCTTCCATCTTGTTCGTTTTATGTTAAGGGTTTTAGGGTGGCTTGTAAACAATGAAGTGACAATCTACCTCCATCTTTTGCTATAGAAAAAGATAGTGTCCTTTGCTGCTCCCTCCAAACTTTTGTGGTACCAAACAGATTGTTGCAGCCAAGTTGAAGCTATCCTAACTGTTGTTGTTTTAAAGGCCAAACTTTATTTTGTACTCTTAAAACATTTATAGCTTTCATGAGCGTGCTTGTTATCAATTTTTTTCCGACATTTTTCACAAAATATGTTTTGACACACCACAGAAGGCAGAACAGGTGAAACTGATTAAATTAATGATTCAGCTGCTTTGATTTGTTGAGGTTCCTAGTGTTGTGTATTTTATCGAACGTCAACATTTTGGAAGAATATTGCTTGAAAAAACACCTTTTTAAGCCAGTTGGTCACAATTTGGTCTTCTGAAGCCCAACAGTGGCTTGTATTTGCTTGAATTTGTTGAGATTACCGGAAGTAGTGGTGATACTTAACCTACTGTATTCAGCATTTTATTTTCCTGAAGTCTGTGGCCAGACATAACTGATTGACTTGGCTAAGATCCCTTATAGTTTGTCAGATCCAAAAGCATTCAGATTCCAATGCATTTTGCCGTTACCTACACCACGCATTAACATACATTTTCGGTGTTGACTGAACTCTTTCTTGATTTGTTTAAATCTGAGGCTATAGTTTTGGTGTTGTATTGGATTCCATTACATGACACATGCTTGTAATATTTACTTTAAAAATATCAGTATTTATAGGGAGTGGCAGGAGATAAGTTGTGTATTTCTCTCTGCGCTTCATCTTCTCTTAACACAATCTGTACTTGGAGAACTAATTGAACGTTTTTATTTATCAATTGCAAGGGGTTTCTTATGATATATAGATTGTAAAGACCCCTTGAGAAAATGTATCAAATTGTGTAATATTGGGCTGAATAGTTGCCATTTATAAACAAACCCTGACCCAACTGTATTTGTCTCCTGTTTGTGTTCAGGTTTCTAAGTGAGTGAACCTCCCTTGAAGTAGTAAATATGTGCTTTATGGACATAATGGTTTATTCTATACTGAACAATCCCTGGAATTACTACCCCTTGTATCTATCCAGCCTTGTATCTGTGGATACCGGTGCGCTCTATAAATCACATATAGACATTTCAACCCACGGCTATACGCGGATCGATGCCCAGCACAGGTCCGGTAATCGACTTGGTCTCTCTCTTTCTGTCCCCATCTGAAGGCTTTACAGTAAGGATGGCCTTTCTGCCGCTCCGTGGGCACTCTCGGCTCGCTGTTCAGACATTTGAGACATAATGTCACTATTGCTGGACTTTATCCAGCCTGATAAGCAGAACTGCAGCTGAGGAGAGCAGACATCTGTTTGCCAGCCTCCCGTTTCACTGTGAACAGGATTAGGTCCACTGCCTGGAAATTGTTTCATTCCTTCCAACAAATTGCAGACTTGGAATAGGCTGAGAAAAATGCTTGTCATTATCCATCTTAAAAGCTCGAACAGGCTTTGTGAAGATTTTTTGCCATTCATCTTCGGCTAGCGTTTGCTACAGCATCTCAAACCCACAGCTTTGTTTGCATCATTTGACTTGATGAAACATTAGATGCTCCCAATCCCTTCATCTTCAAACCCTGCGTCTAAGATACTCTCCGAGGACCTCATTTTTGTATTCTACTTTAGACATATTCAAAGAATATCTTTAAAGCAATTGAGGGAAATTCCAAAAATGGTGACACAAGATGGGTTTTGTGTTTAATGTGTTGTCATCGCAGCTCAGTAGAAGTCATCTTCATTTGGTAGAAACTCTGAAACTTCAAAACATCTCCTCTGCCAACCCAGACAACATTTCTTAGCTGCATAGAGTTTGATGGAATACAAACAAACACGCCTAGGGTGTGTATGTGTATGCACACAAAAGACACAAAACGTCATTCTGGTTCATTGTTTGAAATACAAATGAAGGTAATTGAAGTCACACTTTTAGCATGAATTTAATTTTGAAATGTATTGTATTGTCTGAATCAAATTGTATCTTTACAAATTCCTCTAGAACATTGAGGACTCTTTAGATTGTTAATTGAATCATTTAAGAATGAGCGATACACACAGCAATTATTGTGTAAACCCCAGGATATTGCTGATCACAACATGGTAATTAAGCCGCATTCAATTTATCTGAATAACTGACAGTATTTGTATCAGTCTGCTGAACACAACAAAAACACACAACACTCAGTTCATCTGTTGAATAGCATACTTGATAATTTGTGTCACAGCTGTGGCAGAAACAAAATGGTGTCCGAGGAGTAAATGGAGGCAGCTGGTTGACGGAAAGCTAGACAGACATGCATACATGCACCATGTTGTTATTTATGGGTTAAATTTACTTAGATTTATTCTCATGCACTGGAAGGTTGCGCCAGCGTACTTAGAGCTGCCTGCTGGTCATTTTCCCTCTCTCAATTTTGTTTTTGGGAACTCTTGGCTGACTAAGTGCTCCAAATGGATTCAGCTTCCTGCCAGAGTCTCTCTCTTTTACTCTGCGTCTTCCAATCCGCCCTAACTGCTTTTTATGTTCTGCTAGAAAATTGGACAGTAGACATCTGGTGTTAGGAGATGAGTGTGGATAGAGCATTATGAATGAGACTGTAGCTAATGGTTACGGCTACCACATTTGAAGTTAACCAGCTCTGTCTGTGAAAGAGACGTACTGATTTTCAGGATCTGGCAGGATATTCGTGAGAACGTGATAAGTCGATTAACTGCCAATCACAACACATACTGTATTTTCTACTCTATACATGTTAAATGAAGGCCGTTCTGCGGTCACCACACATCTGTGCATGCTTACGAATCCTGGAATCATTCTGCTCACTTATTTGGAGGAGATGATGGAGAAGGAGGCGAGCTGGAGAGAAAAAGGAGGGAGAGGATCTAAAAGTTAAACAGCATGCTGAAATGTTAACTTCCTGTCGGTTTTCCTCTGTGATGGGCTGGCAGCTGCTGCCAACGCCGGCTTCCAGTTCAGCAAACATCTGGGCGTTCCAGACCTCCCATGCCTGCTAAATGTGTGCAAAAAAAGTGAAGCAGAGAGGGACAAGCTGCATAATAACTCTGCTCTAAAGGTGAGGGATACAATTATAGCAGCAAGGAAGGTGGAAATAGAGAAAAGTACTCTATATATTATATCGTGAATGAGAGAAGAATTAAGAAAACATAAAAAAATGTACTGCATACTAAATTCTCCAATGTACTTTTGCCAAAAAACCAAATGTATGTATTTTTTAAAGCTTGATCTCTTCATTGAGAAGTGTGCACACAACCCGGCTAGTATGTCAAATCGCTTGTATTGATCAAGCTTTATTTTCTGTTTTGTTTTATCACTTTTGCAGTGTTTCGACAAATGTCTAAATCCCCCAGCGCAAATTCCAGGTGGTTCACATATCTGCATGACGCTACCGTCCGTACTTGATTGGATTTTGTTATCTCTCTAATTGTTTTAATCAGCCAATCACAATTAGCTTCCAGGAAAAATAGACAGACAGGCAAAGTGAGAGAGATAGAAAATGGTGGAGGCATCAGTCCAATACTGATGGAGTATACTTTTGCAGTGCTTTAAATTAATTCTGATAAATGAGAGAAAATGTGCCAAACAGCAAACTTAGTTTACCTGAGGTCAGTAGTTAATGAGACACTGAAGGATTCTTTGGTGACAGCAACAATGCATTCACAGCCAAGCTGTCACTCAGGCATCTGGCATCTCATCGCATCATCTTAGTCAACAAAAGGACTAGAATATAGGACGAACTCTCTAAGGCATGTAAAGTGGCTCACATAGAAACTACTAAATGATTTAAGAGCCCAAAAGCAATTGACTAACTGACCTTGCATTTTCATTTTCACACGTAAAGATGGGTTGGCTGTATTTCTTCTTTTTCTCTGAGGTATTATAATCTGAGTCACTTTGCTGCCTTTCTGCAAACTTAACCATTTTGTTGTAATGCACAGAGGAAGAGTAATTACTGCAAAGTTTTTAATTTGTGAAAACTGCAAGTGTAAACCCACATGAACTTAACCATTTTTCATCACAGCATGATGGTATGCAAATCATTCCACCGCTGATAGGTGCATCAGCTGAATGATTAACTCGATACCACCTTTATCGGGATCTAAAATGTGACAGCTTATTAGGTCATGTCATGGAAAAATGTGTATTTAATACCGTGGCATGATTGGATGTTACTGTCATGAGGTTGGTGATGTGTCTTGGTTTTTGTGCTGTTATTAGCAGAGACCTCACACCATCTTCACATCTTTATACACATATCGCTATATATATGCTCTGTTTTTAAATGCCATTTTGTTAATGTCTTTCAATTTTGTAAAGCACTTTGAATTGCCTTGTGTTGAAAGGTGCTATATAAATAAACTTGCCTTGCCTTGCCTTGCCTTATACACAATAACGTTTTCAGACAATTATGATCCAAATTATCAATTGTATCCACTTCAATGGTGCCAGGAATGTTCAAAACATCATTATTATACAGGAAATATTATAATACTATAGAAAATAATTATGAAAAATGTCTGCAATATGATAAACCAGTTTAACATTCGGTCAACCAGCCTGAGCTCATTTTTTGCCGGTATAATCTATTCCAAAGCAACTCAATTGGGAAATTCTTAGCCTTTTGAGATTTTTGCACGATATCTAGTTATTTTTGGAGTCAACCAATCAGGCCACACACCAATGTCTAATCCTCAAGAGCAATACATGATACACTTTTAGTCAGCTGTTAAGATTTAGTCTGAATTATTTTCTTTTGTTGGAAGCTTAGATATCACGTTGGCAGAAATACTACTTCATCTAAGACTATAAACCATCACTGTAGTCTCTGCATCGCCTGTTTTATGCTACATTTGTTTTTTTGTGATACTCCATTGATCCCCAAAGAAGAAATTCATGTTTTTGAGTCTTCTGTTTCCAAGAAACATTAAATGTACTGAGAGACACACTACGGTACTTAACAAGTCTTACTCAATGTTTCTTATTCTTTTATTCAAAATTACACTTTAAGGTAGAAAAGAAAAACGGTATGAGTGCATGTACTTGCATACCAAAACAATCCTTGTAGAAAATATTCACTGATTGAATAATCAACATTATACCTCTCCTTCTTTTGTCATTTTGCTCACTTTTATGTAAGTGCACATGCGGTAAACAATAAAGCAAATCTCCATCTCCATTCACTTCCTGTATACAATGTTATATTTCAAAAGTTAGTACACTCAAACTGATTTAGTATAGCATTTATTCTAATCCTGTGATAAAGTTTTACAGCATATTTGATTTGAACTGTACATTAGGTTATTGCTTGTTTGCTGTGTATGCCAACATGATAGGGTTGTTGGCCTCTCTGCCTTTCTGAATACCAGATCATGTCTGAAAATGAACTGACATCAGCTGAGAATGAGCCCTGTCTTTTGCTCAAACATTGTCACCTCAATAACACCTTTATCATCATTCATTTCTTAAGAAATTGTGTTAACGTATTTGTTAAATCAAAGTGTTATTAGGTGCTTAGTTACTTCAGTGATACTAGTTTACCGTACTATTTACAAGGCTTCAATTAACAGAAGGAAACAATTCATAACATCTCATAAAACACCTGCAGATTGTGCAGACTACATTTTTGGTGAAATTAAGTCAAATCCTCCATATCTGGCTGATTGTGCCTGTGCCTATGTTTGTTGTGCATATGACCTTTCTGTATGTATGTTGATGTACATTTTTTTAACTTACTTATCTATTTATCTAAAGGTTGTGTCAGCTACCTGCTCTGTTCTGTACAGCACTTTGGTCAACGTGGGTTGTTTTGAAATGCGCTTTATAAATAAATGTGATTGATTGATTGATTGATTGAAAGCCATTACAGTGACCATCTTGCCAATGGCCCCTTTACAACTTCTTACCCACCTACTTTCGGCACCCTTTGCTCAAACCTTGCCACCTTTCTCTGCCTACACTTGGATCCAATTTTGGCCAGGGGTTAGTCCAGATAGAAGACAGAGCGAAATATAAACACTTCTACTACGAAGTACTCTCCAGCTTTGGATACATGTGTACTACACACAAACAGACTGGTGAAAACAATACCAGTGCACAATTGTTGCTGATAACAATGCAAATGATTGACATCCCAATCATTATAAAAAGTGAAGAAAAATGTGAGGCACAATAAGAATAATGCATCTTTAATGCTATTGGATAATTGTTTTGACATTTGCACATATAAAGGCAATATTTGGGGTACAGCTGCCAACCTTTTCATCATTTTTATAATGTGTTCCTGGTGCTTATCTTGAACTGTCGTTAATATTTAAAAATGCAACACCTATCCAAACCTGAAATACTGCAGTTTGTCTGTAATCTTTTACAGGGATATCTTTTTGGAATGAAAAAAACAGACAACATCCATAACTAACATCCATAAGAAATAATTGGCCTTTTTCACAGCAGACATTTGACTTAGCATAGCAGGAACAAAGCACAGGTGTTACTAATAATGTTAACAGCTTAAGGGCTTTGTTTTATTGGACCGTCACAGCAAGCCCCGACAGTGTGACAATAAGTCACTATGCACAATTACAGGACTCTGAAACTGAAGCTATACTAAATGGCCATCAGCCTTCATTAATGTCATTATTTACACCTGCGCTTTCATGTATAAATGTCTTGATTATACAAGCGGTTAAAGCTCTAACATGTACTTCATATGGAGGAAAGGTGTGAAAAAACCCATTAAAATGCCAATTTTATTTTCAGTTGAAGTGGAAAGACAGCTAAGCCAGCTATATGAAGTCCATGTTAATAAATCTTAACTATCAAAGCCCCTTTTCCTATATTTTTGTGTTTCAATTCTGAATGTGAATTGAGTCTATACATATAACAGAAATGGCATATAGACACAAGCAGACGGGTCAAAATGAGCAGTAAGATTAGTATTTAAACTCATAGGGAAGTGAACCCCTTGTTGAGTTGAATATCCTGATCAGAATAGTCTCCCATGTTGGCAGTGATATGTAAGTATAGGTATCAGTATTACATATCCTTGTGTCACTTTTTCAGGTTCCACAGGGCAGAACAAAGCAATACTAAGTATCACTATAGTGCTGCTCTGCAAAAGAATAAATCCTTATGTTGAGTTCCCTATCTGAATTCACTTTACATGTTTCAGTTGACATTATGTCAATTGGCTGACTTACAGTATGTTAAGGTTAAAAGCTGAGCACTTGTTGAACATTGTTGGCCAAGTGGACACGTTTTATAGGTACTATTAGGAAAAAAAGAGTGTTTCCACTATCAAGTAGCCAAGAGTACCTTCAGTAATGACCAGGCAGACAGGTTTGTTCGGGGCCTCAAAGACTACTCAAAGTAATATAGCAGAATATTCATGGGTTAAAGGCACTAACTCTTCCATTGGCCCCTTGCCTATTACAGTACATCAACTATAAAGGACTTTTTGCTCACATACTGCAGTGCAGACAATGCTTGGCATCTCTCTCTCTCTCTGTCTGCCATAACTCCTTTTATTAATTATTATGAGCCCTCTGATTTTAAACTCTCCCCCCCCCCCCATCTTTAACAATCTACTGAGATCAGCTTAGTTCCTTCATAGCTAGAAACATCACACATCTTCAGGAAAAGAAAGCCAAGAAGATGTTCAGAGAGATATCAAAGGAAGAGATAGTGTTTGAAAGGAAATAATTCCGGGTGGGAGGGAGGAAAGTGCCTGTGAAGACAAATGTTCTTGTTTGCCCGTTGTTCCCAGATTCGGGTCTATATCATATCTCCAGGTCATATGGTGTGCTTTATCATTTCAGAGAGGAACAGACTTTTTCTCATCTTCCTCCAACCTCCACTCCTCCCAGTGCACAGAAACAGGGATGCACGCAATCATTTAACCATCAAGGCTTTCCTCTAAACTGAGAGACGGATCGATGAGGACACAGAGATCACAAGAGCAGAGGGGGGGGGGGGGGGGGGGGGGGGGGGGGGGGGGGGGGGGGGGGGGGGGGGGGGGGGGGGGGGGGGTTGTTGGTTGGCTCAGATATGGATCAGTTTTTACTTAGCATGTAGCAAATAAATGCTGGAGGGGGGTTATTGGGATGGAGAGACTGCACGCGACAAATCAATCCTTACCCAGCATGCAGACTGCAATCAGGAACTGGTCTGCGAGGTAGGGGGACAAGATGGTTAAAGTGAAATCGATCAATCGATAGATGATCTGAGGGAAATGTATTCTGTCTTGTTACAACCAGACATGAATGGACAAACACTCAGATGCTCTGACAAACAACGGCATATAAATAGAGACGTATCATATCTCTGTGTACGTCGTGCTCATGTGTTGCGCGTGGTATGGGTATGAAGTCAACATGAGTCGAGATTGGACGGTGTGTGTAGTGCACAGTCAACATGAGTCGAGATAGGAAGAAAGGAGAAAGCCATTAGAGATAGGAGCCTTGGTCTGAGGCTGCGTCTAAAGCAGGGCTACTCAGCCAGTCAACCAAAGCCTGCTTATCATGCCACGGGTACACAAAGGCAACACGCACAGTCTCACAGTCTCACAGTCTCACAGTCTCACAGTCTCACACACACACACACACACACACACACACACACACACACACACACACACACACACACACACACACACACACACACACACACACACACACACACACACACACACACACACACACACACACTGCAGCGTGCACACATACAGACTCTTTCCCAGGCTTTCCACCCAGCCTCTTTGTCAACAACTATAAGAAAGGCAGGAAGGCATTGCTTAAATCTCAGGAACAAACATTGAAACATGGGTTTGCAAACCAAGTTGGACTGAGTTTTTTTTATAGTATTTAAAGTGCTTTTTCTTTCCTTGTCTTGAGGTTAATAGGAAGTAAATTAAAGTTTTTTTAAACCTTAAATGCAGAATAAGTTATTGATTAAGCATTGTTGTACACATCACAAAACACCATGACCAGAACACTTTGATACATTTTGATCATATCATTTGATATTCATTTTATCATCAAATGTATTTTGCACTGAGTAATTCATATGATTTAAATCAGGTTGTAACCACTTTGTTTTGCTCTTATCTTCTGTTTGCTTTGTAATCAGAAGTTGTTGATGATGATGATGCAGCATTTGTGTCTCCCCTCACTCTATTAAACCAAACTTGATTAAACTGTTCTTAATTCAGCTTGTTAGGGCTGGGCATCATTTGACAATGCTTCTTCATGCCATGATACTTTTCCATGTTTGCCAGCTAGCTAGCCGGCTAATTAGCCAAGCTAAGCAGAAGCAGTTTGTTGCACTTCCAAATCTAGTGACATAAAAATAATATTAGTTATATTGGCCCAAATAAACATTGTTTACTTGGGCCAATGGTCCCCGATATGCTCTTTTTAACAATACATCACAGTTTTATAATTCATTGCAAGTTGTTTTGCCGTCCATCTGTATGCCACGGATCCCACTTTAAAAATCACTGCTATCAACAAATGCATCTGGCCACAATGCACCCCACACGCTGGTTAAAGTGTCCATGTTATACCAGTGTTAACTAATGTGGCTTTGAGCTGCTAGTCTTAAGCAGAGAGGAGCAGCAGCAGTGGTCTGGTTTGAAAACAAAATCAATGCCTCGAGTGACATCACCAAGGCTTTTGATGTTATATAAATGAACATCATAATGGCGACTTCAGCTTCATCGCCACCTCCCCGACTTTGTGTTTTACATGTAGCCTGGCTTGTGGCATGCATGAGTAACTCCCTGCTGCCGACAGGTTGATCTGTGCTGGCATTTATTGATGTGGCCGAAAGCCCAGCCCTAAGCTGCTCTTTGAAATAGTGTCGCCTGGGATGGAGGGGTTGAGGGTGGAGTGGTGGTTGGTAGGAGATAAGCCAACGTTGCACACGAGTGCTTTGTTTATGATGAAGTGGTCTAGGCAATTACATTAGAGGCACAATGAGAGCCCTCGTGTCCCTCTCTCAGTCTCTCCCTCTCTCAGACTCTTTGTCACTCCGCTCACACCCACAGTGCCTCATGCGTCACATCTAGGAAAGAAAATGCTACGAGACACCTTTCCAACCATATCTGACCAGCAGTCAAGGACGGGAACTTTTGTGCCTTTAATAATGCCTCCCATGGTTCACAGAAAGAGAGAGGAAGATTTATGACGTGACACCAGTCAGCCCCCGGCACCTGCACACAACGTCCCTCTGTCGAGAGTCGGTTCACTCTTTATTGGTGGCTGTGATTTAGGAGGAGTAATTGACTGGAAATGGACTGGTGCAGGAGAGATGCTTTACGGTGTGAGTGTCGCCTAACTGCACACGATTCTCACTTGATGAACATGAGAAATGGAGTTAAGAGGAAAGCAAAAAATGATCTCACTATAAAAGGAAGTAATTAAATGGCATTTTGTGTCTTTCAATGTCTTCTTTGCAGAGGAACAAGTGAAATTAGTTCAACCCACTGGCACATTTCATCTTTTTTGTTTAACCAGAGAGAGGGTGAAAACAGATTTAAAGCACTACATTTAATTACGTTTAAAGATTTAGATATGCAATATGATCACTGAAGAATGTAATCCCCCTGCAGGACTGTGTCTGAAGTGTTCATTTGTTATCTTAAACGACGACTCTTGACTACTTACTTAAATGTAATATATTCTCTTATCACATCATGCTTGTTATTCCTTTTGCGTGAGATGTTCATTTTTAAAAGTTATGGCAATAACAAGAAAAGCATGTTTCGATGCATTATGAAAGCAAACACATCAAGCTGTTTTTATTTCCTTTTAGCATCTGACTGTCAGCCAGATGTCAACAGTATTTACTTTGTGTACTCGCTTTCGCATCTGGGTTTGAAACTTCGCTCAGCTCATTAAACAGTAATAAATATGGATATAATTAGTTGTAATACTCGCTTACTCATTATGTGGCCCACTGAAGACAGCCACACACAACAACTTGCATCAGACCAGATGGACAGTGTGGCTTAATGTTGTCATGTCATGGGGGTCCGTATGTTATTCAGTGTGTGATTGCTGTTAGTTTAGTTGTTTAGCTTCAGAAATACTCCTGTGAGGATGCCAGAGAGTTGCGAGGAACGAGATGCAGAGGAGTGTTGCCGCCCACAGGGAAACAGGCTTTGACATATGTGGAAGCACAGAGCTCCTTTGGGTGTGTGTGTGGGGGGGGGGGGGGGGGGGGAGACGAGTGGAGCGGAGAGACTCCTCAGAGCTGTGGGGAGAAGGGTGTGATCATTCTGTCATGGGGTATTACTGTCACAACGCACACACACACACAGTAAAGTACACACAACGAATGTACAAACACGTGCGTGTGGGAATGCTGATGTATGATTTGTGCTGGCAGCCCCCTCGTGCACGCAGACCCTGCCTCCACGTGCACCTGCACACCGGTGACGGCAGCCCCCTCAGGTGGAGCCCTGTGGGGGCTGCCATTTTCTGCACCAGCACCTGTCACCTGGATCATGCACAAGAAATGAAACGAGCACTCCAACCTCTGCTCCTCTCAGCGCAGTTATCTAACTATCTCCCTCTCTCCTTTCCCCTCCCTCTCTTCCTCTCTCCCTCTCTCCCTCTATCCCTCTCTCCCTCTCTTCCTCTCTCCCTCTATCCCTCTATCTCTCTCCTTCTCCATTCCCCTCCCTCTCTCCCTCTCTCCCTCTCTCCCTCTCTTCCTCTCTTCCTCTCTCCCTCTATCCCTCTATCTCTCTCCTTCTCCATTCCCCTCCCTCTCTCCTTCTCCTTTCCCCTCCCTCTCCCTCTCTCCTTTCCCCTCCCTCTCTCTCTCTCCTTTCCTCTCCCTCTCCCTCTCTCCTTTCCCCTCCCTCTCCCTCTCCCTCTCTCCTTTCCCCTCCCTCTCCCTCTCTCCTTTCCCCTCCCTCTCCCTCTCCCTCTCTCCTTTCCCCTCCCTCTCCCTCTCTCCTTTCCCCTCCCTCTCTGGCTCTTTTCAGTCCCAGGCGTGTCAAGCCAGCCAGCTATGATAATTCTGCACCTCGAGACATTCACACTTTGCTTGTGGAGTCACATATTGCTGCAGTTTCCCAGTTAAACTCCCGGATGCTCGGGCCTGGCTGTGAAACTGTCATGAGGAAATACCTCCATTTTGGGGTCTTTTTTTACGACTGACAGAGAGGAAGAAGAGTTGCATATATTTGAAGAATAGAATGAACCGCCTTGACAGTGAAGTAAATAATCGGGCACATTACATGACAAATGTGATTCAACAACCATTTTACTGGGTGAAAAAACTATACTTTCCATCATTTTTGATAAACTGTAACTTGTACACATTATATGATCTGTTTAGCGCTGTAGGATGCACTATATCCACTCTGCTTCTCTGCAGCATCTCAGTAAGTCACACAACTAGCTGCTGGTGACATATCGATACGATTTTGCCACATTTGTGCAGAGTGTTAAGCTTAACAACCTACCTTGAGCATATTTCTCATGAACTGGCAAAGTTACAGCTACCTGAGGCATATACCTCTGAGAGAGGGCGTCTGTGAGCCTGGAACTGCTGGATATGAATCACACAGTATATAAACCTTGTTGCTAAAACAATGGATTTTTACACAAAGCAGAAATGGGGCATTAGGGATCTGATCAATCTTTCAATCATTTTATTTTTGGTTGATCTGATTTAGTCTCCTATTACTCAGCTCCGTTGAACAAACAGGAACTGATTTTCAATTTTCATCCAACTCCAGGTGAAACATCAAACGACTTATATTTTGGAAATTCAAAATTGTAATCCAATACATCACTCATTACTGAAAAAGGCCATGACATTAGAAAAACACATGACACATTAGTTGTGTGTGTGTGTGTGTGTGTGTGTGTGTGTGTGTGTGTGTGTGTGTGTGTGTGTGTGTGTGTGTGTGTGTGTGTGTGTGTGTGTGTTTGTGAGCGGAACAGATGGGTGCATTAGCAGCACACAGCAGGAGCTTATGTTTAACTTTTTTCACAGCCATGAAACTTCTCGGGGGGTTCAGATATAATTATTTCAGATGCAGTTTTGTTTGGACTCCTTGGAGGGAAGAGATTGCGAGTTGTAATTCTGGCTAGTAAATGGCTGATGACAGATTTGCAACGCTTTTTCGAAGGAAGCCGAGAGACGGATGACTGCAGTTAGAGGCCCAGCTGTCCATTTTTAAAGGTCACAAGTGGCAGAGAGAAATGTTTTCGACTACTATCGGGATCTACTATTTTATTTCGTCTCTATTTCTACCCATTTCTTCTCATTCCTCTCTCACTATGTGGTCTTCCATCTATCCGTTTCCTGTCTGGAGTAACATCCCAAGCTGTGATCTCTACATTTCCATCCCAGAATCGAGTATTGATCAACCTCCCCCACAAACCACTGTCTGTCTTCTACTGCATGTTCAGTGCCTGTTTATCTCTTCTCATGCATCATTCCTCATAATTCTCCCCCTGCTTCCTTCCCTTCCTCTCCCCCCCCCCCCGAACACTCCCCTCCTGCTGCTTCTCCTTCCTCTCTCTGTTTCCCTCCTGGTCAGCTCCTCCTATCTTTCCTGCATCCTTTTTTTCCCCACTCGTTGCGTCCGCATCTGTCTTCTCTCTCTGTTTCTCTGTTTCTCCACAACTCAACATCAATTTTACAAACTTTATTGGCATGAATGTCATAAAAATCCGTCCTAATTATTTGCCGAAATGCCAAAGCCTCCAAGAAGGATGCTCTAAAATGATACATTCTTCTACCCAGAGAAAAACAAAACTCACCAAATGAACAGATGCAATTCTCTTTCTCTGCCTCGGTCTGCAGTTGTATGTAGCCGCCGCCAATGGCAGGCGTTCATGCTGTGATGGAGTGCCAAGATAAAGTCTCCATCATCATTAATATTATTCATGATCTAGGCACATAAAACAAGACCTTCTTGAAGTAAACAGGACATGCCCGCGGTATAGAGAAGCCTTGGCCCCTCTGCTATAAATTGCCTCCGCTAAAGGACATTTTGACATTCAGAGCTTTATTAGGATGCCCTTTCTTTTGGCATTGTAAGAGAAGTAAACGCCATTCAGAGTTAGATTGAAGGCCTTTGGGTGGCAGAAAAAGTTGTGGAGATGTAGGAGACAATAGAAGAAAGATACGGCTGGGTTTATTGTGATACGTGGCAATAAAGCGGCTTAAATAAAGCGGTAACAATTTTAGAAGATTTAAGGATTGTTTACTACTTGGATTGTTTACTACTAAGGCTAAATCATAATGACTTGAGTAAAAAATGACTCTTTCAATTAGTTAATCGATAAAAGTGTATGAAAATGTGTCAGTTGACAACGACATACATTTTATCTATCCTTTCGGCTCGCTGTTTCAATTTTGCAATCTCCTGCGTAGTCGGTCGGAGGAAGACAGCGACAAGATGAGAGCAAATACAAAAATGAATAAGCAAAATCACATATTTATTTGAGTAAGAAGCAGAGCTGAGGAGATGGCAGACGCAGGGTTGGTGAACAAAAGGATTGCAAATTGAAATGCATTTGTTTCATGTATTGATAAAAAGAAAAGGCTACCAGTCAGAAGCATATCCAGCATGTCATTAGTTGAACTGTATCCAGAAGCTAATAGTGATTTTCTTAACACGTTTCCACCCAAATATATTCTGTGATCGACAAAACAACAGTTGTGGATGAATGATTAAAACAGATGACGGTTAAGCTAATGGCGTGAAAAACAAATTGATTTGAATGTTGTGTATTTTTTAGCAAAACAAAAGGGCTAACAAGCTGCCGGATGATAGAAAGACCATATTTCCCATTTAGTTCAGGTCACCGAGGCTTTAAAGGTGCATTCCCCGGCGGATTTGAGTGTTTAGAAAACAAAGATGCGAGGTCGAAGGAGGATATTGACAATGTGTCTGAGATGAGATGCAGATACACTGAGAGATCTCTGCCCAATTCACTCGTCTGCAGGTATCAATAATAGCATAAGGTCTTCAGGGATTGAAATCTGTTGTGTACCTTTGAATAGGCTACTGCAAGGCGTGTGGCACTGTTGTGTGATAGCTTGAATTTGGTAGGTCTTACATGAAGTCAATGAGGGTATTCAATCGATAGTTAATCATAAACACAATGTCTCAAAGCTCCTATTATCAATATTATTATATTCCCACTGCTCGTAACCCGAAGAGAATTATAGCTCGACTCCTCCTCAGGAGCTTTAAAACATATTTTAGATGATTGTTTGTGGGTTTGCGGCCTGTTACCGCTCTCATGCTGTAGCAGGCTGATATTTTGGTGAATATCTTAACAAATCCACTGCTCACTACCTGCCTGGCACCCAGGCCCGGTTCAAGAACGAAATGACTTGGGGTGCATCTGAGATTACAGGGGGTGCAGCAGTAGTAGGTCACAGGCTTCTCCAACAATGCAACATAATAATAATTACTATCTGTATTGTTATTATGTTGCATTGTTGGAGAAGCCTGTGACATAAGATTTTCAACAACATAATTACTCTGTAGCTATGTCAGTTTGACAATAAAGAACCTTGAACCTTGAACCTTTACGTGAGCAATAGTGGCCGGCAACAGCAATGAAAACTAGCATTGATGTTATGGTCCCCAATGAACAGATTATGGCATTTGTTATGTTTTGAAACCAAGCAAGTGAGAACATTTCAAGTGTGTTAAAAGTGCAATCCTGAAATATTTCATCCAGTCGAAAGTGGACTATGGCAAGGAAAAGCACAAAAGCTTCAAAACTGTAGTGATAAAACAAATGAGAACATATTGTAAATCAAGGCAAATATTATTTGAATCAGCTCATGGTTTGAAATGGCAAACATTGAAAGGCAAAAGTATTATTAAAACCATGCACTACATCATCACCTTGGTCCCATCATATACTCTGGGAAGAGAATATTTACTGTGCTTGAAAACTGGTTGACTTTGTGACCTGGAGAACATTTCAGCTGCAACATTAGCTTGTTGATAAGCTTGGGATATGAGATATTTTTGTAGCCATTCGTGGTGAAGGCATCTGTGCTATTGTATGCATTATTTTTGACCCAACATTTCTACAGGCATGGCAGAATATGGCACTATTTTTACATGAATATTCTAGCCATTGTCTATTTTTATACAACGAGCTGCAAAATGACCGCCTTACCCCACTGTACAGGCGGGTACTAGATATACCTGGGCAGGCTCTGTTTTGTGTTTCGGGTGACGAAGACTGCTGCTCCGGGGGCGAGGGCGGCGAGTCAGGCGGGAGTAAGTAAGTGTCCACGACGGAGGGTAACGTGATGTCCCCATCTGACCTGTTGCTATTGTCTGATGCAGTGTTGCTGGCGTTTAGTGATGGTTGCTTTAACCATTTTCGTATACATGATTATCCACAGATGTGTGTCACACTCACTGCTGTGGGCGCACTTTGGAAATGATGCACGCGCAGCGGAGCAGGTCACGCGCACCCACAATTTATTGTTTGTATTTATCGCTCCGTTCTCTTTTTTGAACAGAGGGTGCATAACATTCAACTGGGGTTGCAAATCATGCCTATGCACCCCCGTAGAACCGGGCCTGCTGGCACCTAACAGCAGACAGACAAAGTAAGTGATTCACTGTTGAACATAGTGGAGCAGTTAGCAGCTAAGGAGCCAGATGTTTCCCTCAGAACAAAAATTAGAGTTGATATTAAACTTAAATTCATCAGCTGGCCAGAAACATGTCTTTAAATGAATGCTAATGTTGCTCTTTATCTGCTGGATGGAGTAAATAATGCCTGCCCACTAAATGGGTGCTGCTCAGGTCTCCATCTGTCACTATCAGACACATGTCTATAGGTTCAAAGTATGAAATATTGCAAATGATGCTGCAGACTTCATTCAATTGCATGTTGGATAAGAGTAGTCATGCTCGGCAAATCTAAACTCCAATATTTCAGAGTCTAACCCATTTTTCTTATATCGGCAGTGATGTCACAATAGCAAATACCTTGTAAGGAACCAATCTCAAACCGTATTCCATTTTACAGGTTTTAAGATAATAGGCATACTTTACTGTAAGCCACAAGTCCCTGTTGAGTTCAGGGCGGATTAATGTCATCCCAAAAATCTATCAAATGTATGTAACAGCCACAGGAAGCACTGATAGAAATGTACTGAGAATGTGGTAGTTATAAACTGTGTGTGTGTGCATGTGTGAGTGCGCATATTGCACCTGCATGAACTACACCTGACATTGAGCTGCAGCGCGCTTGTGATGGAGGACGCTGGAATGTAATAGATCAGCACAGGGGAAAAAAAAGAACATTTCTGAGGCAGATTTCAACTAAAGGTGTGTGAAGAAGAGATCAGGACAGAGAGGATTAAAGAGCGAGTGTCATGTGGGTGTGTGAGAGGGAGAAAGAGAGAAAAGTATGTCTCTGAGGCGCTTTCTGCTGTCGAACAATGCAGGGGTTGAGATGAAAGCATAAAAGTGGATTTACACCACATGAACATGAACTTACATTTCTCATGCTCCTCATATCATCAAAAGCTGTGTTTGCCTCCATCTCTCCCTGATTACAGAAGGTGATGCATGGTATTAGCCACAGGAAGCTCTGATTAATGCAGAGAGTAGTCACCAGAATATCCTCAGATTCATATGAGGACCTGAGTTAGAGAGAGCCATGCATCGCCTTCTGTAATCAGGGAGAGATGGACAGTCCAGATTGCAGCAGGCCTTTTACGGTAATACACAAGAACAAAAATGATGTTGTTCATGCTGTGTAATTTCCCCTGACTTCCATCTGCAGAGAAAGTTTTACTGCAGGATTTAAAGCAGGAGGGAGCAGCAGAAGTAACGGCAGTAACCTTGACCTTTGAAACACATTTGGAAACCCCTGCACACTCCTACTGCATCCCATTTTGCCTCAGTGGAAACATATTTCCCCTCCATTGTCGCAAAACCGGTGTATCATTGTTTAATGATGGTGAGGCAGTGAATTTGTAAGCATGTCTGGGCATGTGTAACTGTCATTTTATGATTCCCTTTGATCACATGATTTTTGACCACCTCGCAGGCCCATAAAGGTGTTCCCATTTCCCATAGCAACCTGTGTCTGGCTTATTCTGCTCAGGGGGATCTCAAGGGACCACCACAGCGTGTAAAAGATGAAGTCATGTGACTTGTCTGAGGTTGCCAAGCTACAGTCAAACTAGAAGCTATGTGTGTTTATTTCTGACCTTATAAGACAAAGCTTTTTTGTTAGTCAACAGATAACATTAAAGCTATATTGTACTCGTCTGTTTTTTTTAATACTTTCCAACTTTCTAACCTGTCTGCAAGCTAGCTGTGCTTCTCTAATTATCCCTCACACAAGAGGAAACGCTGCATGTTTTGGGGACTATTTTCAGATGTAGACTTGGTGCACTAGAGAGTATTTACAGCAGTGTTATTCACTCAAGTTACACCGCCTATGCTTATTTTAATAATGGAACATGTCAGCTAGTGCAACACTGTGGCTAATTAGATGCTTTTGGACGTCAACATACCATTGAGCTCTATGGTACACAGGAATAAGCTAAACAAAAAAGGCTACAGCTATGCAGCCAATGCTTGTTAGTCACTTTTATTTTCAAGGGATTTAAAAGGACTTATCATTCAACCTATAGAGCACAGTTGGCAGTGAGAGCTATTACTACACATCTATCTTGTAAATCTTTTGGATTCGACTTGTTGTTCCAGATAATCCAACATCCAATACATCCGGCTTGACTCTTGGAAGGGGTGACTCACATTGGCAAACAGTTTTTAATGCAACCAAAACCTTGGCCTCATGTCACCACACACACACACACACACACACACACACACACACACACACACACACCGTAAAGGTCACCTATTATGCAAAATGCACTTTTTTATGTCTTTTATACATAAATATGTGTCCCCGGAGTGTCAGGAAATAAAGCACTCTCTCTTTTCCTACTTACCCACATCTCTAAAAACGGGGGTACAACGGAGCTGATCCAGTTTTGCCGCTGTCATGATGACATTACTAAAATGTGGGCTGGCTTTAAAGGTCCCATGTCATGTTTTTCCGGTTATTCCCCGTCCCCTTGTGTGTTATGTAGCTTTTTATGCATGTAAGCGGTCTGCAAAGTCAGAAACCCTCAAAGTACCCCCTGTAGAGAGTAAAACTCTAACACAGAAAAGACGTGTCAATGCTGCCCCAGAACGCCTCGTTGGAGATTTCTCTTTTTCTTCCTGGGTACAGTGACGTGACCCCTTCCCGTGTCCATTCGCGATGTCTCGCTGTCTCGCAGACCCCACGCAGCAAGCAGGAAATGAACCCAGTCCACACTGTCCGCTCATCGCAGCAGCGAGCCGCGCAACGTCCCGCCAACACGGCACCCAGACCCCACGCAGCATTCTCATCTGTTTGTCATTACTGGTGTCATTTTCTGGTTGCTAACAAACGCCATTGTAACACATAATCACTGATGTTCCGCTGTAACCGTGGTGGACTCATCAGAACAGAGTGGGCGAGCTGACCAATCAGAGCACAGTGGGCTCATAGGGAGGGGGGGGGCAGGAGCTCCTACAAGCCGTGTAGGACAGAGAGTGAATACACATACTATACAGAGATGCTGTATGAGAAACCAATGTGAGTTTGGAAAATTGCACAATATAAATCTATTCTAGTAGACCTCAACAATGGAATTATGATCAGTAGAAATGGCCATGACATGGGACTCCACATCCTCCCCCCTGATGGTGATGGGGGTCAGAGGCCTCTTCCTGCTCCGCCTGAAGTCCACCACCAGCTCCTTAGTCTTGCTGATGTTGAGCTGGAGGTGATTGTTGTCACACCAGCCTGCGAAGTTCTCAACCAGGGCCCTGTACCCCTCCTCATTGTCATCTGTGATGCAGCTGACAATGGAGGAGTCGTCAGAGAACTTCTGTAGGTGGCATGAGCCGGAGTTGAAGTGGAAGTCGGAGGTGTAGAGGGTGAACAGAAATGGTGACAGCACAGTTCCTTGGGGGGCTCCAGTGTTGCTCAGCAGCACATCAGACACGCTGCCCTGCAGTCTGACATACTGAGGTCTGCTGGTGAGGTAGTCTGTGTTCCAGGCCACCATGCTGTGATCCACCTGCATCACTGACAGCTTCTCAGCTAGCAGGTGTGGCTGGATCGTGTTGAAGGCGCTGGAGAAGTCGAAGAACAGAATTCTTAGTGAGCTGTGCGGCTTCTCCAGCTGTGTGTATGGCTCTGTGGAGCATGTAGATCAGGGGTGTCAAACTCAAATACACAGTGGGCCAAAATTTAAAAATGGGTACTAGTCGAGGGCCGGACTGGTTCAATGTTTATTGCAGAACTTATTGAAATGAACTTATTGCACATATTAAACCTGGAACTAACAAAGCTTACATTATTGCCTATAAAAACAACATTAAACATTAAATAATCAGTTGCATTCATTTCTTATGGCTCTATCTGCAGCTTTTCCTCAGTCATTTCTTATGATTACATTTCTCCACAGGCCAACAACAGCTTCAACAAAACTATTTCCCTCATAGAAAAACCAAACATGCTCTGTTGTTGCAAGAAAGAAAGTGCAAAAGGAAACATCCATTGAAACTCAGTGTGCTGCTCTGTGATGCTAGTTCAAGCCAGATACTTGGCATCTCATCTTGGGTGCAAGTTCATCAATGTTTGGGGTCAGGCTCTGAGCTGAGGAAACCCTCAGGATTGAGTGAAGGTGTGCGTGCAATATACCGGCGGGCCAGATCTAATAGTAATTAAAAATTATCCTGCGGACCGAAATTAAATCCACCAAGGGCCTGATTTGGCCCCCGGGCCTTGAGTTTGACACATGTGATTTAGATGATAGCATCCTCTACACCAATGTTTTCCTGGTAGGCAAACTGTAGAGGGTCATGTGGATGCGGCATTGTTGAGACTAATTTATTTCTTTAAACATTTGTTTATTGAGAGTGACATGTAAATATAAAAGAACATATCAATTAGGAAGGTTGGAGTTTGGAACAAATCCGAATCACTGGAGTCTCCACACGTATTCTGGTTACATTTTTAATTTCAAATAGCTGTGTTATGCGTTTCTCCACTGACTACCATTTTCCAATACAAATTGCAGAGTTAGCATGACTGCCATAAAATAGTCCACCATTGCTTTTGGCTGCCTGAGGCGGTCATGTGACTTACACCTGGCAAGTAGTCCCTTAAGCGTCGCCCTTCTTTCAACCCTGGGGCATGCGTGTCACCATGGGCGGTAGTGTGTGTTATTAACAGCATGGGAGCTTTTGAGAGGGGTCAGTCGTGAAACACATGGGCTCATGTCAGACTGTTCATGCATTAGTTATGGCTGCGGTGTGTGTGTGTGTGTTTGTCAGGCCTTTACCGAAGGGGTGGCTAGGTTTTTGAAAAGCATGGAGAACACAGTGACAGGGTTAGACTGAGTAGCAGAGAGGGTCATGTGCCAGGCAGAGGATATATGGGGGTGAACATGCTCGAATGTGACACGTGCGACAGTGCGAGGACGGGTGAGGCGAGGTGATCCATACCAGGTGTCACGTCGTCTGTGATAAAGCAGGCATGAGAGATGGCTGGGCTCTGCCTCCACCCTGGGGAGGGCCGGGTGTATTAATATCCACAGAGCAGCAGCAGAACTACCAACATAGCACAGATTCAAGACTCCTGACTCCCACAGAATATTGTACTGAACCCGAGTGGAGGCTCTAAGTTATTTGTTACTGAACAGTCTGCCTATACACAGCACACTGACAGCAAATGCCTTTTTTACACCTACAGGCCATACAATATAGATGTGGAGATGGAGTGGCTCTTCATCCTGCTCATTTCTCTTTTTTTGTCGTGGCCTACAGATCTCCACTTTTCTCCTCCCACAGTCTAGCTTGCTTCCTTCTTTATAAGCAAGAGGCTCATCTGGATTCATATCTAATAGAGCAGTGGATTGTTCAAATGGCATTGGTTTGAGGAGCCTGACTCATCAGTAAGGGTGTGATTTGTTATGTGGATTTTTACTTTTTATGTCACATCTCAATGTGAAAGTGTATTAATCCAATTTGTAATACCAAGCTTTACCACACCTGCTGAACAAGGAATAACAAGTGTGTGTTTGCCTGAAGCCCAGGTGTGACTGATGAGCATGTTACTGATTGGTTTGTGGCTCCTGATGTATCTGAAAAGCTGAACAGCAGCATTTTTATTAGGAACATTTTAAGAAAAAAGGCTGCCAGATGAATGACCTGTGACAGGTTTCCATCCTTTAATGTTCAAAAAGCTCTTTTTTTTTCACCCTCTGTCTGAAACCAGAGCCCAGTCTGCTCTGATTGGTTAGCTGGCCGTCTCTGTTGTGACTGATCAACCGCTTATCACATGCAATGTATTGGAGCGCTAGCCAACAGAAGCACGAGTGTTACATAAGTGATGTCACTATGTTACGGAAGTGAACAAAGTAGTCCTTTCGAATCGTTACAGGTGTGGGGAGTGTGTGAGGCAGAAACTTCTTCTTCTTCTCGAGAGAGAACACAGGGATTTAAACCCTAACCCCAAAAAGCAAAATAGGGCCCCTTTAAGACGTCCAATATGATGTTGAGCTGAACTGACCCTAAGCACCGGGATGAGAGATTTCTCAAGTGGCCCACTATCTAACACACACTGTGCTGTGTGAGTGGAAACATTCAGGCCCGTAATGAGTCAGATCAATCACCCCACACCGTCTGCAGGCCGGGGCTCAGCTGAAATTAGCCGAGCAAAAACACTCAAAGGGAAAGGAATTGAGCCAGAGTCCATGGAGACGCAGGAGTTAACCCACCAACCGCTACATGACTTCCGACACAAAAAGAGATTAGCCAGAACGAGAGCTTGACATTATGTTGCTTCCTCTGAGCATTATCTGAGCATTCCTCCCGCTGCTCTTTCTCTCATCTATTTTCCTTTTTCTTTTACTTCCCTTTTCACTCTGTGTTTCTGTCTGCCACAGACAAAACAAATCTAACACTTACATCTCTCAGTGTTTTCCCCTCCCCCTTCCTTTTTTTTCATCTTCTCTCTTCTCTTCCATGCCTTTTTCTTGATGTATTTTTTCTCCTCTTGCTGAGTTATGTCTGCTCGCATCGTGACCTTTTTTGTTTTGCCGGAGTCCTCCAACAAAAGCATGACAAATAGCTGAAAGGAGAGCAGATATTCTCCCGCTCAGAGGTTTGGACCTGGTTAAAATGACTTTCATGTGGAATTACTTCAGCCATCTATCCAAATTCCTCCTCTGCAAGTACAAATAGGCCTGTATATATGCAGGCTGCATATTCACGCCGCCCCATTAGGTTATGCAATAAATAAAAAGAGAAGGGGAAAATGTGAAAGAGTGTGTTGCTGTGTATGTCTGTGCATAAATGTGCTGCCAACCTTGGACGCCAAAATAAACCAAATAAATTAAGTCAGAATAAATGGATTGAATGGATGTATTGGAATTTCATTAACATAATGATACAAAAAAAACCTGCTGCTTAAAAATGTTTAAAATGAAATACAGAGAGTACGTCATAAAAAAATGGACAAAATCAATGACTTCAAGATTTTAGGATTGTTATTAATGGGCTCTATATACCAACGCAGGCAACTCTGTCTATTATGCACTTTTACAGTCAGTACAATCACGTTTTTTACAACCTTATACAACAGGCCTTAAAAATAATGGATTTAAAGCCTGGCCAGTGGCATCACTGTAACAAACTAAAAAGACAGAATCAAATTAGCTTTGCGAGCTTAATGCATTTTAGTTTTATTTTCAAATGTTTTAAAAGTCAAGCCCCCAAGCTTCTTTCCAGATACTCAAAGACATTATAAAACAGAGTAGCTATAGAGCGTGGCAAACAGAAACAAAAACAACATGGTGGTCAGTGGTGTTCATCTATAAACATAGATGCAACCAAAATCATGAACTCCTTTTCATTCACGTCTAACAAGAGCTATGCATCATCAAAAAGTGTATTATGCTCACAGAGCTAAAATGTTTTTCTCAGAACTTGAATTTATACAGAAAATTCATGAATATTATTGATACATAAGTAGGATACAAATTACGCAGAGGTATTTATACCATTGGAATATCACTGTAGTCGATAACAAGGAGAGATTAGATCTGCTCACGGCCGAGGTGCAGAGAGAAAGCTTTCCTTTACCCACAAGTCCTCACCTCTTATCAGATGGGCAGGAGGTAAGGCCTTGACATTATCTGGTTAAAAGGGCTTGCTGGAAGCGATACCACCTGGATAAGAGCACAAATAGAATAGTCTTAGAGCAGTAAAGACACATTTGATCCATTTATACATGTAATAGTATGAAAGTACCATTGATGAGAGCCACACATTTCATCAAAAAAGTCAAATGTTGATGAATAGTTTAGAAATGTTTAGAAATATGTAACTCCCCACTGAGTTCTGTTAACTAACTTCTTAAGCCTCTTCTTTCAAATGATAGCCACAGCATTTGACAGTGATTATCCACGTGAATTATGCTAGTTTGCAGATTGAGTCCGTAAACCATTGAGGTAAACAGTCAAGCATTAGCAATTCCAGAAGCTGTTTACATGGAAGAGCACACTGATGCGTGTTGAGCTCATGCATAGTGCTGAATAAATTCAAAGATTATGTTGACAAGTGTTTGGCAATGATAGACGTCAATTGAAAGGAAGTGGAGAGAGCTATAAGTGTGGGTCCACGTGTACAAGAGCGTGCATCAATGATATTAATGACTGTATTCAAAAGATGTTTAAATCTCCGAGGCAGGCAGAAAGCAGAAGATCTCGTCAGCTTGTCAAAAGCGTACACAAGCAGCGGGGAGAAACAATGTCACTCAGCAACCCCTCTCCTCTCCAGAAACAACAATTAAGTGGTTGAGCCGGCAGTGGTAATGCTGTCAGGCAAGTGAGGGTTTCTGTAATGCTACTTAATTAATCTCTGCAAATCAAATTGATGGTAATTTTGCTCACATAGCAATCAGATTTGGGGAATCATACTGTGCATGATATCCAGCTTGTGAGCTGAAAGGGATTGTTTTTCACAGCAATCAAACGTGCCAGTCCTGCTCACTGTGCCTGAAAGAGGGCGATGGATGAGTGTGATGAAGCAGTAGAAAGCAGATGTCTTTAAAAATGCACTCTGGACACTGTTTTTGTATGTTCCCTGTCTTCTAGAGGCCCACCAGTAACTGTTAACACTTAAAGGTCCCTATAGTATACTGTTTTTCATCAATATATTATAGTTCTCAGATATATATAAAACATGTCTCTGAAGTGTTTGGCTCGAAATACCAAACAGATCATTGCAGCATCCCATAATCCCCTCTGTTTCAGCCCTGTTTCAAAAGTGCTGATTCTCTGTCTGTTACTATAGATGAAAATAAGGAGCCACTCCCCACGCCCCTCTGAGAGATATTTGGTTACAAAGAACACAATGGTGCTCTAGGAGGAGATTCAGGTGATAAGGTGGGGGGTGGGGGGGGTTACCTTGGTTGGTGATTGGCTGATGGTTACACAGGCCAAAACATAGTTATGACCTCATAAAGTGGCCAAAATCTGATCAGCTCATTTTCAGACAGGTTTTTATATGAATGGATCAGGACAAAAAGTGAGCCAGTTTTTTTCATGAAACTTTCAGAATCTCTTTACACAGAGGGGACACATGTTTATAATAAGTAGATAGGTTACTGATTACATTCTTTCAACTAGTAATTGTAACATATTACCTTTTTATATTAATCCTCATAACCCTGCTTAGTAGACATATAATGATACATGGATTGGAAACCACTGAGATATTAGGGTCAGAAGTACACTAAGCCAAACGTCTACCGTCTACCATATAGCCTGCATAAATATTGGAAGACATTTTCAGAACCTTAACTTAAATAAAAGTAATGTGCAGTGAAATGTTCCCCATCAAATTTACTGTTATATTTGACGTTTTAGTTTTAGTATTACTGCTACATTTATGTGTGTGATGCAGTTCACTGTGATGTATGTATAAGGTTGGGCTCATGTTAAATTCTTTATATACAGTCGGGCAGTTTAATCTGCAGCAATGCATCATAGTCTTTGAGATCATCAAATGTTTTTAGCTTAGCTTTACTTTGAGAACATGTATATATATATATTTATGACGAAAAGAGCTCTGCTTGTAGTTTTTTTGAACACACATTTTCCAGCTCACCAAATACACTTTTTGAATAAATATTGTTTGGTTTCTTAATGAATAATGAATGTTTTTGCCTTGCATCAAATCAACTTGTTGTTTTGCCACATCCTCCATAACATGACATAAGTCCTTTGCTTTTTGTTGTTTGAGTTGCAAGGAAAGTTTTACACAAAACATTGTTTACACGTACCTCAGAAGAAATTTAAAAGTAAAATACAGCGAGTGATTGAGTAATGGACTTTTGGATTGAAACATTTCTAAGACTTACCTGCCCAGGGGAGAAACTTATATTAGAGAGTGATTTATTCCAATATATACAACTCCTACCCAAGGAAATATAAGTCACTTTAGCTACCTACCTTTCCAGTAGAATACATTAAACAAGCTAGGAAGGTGCACAGAGCGGTCAATGAGAAATGAGTTATGCAGATGAAGAGGAAAAAACAGGATATGAATTGATGAGAAAATAATGGGCGAGATCATCTTAATCGCTGGAATTAACTAAATTCACACACGCACGCACGCACACACGCACACACACACACACGTCAAGTTCACACTCATCAAGATGAAGTGATGCTTGCTAACACATAGGAACAATATCATTAGTTGTGCACTGAATAACTGGAGTGCTGCATATTGTGAAGTGCTTTATAAATGGAACCCATTATTATTATTATTATTATAGTTATGAAACAATACAAAGTAATACATCTCATGAAAGAGCTTTAAAATCAGTCTGAGCTCTTTTTAAATGTGTTATACCGTGTTGTGTATTTTTTTTCAAGACATATAGCCACTGACAATTCAGTTGATGGCTCATATTTAATCCGCGAGATACAGTGTCATCTAAAGCAGGGGCGTTCACCAAGAGAATGAAAAGTTAATATATTCACACATGAAAAATGACAAAAGCTGACAGAAAAATCAATTACATTACATCAGTAAGTGAGCAGCAGAATCTTAAAAGGATTCACCAACAAGAGAAGGAATAAGCCTGATTGGTTACACGTAACCTCTGGTGCCACAATTGTCATTATACTCTTTAAAAGTCAGAGGGGACGGCTTTATTAATGTACAGCCTCTGCTATCATTAATAGGCCGACAGTGTTGTGGATTAAATGAATCCCTTTAAAGAAATGTCCTGAATAACACACAGGGCCTACATCACATCTTAGAATGACTGTTAATTATGAGTATTAGCTTGAATGCTAGGTGGAACATTTAGATTTTCACTGCGGATATTTTGAGTCTTATTAAACATATCAGTAATGCTGTGGGAGTGTGTGCTATCTCACTGGCTCATGGCTTACTGGCACGTCTAAATGGGACAGGGACATTATTAGTGTTTTCATCTGCACCTGGGCTTTTCTTGCTATGCTAAATCAACATTTGCCATTGTGAGACAGGTCTATTTTTCACCGTGTCCCAATTCATGGCCTGGATGTACTGAAATATCATAATCCAATCCTCATTTGGCCAACATCTTGGAGATCACAATGCTAGGTGTCCTAAGCATTATATCTTCATCTTCAAACCCAATGTGTGCTTGCTCAGATTTTTATAAGAGTTCATCCTTGTTCATTTAGGATTCATCATGTGACCTTGTTGAATGTGTTTGTCATTTGGTCATTAGCTACCATGGGAATAAAAAGCCACACATTTTGACTTGTCAGGATTGGGAAAATCACAAGTGTGAGTTCAATTTTCCCAGATGAGCTAATACCAAGACCTTGAAACAGCATAATGGAAATTCAGTAATTAATCAGCCACTTAGCTCTGTATGAAGGTGATAAAATCAACTTAACAGCATCCAAGTAATACATTACTGGGTATAACTGGTCAAGCACACCCCCCTGTTAAACCACTGTGTCATTTCATGTTAGCGCTAGCAGTGCATTTCAAGTGTCTGTGATATGAAACATACATGCTCGCAGCAGGTGATGTTTGTGAACAAGTCCCCATTTTAAAACCAGCATTAGACAGATTAAGTGATAGTTGTCATGTGAACTCAACAGGTCTCAACAGTAAAGCTATACTTTTGAGGACGTAATCACACTATACCAAACAAACAAATTCAGCGGACCACGAGACTGGTTCAAATGCAGAGCCACTGAAAGAAAGAGAGACATTATGGAATGTTTCGTTAATTGAATATACTTTATTTACTAGCCAGGTAGACCGTTTGCCTGTTGTCCATCATGTGTAGTGCAAACCCATGAGCATATGTAGAAATGAAACACATAGAAGAACAACAGACATAATGAAAGGAAGCTGACATTTAAAGCAGAAAAGGCCTTATGTCGTTATTCAGGACAACATGTATATGCATAAATCAACATCATAATTGGCTAAAAACACAATTATAATGTTTAGTATGTGATGCGTGGCTCACTAAGGTGCTGTTTACACGGGAACGCACACGGTTGTATCCGCTACTTTTCTCTTTCGTATAGCCCGTTCGTTCACACGAGGCCGTAACGTAAACGCGGAAACGGACCCCGCAAACGATAACGGGTCCCAAGGTGAATAGATCTGCAGACGGAACGCTCTGGGGGGCCAAACGGCTCTGTGTGTACGCCCTATACGATAATTTCCTGATAACGATGAAGCCATAGCCCCACCTCTCCCCACCTGTGCTGCTCACTGCTGTAGCTTGGTCAGTAGCTACTGTCAGTATCTACTGCTACTGCTACTGACCATGCTACAGATGTTAGTGCAAAATCTACAGCTCCTCTACCACAACCATCAGCAACAAGTGGACTTGGAGAATTACATGAACTACATGTTGCGAAATCCACCAAGGGGCATGAACAGAAGGGCAACCATTGCAACCATGCTCGGGGGTCTTCTTCACTGCTTTTGGTGTAATTTGTGGCGAAAGTACAGCGCCACTTACAGGCCCGGCATATGTACTACAGCGTCTCCAGCGCTCCCGAGCGGTCTCGTGTGAACGGAAGACTTTTTTGATATCGTATTCGGTTCTTTTGCGTTTCGTATGCGTTTGCGTTTGCGTGTAAATGGGGTCTAAGTACACTTCAGGGAAAACACTAGGCCCACATGCTCATTTTCACATCATATTTAAAGGGGTTTAGTATGAGCAGCAGCTGGCTTGGAATACAATGTTGGTCATATGGCACTTTTCAGCTTGTAGTGAATATTTGATGTGGAATCAAAGTGTTTAGGTAGAGAGAGCAATTGGGAAGGAAACATGCCCCACATACCAGCGCCCAATGGCTGGCAAAGCTCACATAGTTTTCAATGACTTTACAGGATGTTGAAACACTGTTCTAGTCTTTGGTTCAAATATGTGGAGATGAGAGAGTGATGCAGTAGAAGAGAAAGCAGGAGTGAGGGAACAAAACACTCACAGCGGAGCAATAACAAAAGGACAGGCTGATTTTCTCCTCTGTCCTGCTCTCTGACGTTGAAGAGGGAACAGGACGGTTGACAAAAAGCACTCAAATGTGAAGTGACGACAGTCTCCAGACAAGAAAAGCTTTTATCCTCGACTCTCTTAGTAGATATGCACACACATCATTCTGTATAGTTACAGACACCACACCCACGGGGGAGATTTGTGGTCTCTCAATTCTAGGGAGCGAGTATGTTGGATGGAGTCGTGTGTATGTGTGTCTGAATCCCAACCAAATTAAAATGTCACCAAGCATTTTAATCGAGAGCTTACTGTTCAAACTGTCAGTTGCATAAGACCATTTTTTCCTTTATTGAGATTTAATACTTAATGTCATTACTAAATCCAAGCAGTTAAGTTTCATGTTCTTGGGGAGAACAATCTAAAGGGAACAGACCTTTAAATAACGGCAGAATAGAGAACATTCTGGTGATGGGCGGCGTTAATCATTAATTAAGCTTGACATACTTTGCAGTTTACCCAATCCTTCTTACAAAAAGGACCCTTTTTCCTTTCAAGTATATAGCGCTAAGCAAAGCCTTGTGGCATTTTCCTGAGGTACAGAAATTGAAAACCATTTTGTGATATTTGTATGACACCATTTGTGTAATACGGGGTATCTTCAGCATATTGAACAAAGTAAAGAGATCGGTCAGTTTCTAGTTTTTGAAAGAGATCATTTCAGTGGAGTTGGTAGGTGGGAAATTGCAGACGTTGTGTTTAATTAGAAAATTAATGTGGCTTCAGGTGATGAGAGAAGACATGAAGTTAGTCTTAAAGAAAAAATGAAGTGCCGGGCTACTGCGCCATCTATAAATACTACGTAGCCTAATATCAAACATATTGGAATTATTTGTACAGTGGCCCCACCCTAGTCAACACCATACTGCACTTGTGATATTTTTCAGCACTATGTTTGTCTATTAGTTGTTAGATGATGATCAAAATATTTTAGGCATGACATCTGCAATCAATGGTTCCTTTTCAGTATGTTTTGCTTGTCCTTGTTTTTCAACCAGACACCATCATCATCCACAACTAATTGTAGGCTGTTTAAAATCTCAAAACACATTATGTAGCCTCTTTGTAATTAACATTTTAAATTAAAGCCTGAAACATGATTAAAACATCCTGTTTGTGCATCACTTATTCATTTTAGTCTAGATGATTCAATTGAGTAGATAAAAGACTAGCATATGAATCGTACGTTTTTGCAGGATGACGCTTTTACATTTATTGCAGCAGGTGTGAGTATAGTACATAGCAAACATGTTTAGAGTTAATATAGCGAGTTACTGTATCACCTACAGTAATTTTAGACAAATAGCTATTACTGTCTTTGTTAAGCTTTTCATGATTGACAAAACATTTAATTTGTGAAATGGATTATATATTTCCAGCAGCCGTCATTGACCTTGACCCATGCCAGAACAGTGATTACATTTTGTGCAACCGGCATACAAAATTACTATAGAAATTAAAAGTATGTGCTCTTGTGCACAATAGAGTGGTCAGGTACGACTTTTCTCTTTAAACATATGTATCAGTCATAATGTCAGTCCTAATATCATGACATAATGAAAACAGTTAAAGGTGGGGTAGGTAATTTTGGAGAAACCAGCTCGAGTGCGCTAGAATTTGAAAATACACTGCCAGAAAAAATCTCCCACTTCCTTACAGAGCCCCTCCTCCAACACACACGAACGCGCACATGACCAATGAGGGCACGAGATAAGTTTGTGCACAGATGGAAGGCTGACAGGCAGGTAGGCCATCCAGTTATTTTAGCCGGGCCGGCTAAAATGATTGGTCGTGCTTTTTACAGTATTACGGCTTCCACAGATGACATTTTATTATGGATTTTTTGTCAAAGCACTTAAGATATTCATTGCCATCGGGATGTTAAGAGCATTCCATGGAATATAACAAAAAGTGTATCTCGAGCCGGTTTCTCAAACTTACCTACCCCACCTTTAATTAAACAGAAATGTATAATAGTGTTTATAGGCCAGGCTAGTTTGTGTCGCCCGTCCCTGTAGAAAAGCTTCTATGAAAGCCAGTCTGGCGAAAACATCTTAAAGGCAATTAGGCATCCTCTCTCCTCTCTCCTCTCTCCTCTTTCCTCTCTCCTCTCTCCTCTCTCCTCTCTACATTACTGAAATCCTTCAGGACTGTTTGTTCCTGCCGATCCTCTCTCTGTAACATCATCTCATTTCACCAGGGAGCGGACGTTGCATGCCTCATTTCTTTATTTAATGCAACGTCAAGTCTGACACATCAGGTGTAGCAACTGAAGCGACGCAATGTGTCATGGGGACGAAATAAAGCATATTGATAAACGTTAATGTTTGAACAATTAGTCATGAATGAATGAATAATTATATTATTAGGGACTGTAGCATGTGGGAAACTATCATGTTAAAAAAAAGTGTTTAATGTGTCCACAAAGATTTGCACAACAAGTGTTCTTTCTTCCTCTACAGTATGAACTTCAAACTTAATATTGGCATATTTATTGCTTAAAGTGGACCTATCATGCTATATTTGAATAATATAGTGTAGGACCATACCTATATAAGGCATTTTTATACCAAACAGATCATGCATTTTAGCCATGCCTCATTTTGCTCAATTTGACATTTTTTAGATCTGTTTTAGCAAGGGCAGATTCAGTGAGAACAGCACCACCTACAGGCCTGGCATATGTACTACAGCGTCTCCAGCGCTTTCGAACGGCAATGGCCATGGCTGTCTCCTCCTGATTGGTGGAGTTGGCCCAATAGCCGTAGCGCCACCGTCCTGACGTCAGGACAGTGTTCAAATCTGGATCAGTTTTTATCAGATCCGTTGCAGCCCCTTTTTTAGAGATTTGGGTATGGAGGAAAATAGAGAGGGTTGTGTTTTCTGACACTTGGTGAGTTCCCTGGAACACCGGGGACACATATTCATGTATAAAAGACGTACAAAAGTGCATTTTGCATGATAGGTCCCCTTTAAACAACAAACATTTAATTAGTCATAAGCGAACCGGGCTGCTCCCACATCTCAGTTAAATTACATTGTTTGACTGAAGATATTGAATGCTCAGATTGTGAATATTTAGCCACATAGATACAGATATACAGATACACACACACTCACACATATTCCATGACTTCATAGGATCAATAGCATTTCCCTCTATTAGCTGCTTAATTAAGCTTCTGACTGATGGTATTTTAGATCAATAGAGGAATCGCTAGAAAAAGACCCCTTACCTCAATTAACATGGACAAGATCAATAACAGTAAGCTGGTCCCTGAATGATACACACGGGAATATGTTGGCAGTGGGGTGCACACTAGGTAATTTAGCTTTGAGTATTTCAGTCAGGGGAGGTGTTAGGTGAGCAGTGGGAGGGCTGAAATGACAAGATTGGGGATAATTGTGGAGACGGGTCTCAACAACAGTGTTAACCTCAAACAGAGAAAGGGTCTAGCTTGGAAGTGGCTAAGAGGCTTACCCGCTAATGCAGCATTAATAAGTATCTATGCCTCCACATGCACGTACAAATGCAAAACACAAGGCACATTCACACTGCGCCACACACACACCGCACACATTATGCAGTCGTTCTGCGTTTTCTCATTAAGACATATGAAAGGCTTCTAAAGAGTCATGGGAGAATTCCATTAGTGCTCTGTCAACCCTGGCTCTTTACTCATGCTCACACCAAGTGCTAAGTGTGTTTGCAATGGTTGTCACAGGACTAAAACATATATTAAAAACCCTGCAGGGTAAAGGCAGAAAGGCGGAAGAAGACGGCTTATAACAGATCAATACTATTATGTCAATGCAGCGCATAACCCCATCAATGAAAGAGGTATGATTAGTACACTTGCTTAAACTAAGTGTGAAAGAATAATTGTATTACAGAAAAAGACAGCCAGAGATAAATGTTCCACCATCATTTGTACCGTACAGTTACAATAATTTGATAAAGAAACAATCAATACATCAAATGTATCTATATTGTTAAGTATCACAATGTATACACTTTCACCACAGGGTTTTTAAATCTGTAAAGCATTATTACATCCTCCGCTAATTAATTAACAAGTCAGTTAAACTATTCAAAAAGTATTTCAGGTTACTTGCCCTTCATTTAAAGTTCCATCCTGTTCTCTCATTGGTTTGACTGTTGCATTAAATAAAACTACTTTCAAAGTAGGCAGGTATAAGGGCCTCAATTTACAATATAAGTTAATATATATCCACTTGTGCTGACCAGACGGCAATAAAATGTTTAAAACTTAAAAAACTTGTTGGAATAGGTCTTTAAAAAACCCAAAACTCAGCATGAATTGATGACACAGATTAGGGACAGTGAGAAGAGAGTTCCTGCTGGTTTACCTTCCACTTTATCCCCAAAGCAAGAGACCTTCAGAGATAAGAACCATATCAAAGTGAGCTGGCCGAGCCTCGACTGAACTCTCCACGTCAGCACTGTGATGGCAGAACACTTACAAAGTAAGAAGAAGATGAGAGCAATTTCCTGTAGAGCTCCCATCAGCTTAACGTTGACCCATATTAAAGACCTGTCAATGTCTCTGATATTACTCAAACAAGTGATAGGCAGTCCAGGATTTTAGGAGCAGTTGTTTCCCAAAAGAACCTGCCAGAAGCTATGATAATATAAAACCAATCTTTATAACTGTTCACAATTCTGTATAACAACTGTGGGGAAGGAACAAAGAAGAAAATGAGACAATAAACGCTGAATAGGGAGGTGGGGAGCGCGGGTTTCCAATGTGTAAAGATGGCAGAACAAAACACCAGAGCAGGCAAGCAGACAGGCGCTGACTTTCAGACAGGACAAAAGAGTCAATTAATAAGGGATCATTGTCAATGTGACAAGACAAATGAGCAGGCATGCTTAAAAAACCAACAAAAAACGCAATATGCTTCACTGAACTAGTTCCCAGATATGACAGTTCAAAGAGCAGCACTTAACTAAAACACTTGTTCAAATGTCATGGAAAAAAACGATTGTCTTCCCAACATTAGGAGAATGTGCTGATGGCTTGCATGCTATTCTGAAAAGAGACTGGAAACAGAAAATACTTTGGCTAATTCAACTCTACTGGAGAGGTGGAAATTCAACTGCATTCCAGCATCCAAGGATTGGAGTATTTCCTTAATTTAAGCAAGACATTCATGTGGGTTAAAATGAGCTTTTCAAAAAGGAAAATGAAATAATTTAAAGTCTTCACCGTTGGTCTGCAATGCTCTAGGAGTGAAAGCAACACACATCATTTGAAATCCACACATTAGAAAGAAGCAACGAAAGGTCCTAGGTTCATCTTTTGATCCAGATAAACAGCAATATGAATGTTAATAAGATGAAGTCGTGGTATGACTGGTAGGATTTATGGTTTGCATCACAAAGAAAGCATTTTGGCTTTAAGGGATGTGATTTAATAGCTGCAAATGAGTGTCAATGGCTTAGTTATCTCTGCTTTGAATGTGACTGTGAATCCATCAAACAAGATCTATTGTGTAGTAAGGTTTATTTGGCCTTAGGATTAAGTTATTGAATATCTTTATAATGTATACATCTTTGAAAGTAGTCCAATCCCATCTTTTACCCACATACCTTCGTGGCTCTTTGACCCTTATCTTCTCTTACAGTTTTACACTATGTCTCTGAAATCGTTTGCCATTGGAAATGTTGAGGAGAGTTGAAGTGGTTTGAAGCAAAAAAATTGATTTGAGGCAAAGACACTGTAAAGGTGAAAAACGCAGGTGCAAAACAATGAAATTATTATAGTGTGGCCCACTTACTGTCACAGTCAGTAGTTGGATCTGCAGGCGGTGCCATACAGCTCATGGAGGAAATGAAGGTACTCTAAAAACCATTAGCACTTGTTTGCCGCAATTAGCCTCAAATGTTGTCCCCCTTCTAGTCATCAAAACTAAGTCACATTTGAGGGAGAGAAACTCTGGAGGTAGCTCTGGGATTTCAGCCTTTGCACACCATTTACACAAAAACCTATACAACACACTCAGAGGTGGGAAGTAGTGGAGTACAAATACTTCGTTACTGTACTTAAGTACATTGTTCTGGTATCACTACTTTACTCCACTATTTATTTTTCTGACGACTTTTTACTTTTACTTCTTACATGTTGAACACAAATACCTGTACTTTCTACTTCTTACATTTTCCAAACAGGCTGGTTACTTGAGTTTGAATGTGTGTTTGGTGGCGTGGTCATTATTATTTAGAGTCATTGCGTGCCTATTGATTTCCATCATTTCCTGGTCTTCTCTAAAGAAGAGGGACCAATGAAAACGTTGTCATGTTGCCTTTGTTCATCATGGAAACATTCATTAGCTAACAATGACATTATTGTTCTATTAATATAAAGGGAGGTCAGGTACTCTTTAAAACAGCTGGTAGTTATGGGTACTTTTTACTTAAGTACATTTCAAAACGCCCATACTTCTTTACTTTTACTTGAGTAAAGAAGTTTAGTCAGTACTTCTACTTTTACCAGAGTATTTTTAAACACGAGTATCTGTACTTCTACTTGAGTAAAGGATGTGTGTACTTTTGCCATCTCTACACGGAAGGGGGAACTCCCAAAATGCATTATAGGGCTTCTTTAATAATAAACGGTCTCTCTGCTAAAAGAAAAAGCCACATGATATGCTCTGTTTATCTGTCATCCTGACCTTTTCTCCTGTCTATCTCTCAGTGTCCCTCCCCCGCATCGGGTTATGGCACAGCTAATGCACAGAGGGAGTCTTTTTCTGACACCCGAGTGAACACAAGGCTCACAGAAACTAGCCGTACACAACGTTGACCTCTTAGTGAACTGCGTGATGCCGACTCATAAATACACAGCTTACAGCATAATGTGCCTGCAGCAAAAGAGCATTCTCTATTCACATCCACAGTTTTCACATCGCATTTTGGGCCATCCACTCGCTCCATCTACCAAGGGTGAAGCGGCAGCTCATATCTCACACTGTCTCCAATGTTGTGAGGAGTAATATCAGAATGAATCAAGTATTGTTCATATAAATTATTGATCAATAATTTGTGTTTCCTTTATGTTCACAATAATGACTTACAAGAACAGTAAAAGGAACACTGTGCAGTTGTATCCCTACATTTGTATTTAAAACAAGTAATCAGTGTTTGCAGTGAGTCTTAAATATACCTTGTATCTTTAGGAAAGCAATTTTGTGAAAGATTTCTGATGAGTAATCTTATTTTCTCTTAGGCGTAGTCTCTAAATGAAAGGCTTTTTACAGCTCTACAGTGTTTTTAAACAATTTGCTGTTCTCATTACAGCAAGCATCTATTATTCAATGTATTTCACAATAGCTTTTTTTATGCTGTTTGCATTATTACCTATGTGGCCCATTACCCTGACAGCGAGTGCAGAACATCAGGGAGGCAGAAATGCAAACACGTATAAAGCTTTGTGCAGAGCTTAATGAATCCTCTTAGAAGGCTTTGTTTAGGCTACAAACACTTTTCCTTATTCCTCTCCAGGGCCAGCTGTATTAAAAGGAAGTGTAAGACTTACTGTGCAAATGTTAAGTATTGTTTAAGATACACTATTTAATTACTGTGAGGCATATCTAGACGACATTCTCTTCGGGTCTGCTTATAGATACTGTAGCAGGAGAGGAGAGAAAATATATTGTAGGCAGCTAATGTATGCCGCAGATTTAAAGCTTATCATTTTCAGTTGTTTGCCAATTTACACTGAAAGAAACAGAGCTTTTTTTAAAGTATTACACAGATTTAAACAGATTTTCTCTTGGATTTGTATTTGCTTAGCAATCTAAAAGACGTTATGATTTCTGCTGCTAGGAGGTTTATGTTACGAGGAGTGCGATTCACATCAGTGAAGAAAACAATAGTGAGACAAATAAAATGAACTTCTGATCATGCATTGCATCAGTGCCTCAAAGTAATTAAACAATGAATGGTTGCAGAACACTCTGTTGTGTTGATCCGGTTTCACTTTCAGATTCTCTTCATGAAATAGGGACGTGCATGTCAACGTCTTTTTGGGGGTAAAATAAGCTCAAGAAATCAAATTTTACCACGTCACATTTTACCAATCCAAAACCTCCAGACCAAAGTGCTTGATGGAGAAATACAAAATCACACAGCGCAGCTCACAAAGCAAAAACAAATAAAGGTAAGAACACAATATAAACAGGAATACATAAAAAGCCATATAGCAAAACAAAATACCATTTAAAAGCAATAAAAGCAACAATCTACAAAGTGCAGAACGCTAAGGAGAAGAGGTGAGTTTTAAACGTATATAGAGGTAGGCCACTGAAGGATTTAAAAGTCAATAAAAGAGCTTTAAAATGAATCCTAAAATGTATGGGCAGTGAAGCTAATAAGCACATTTTACTAATAGTGCAAATACAATGAAATGGCCACAGGTGTTTAACAGTATTAAGACATGTATGATAGTAATGTCACTGTCTGAGATGATGGTGATGGTGATGGTGATGGTGATGGTGATGTTCCACTTTACGTAATCCTTTTTGGCCACATACAGTGTGTGTCATTGCATTGCCCATATTCACACAACACAGCATTTAGGCTGGTCCCTGTTAGTGTGTTGTTAAACTACAGCTCTTATTCACTGATATTATGATAATGCAATACAGCTGTGGTCGTTGTAGTGCCTATATGTTGTCCTGATATTGAAGCAATAACATCTTGTATTTGCTGGAGATCATTCTCAACGAAGGCATACAGGCTGTACATGCCTTCCCAGCTTGGTGCCGATCATCTCAGCTCCCATCCAGCGGTTTGAAGTGGCTGCTCTAAACATGATACGCAGATTAAAGCAGTTGCCAGGGTATTTGTGTTGCTTGCCAAATGGGCATTCATGACATTAAGCTCCTTCTCTAATTTTCGGACATTTTACCGCGGGCAGAGGCAACATCCATTATATTATAAATCCAACCATATTTAGAGAGCATTAGACATAATAACCTATTCATAAAAGACCAATTACACCTTTTATGCTCTATATGTGAATATGGCCATTTAAATTAAAAGCTTTTGATTGGCAGCCAGTCTCCAAAGGTAACCATAGCAACAGTAAAGGCTTATTTCATGATGCAAATAACCTATGATTAATGCATGCATTATATGATATGATATATGTGATTATATTATATTATATGATATGCTATGTGATTATATTATATTATATGCTATGATATTATATGTATCTTTGTTACCATATATAGTACCAATTCCATTTCATTAACCTTTTCTTTTTTATATATTTCTTATTCTTTCTTTTTTTATCAATATTTGCTCATAATTTTACTTTCTTTTTTTCTCATTTTAAAGAATGCACCAATACACCAAAGTACATTTGTTGTATGTCAATACATTCTGATGAAAGAGTGAAAGTATACTTGTAACGCACTCTGCATATCCCCTTGTACAGAAAAGAATGGACTCAGTCTAAGAAATAATATGGAGTTTTCTGGTGGTTTTGTATGTCTATATATATAATGTCTTTATATCACATTGCTATCTCTTACATGTGTGTTGTGGGGCTTGATCCCTGCAGACAAACTCACACAAACAAACACAAGTCCCAGGCAGTTACATAAGGTTTCCCTTGTCAAAAGATTTGGTAAACAAATCTATCACACTAGTGACTGATTTGGTTAGTCAGCCCAGACTGGCAGACGTTACACAATGAGCTCTGGGCTCTCTACTCTACAGCGCTTTTCATTATTTACCACCACTGTGGAACTGAGCAGTCCAAAATTAGGCATCCCTAACGTTGTCATGTATCAATTTGAAGTGACAGCATGAAATAATAGATATCGTATTATGCTTGTTGTTTGTGTGTGACAGAGAGAGAGAGAGGTAGAAATGAATGCATGTGTTGATATTTTGGTCTCAGGCGTTTTAAGAACAAATACGGTGTCCTGTCAAACAGACGCACATTTGTGTCTTTGTTTGCATTTGCTTTCATGTATGTGAGTAAATGTATGGATGAAGACACATGCAGATTTCTGTGCATGGATGTCAAAGAAACCAGCTATTTGACATAACTGACAGAGAAAAAAATACAGCAGATGCAAGACACACACTCGACTATCTCTGTCCTTGGGAAAATAGTAATTTAAACCGTTATACTGATGGTTTACCTTCAGTACGTTAGCTTCAAAGTTTATGAATTATAAAGTTTGAATCAACTTGATACTTCAGTGGCCGACAATTCACCCCTCCTGCGGTGTTGTTTTTGACTTTTATTCTACCTTTTTTAAATGATTGACTTGTGGTGTGTCATTTCAGGGGCAGCTTCGTGAATAATGAATGTAAATAAACAATATAATAGTGTTAGAGCCTTCCAAGTTATTCATACTGCACTAAGAAGGTTCCCATTTCTCTACCACAGCTCTATGTCTAATCCTATATCATATTGTGGTGCTATTACATGTCCTATTTGTCCTATCTTGAACATATCCTGTATGTCTGTTCCTCAACAATGGGTACGTATAGGGTATACTTTTTCAAACTGCATACTCGGTGGCAGGATCTATTCTATTCTGTAACGTGCCCTCTGGGAAGCAGCACCTCTAGAGGCTGTATTGTTTCTTTAATGTATTCACCTTACAATGAAGCATTTCCTACAAAAGCACTAGCTCTAAAATCTTGCCATGCCACATCACATTATCCATGGAGATTGAAACCCGAGCTCCTCCTGCTTTGGATAAATTCCGTATCATTGCCTTCTCTTTTACCTCAGCTCTCTAGCCTGGATCGGTATTAGCAGAGTCACAACTTTCCTTACTTTGGAGGGAGAAGAGGAACTTATATGTTCTTTTTCTCTTGGTGTTGGACAACTATGTTGCTTCATGATGTGGAAATGCCACACAAATGCCACTTCAACATACAGTATATCCCATGCCCTTGTGCTTCTTTGTGTCACTTTCTTTGAGAGCATTTGGGGGAATTGTACAAACACAGGAACACAGCCTCTTACAATCTTTCACATTTTGAATTGTGTCCTATTTGCAATCAAAGTGCTGTATTAATGTGCATGTAAACGTAGTTGCTGTGAAGTGTATATATTTCTGTCAGGCTGCAGCAGAAAGGTAAACAGGCATAGCAACAGTAACTAAGTCATTTGTTTTGTACATCAAATGTTCTGAACAAAAAAAAGCATCTAAGTAGCTGATTGTGCATGCATTGCCTCAGGATCACCTTTGAAAATGACTAAGTTTGTGGAGCCCTTCTTCACTTCACTGAGAACCAATTATACTTTAAATGTGTGAAGCCACTGACATGTAAAACACTTTGGATAAAAGCATCTTCCTAGCCCCATATGTCATTCATTTACCATAATAATTGCTGTGGTATTTATCCAAAATGTCGAACACAGTGCCTCATGGCCAACAAATTAAGTTTGCTGGAAATAAATGCTAAAACAAACTAAAAATGGGTATTTTCTTTTATTCCATGTACACAAGTCTGATTACAATTTCACAGTGTAAACGCAGAGGTTTGAAAAGGGCAACTTTCAGTGAGCTATGCTCCCATGCCCTTTGCTTACCACATATAGAACTGGAGGTTGTTAAACGGCCATTAGCTATTCGCTAAATCTCATGCTCTGTGCACAAACATGTTCTCTGTATTTCTAACAGCGCAGAGGAGTGAACAGACACAGTTTGCCTATGGTCTTTCACACAAGAAAAAAACAAACATTAGGTCGTCTGCAGTTCAGATATAAACCCATCTTACCCGTTCTTCAACTTTCCCTCCGGTAAACCAAATATCACAAATGCTGCTTTAGCAACAAACGACATAATGTCTTCACTGCATGTGCAAGTGGGTTCACCTGTATTTAAGATAAGATGTACTTTATTAATCTTAATTAGGGATTTTTTTTGTTGCAGCAGCATTAAAAAAAACAAGGCATTGCACATAATAACAAATTAAAAGAGTAGAAATAAAGAATTCTGAAATATAAACATCCAAAATAGAAATAAATGTGTGTGTACCAGCATGTCATTATGTATTATGCATGTAAGTTATCATTTTCCACTTGATGTTCTCTTCCAATATCAGAGCAGCACATGATAACAAAGGCCTTACGTAGCTGTGTACGTTACAGGATGTATGATTACCTAGAAGAGCATCAGGACTGTTTTAGGCATATGATAGCTATGTGATTAACATGATGATTCAGCCTCTATGGAGATAGACATATGACTGTCATGTTTATAGTTTACGCAGGCCTTAGCTAATCTGAACTAAGCATAGAATACTGGTTTGAACCGGTATTCTCCATCTTGTGACTGTGTAACTCCCTCTCTTGTATATAAGCAGGTCAAGGACACTGTTCAGGAACTATTTGTCCCATGCAGCTCTGTATGTGATGACTACTTCCATTCTTGCAAGGATAATAAATACATGTATCCCGATATTGAAGATCAAGCTGGTGACGAGTGATATTTTTTCTAACAGTTTCTCATCTAAATTCTAATTAAATATTTGTGGATGTTTGTTTGTGTGTTCACAGGCACACAATGTGTTCAAGTGTGTGTGTTTCCCAGGGGACCTCCACTGGCCCTAGTTCAATAGTGTGCTACTCGCTGTGGTTACCATTTGATAAAGATAAAATGCACCTTATCTGATTCGACAGCAATTCACAACCACTTAAGGTCCCTACACACCAAGCCGATTTTCGGCGTCGATAGATGTCGATAGATGTCTGGCCGTCGATGAGCGTCCTGTCGCCCTACTCAGATTGGTGTGTCCCGACCCGTCGTGTCTTTTCGGTCGTGCTGACACCTTCCGCCGCTGTCGGTAGGCTGTCGGTAGGCTGTCGGTAGGCTGTCGGTAAAAGGCCGCCCGCCGGCTAAAGAAATCACTCTGATTGGCTGTTCAGCTTAGCGAACCAGTGCATGAGAAGCAAAACGGAAGTGAGGGACCCAAACAAACTATTAAGAAGGCAAATTTGAGATTTCATTTAACTCCAGCTCTCGACACAGGTTCGGGAAAGCCCCATGAGCTTCTCGCTGTAGAGTGAAAATGGAACGCACACGCTATTTGTTGTTTGTTTATATCACGCAGTCTGTTCTTCTTCTCTTGGTTATCACGCAGTTTGTCTTCCGGTTGTTGCCTCTTTTGAATGACGAATACACACTACCGCCACCTGCTGGTAAGGAGAGTTATTGCCACTCACGCATGCGCAGTTCGTACGTGCTTGGCCATCGGCTGAAGTCTTTGCGGTGTGTTCCAGTGCGACTGTTGGCCAAGACGCAGGAGACGTGAGGCGACACAACAGTCAGGTCCGTCGGGACGTGTTCTTTGGTGTCAGATTGGTGTGTAAGAGCTTTTAGACACACTCACTAAAGACTGACTGTGCTGTATTGCTCATGTGTGGTATGCTGTATTTAAAGGGATGCGTAACTGTATGTGGAGAACTTCACAATGCCTCATCCCACAGTGAATGCATCAGGATCAATATGGTTTTATAACTGTGTTGAACCTGCACCTGGCTGTATTCTGCTAAGCGGTACACGTACACTGAAGCGGAAGCATTAGCAGGCTCCCAGCGTATGTCCTTGACAATAAAGGTTCTTGGCTGAGGGATGGGTTGATTATGCAATATTCCTCTCTAAGGGGCACTTCTGGTTCCACTTCTTTAGCTTAAACAGCAGCAGCCCACCAGTCTGCAACTCTGCTGTCTGCCCTGAATGATCAGAGATGAGCAAGGGACTTAGATATTCTCACATCTGTCTTTTCAAAGCGTCTGAGAGCCTACAAAAAGAGGAATTAAGAGTAATTTAACGCCAAGCTGAAAAGCATTGTTTCCTCTCCTCTGGCTGGGATTGAAACAAATGTATTCCTCATCACACCCACTGTTGTATCATATCATTTCACCTGTTGAAAAAACTTGGAATAGATTCGAACTTCATTGGACTTTGACTTTAGGAACTCACCATAAGTATGATTTTAATTAGCAGATTAGATATACTTACAAGTCAGTTGTTAAAACCATTTGTGGAAAACTAGCAAAGTCATGTTCAAAGGGGTCCCTTGACCTATCACCTGAAAATATCGGAACTAAATTGAATATCGTTATCCCAGGTCTCCCCTTTAGAGCTATGCCCTCTTTACGGTAAACCCATGCAGTTTGGAGCAAAAGCCATGCAGTTGTTTGCAACTTTGAAAACTATCGAACATATAACACTTAGACCAATAATGTAACCCACTTCTATGTGCAATCTCCCCCTTAAAGATATCCTATCAACCCCTGAACAATGGGTCTTTGTGTGATTTGAGGGTTAAGTTAGCCTTTTGGACTTTAGTTTTCAGCAAAGTTATATTCACAATCACCCTTCTTTCTCTATCCAGCAAGCATGATAAGGCATTTCATAAAACAACATATTTATAGCCGTGCTAGCACCATTGCTATACACATTGCATATCTGTTTGATAGTGATCTATTGTCTTACTTTACTTAAAGCTCCCATGTCATGCTTTTCCGGTTATTACCCGTCCCCTTGTGTGTTATGAAGGTTTTTATGCATGTAAACGGTGTGCAGAGTCAAAACCCTCAAAGTACACCCTGTAGCGAGTAAAACTCTAACACAGAAAATACCTCCCCAAAACGCCTCGTTGGAGATACGTCACTGCCCATTTGAGTCTTCCATTTAGTTCCGGGTACCGCCTGATGTCATGCGGTACCCGGAACGAAATGGACCAATCCCGAAGAGCTATGGCCACACCAGCAGCGGCGTGTTCCTCCTCCAGAGGTTCGAAGAACCGGCATTTCACAGACGAAAGCTTCCAAAACATTGCCCAGTTTGAGGCCGGATATGCACAGCTTGTTTGGACCGTTTGGAGCAGGGGAAGATCTGGGTATACAACCTGTAAGTTTGCATTGTTATTTGTGTATTTATCAAACAAGACTGTTTAAATGTGTAAACTATGTTGGACTGCTAAGCCATTGACACAGTGCTAACTGTGCTAACTAAGTTGCTAGAGTTTCCATATATCAACTCTAATATCAGCAGATGGCCTTGCATACATGTATCTCATAGCAGGAGAATGTCTGCATTCACACACACGGAATACTCATACAGTATACTGTACTGTGATTTACCGTACATTGTGACCGTACATATACTGCATGTAGCTAACGAGGCTAGCTGTATGCTAGCGCAAAACAATGTATTCATGCAAGTTACATTGTATGGTAGCAGAATACCCGTATACGATTGCAATTATAAACACGTTATTGCTAGCCTAATATGAACCACTAGCTTTTGTTCATAGTAGTTTTATTACACTGCATTATAGTTGCCTTTCCTCCAAGCTAACGTTCATATCGTGTTAGCTACCAAGGTAAACAAAGCTAGGTTAGCATATTAGCAGGCAAGCTGTTCATTACACAACTACTACTAACGAATCTAAAACAACTACGTTTCTCTAATATTTTGTGATTTGCATTTGATTTCGTCCAGCCAGATCCTGGCGGACAATCCATGACGTGCTAAAAGGCACTTCTACTACTACTGAGGCGTCGTGCTAAAAGGCACCGCACCGACTGTGCGCAGGCAAGATGCGAGGAGGAGGAATGGATGATATACCGTGTATATATGTATATTTATGTTCATTTTGTACATTTCTAAAAATAAAGTTTAATGGAAATACTTAGTAGGCCTATCCTTTCTTCCCTGAATTCATATATAGCAAACCATGATTTGATTTCTCATCAAACAGTAGTAGTTTATAACGGGTACAAATAACTTACTCTTTGTTATGAGCGGCTCGTAGGCCACAAAGACAAGGAGACATACACGAGTTTACAAAACCACGGCACATTTATTGTGGTAAATGCAGAGATAGGTGGTTGAGAGGATCGCAGAGTTAGTCTTCCTGCAGCCGCTTTGGAGAGAGACTGGGGCCGTAGTGTCCGGAGGTGTCCGTGATCGTGCTGATTAGCCTCTTCAGCTCCACCCCATCGTAAGACAAAGGCCCTGGGGCCGTCACACTCTTCTATAACAACAGTTAAAAATATATATGTATATAAAATATACGGCTGTGCCGACGCCATGATAAGACTGATGTTACGCTGAGAGCAGCCGGGAAAAGCACTGTTAGACATGGGCGCAGCCTCTCTGGTGGTTGACTAATCAGAACGAGTGGCCGAGCTGACCAATCGGAGCACACTAGGCTCACAGGGAGGGGGGGGGCAAGAGCTCCAACGAGTCGTTTAGTGGAGAAAGTGAATACTGCTGAATACACATGCTTGACAGAGATGCTGTATGCGAAACCAATGTGAGTTTGGAAAATTGCACAGTATAAATCTATTTTAGTATACCTCAACAATGTAATTATGATCAGTGGAAATGGCCATGACATGGGCCCTTTAACTTTTTCTCCAGCCCTACATTTTTCTTTTTTAATAATCACCAATTATGGTATATGCACTTAAGTTTGCATCAGCCTCAGTTTACGTTGTTTTAGGTGCTTATTCGAGTGGGCAGTATACATCATATATCATCAGTGGTATCGACTTCTACATTTATACATGCATATTCAGATCTGTGAAACTGCTTTGTGGTGAAATGCAAGCTTTTACATAATGTAAAATACGGTGTACTAACTAATGTGTATGCACGCAGTGATGTTTGCTCTGTTTAAGCCTGTGTGTGTGTGTGTGTGTGTGTGTGTGTGTGTGTGTGTGTGTGTGTGTGTGTGTGTGTGTGTGTGTGTGTGTGTGTGTGTGTGTGTGTGTGTGTGTGTGGTTGTGTGGTTGTGTACAGTATGTGTGGCATCCACTTGCCCGCCTCCGTGCTCAAGGTTAATGTATACACAGATAATGGAGATGATGTTCTGGAAAGCGTCCTCAGCTCTGTCAGAGAATCACAACTACATTGTATTACGGAGCTCATCAGCATGATGGAACAAGCTCCTTAACATCTCTTTACATCATCTACGTACCTATACACACACACACACACACACACACACACACACACACACACACATACACACACACACACACACACACACACACACACACACACACACACACACACACACACACACACACACACACACACACATGCACTACTACCTCTTAACAGGTTGACAGCACTGTGCTGACACACTCATGGGCTTTCACTCAATGCACTCCACCGCCTACATTACTCATAACCCCCCTGATCCCCTCCTATGTAGCACAGTTAACCGTGAACCTTTTGAGCCTCAAGTGCTGCTATTAAAATGCTGCCTCACCTTTACATGTCAACTTCCAACACTTAATTCCAACAATATGACATGCTGTTAAGACCACTGGGCTTAGTTTTCCTGTCACTTTATGGCACTTAGCTATACATATATAATGCTCATGTACACAAAAGACAGAATGTAGCCAAACATGGCTTAATCCTGAAAGACTCTATAATTCCAATCAACCCAGTTACATTTGTATACTAAGTGATCTGAAAGAACATATGACAGTGACAAGAAAAATGGTAAACGGTAAATGGACTGCACTTATGCTGAATAAGGCTTGTTCAGTCTTCACCTATTCACACACATTCATGCTGAGGCTGCCATACAATGTGCTTCCTGCTTAGGGAAACTACAACACAGGAGGAGGTGTGATTCAATTTTTTAGTGACAACTCAACGTGTGCTGAAGGTTTTACAACAATTGAGCAAACAAAGCACCCTGTTATTCTGTGGCATCTGTCTCTGGTCTCCTGACCAGTTGTTTAGCTGCTCCATATTTGATGCAGGCTATTTTCCATGTTGAAGGACAATGTGCCATTCTCTACCATGGGCATGCCTTGGGCAGTGTAATGGGTATGCCAAGGGGCCTCGATGCCCCCAGCTGCCCCTGAGGTTCTGCCCACCCCTGGGACACACTACATAAAATGGGCCCATACGAACAGATGGAGAATGTATGAGAAGGGAATGGGCGAGCAGAGAATGCTTGCACTGCAAATTCATAAATGTATAGTCAGTGCTTGGGGAGAAAATTGCAAAGAAAGGAAGACACAGAGGCATAGGAGGAAAATGAAAATGCAAGACAGAGTCAGGAGAATAGAGCTGGAGTGGTCTTATGCATCATCTGTTCTCATATTTTGAGTCTGTCCGAATTGAGGCGTGGGCACTGATCATGATCGGATGGGCGCTCAAAAGGAGGATCATCTCCCTGGATGTAGAGGCCTCTCTCCATTCCTCTCTCCATTCCTCTCTCCATTCCTCTCCCCTCCCACACCGTGCTCTCCCAACCAAGAGGAATCTGAATTGTCTTCTAACCAAGAAGCATGCAGCTCATTTTTCAACGCTGCTATCCCTTAACTGCAAAGTTTCAAGGGAACCCTCTAACGCTTGTTCCATATTAGATGACACTCTTAATCCAATTTGGTTGAAGTACGTTCCTCCGCTCTTCTGCGTCCGCTTCTGCTAATAGTGTGTGTAAGAGCCTGTGTGTATGTGTGTGCACGGACGACAGCATTTGCATGTGCATTTGTGTGGGCGCGGGCAGATGTGTGGGTGTGTGTCATGTCTTTGCAGTGATTAGCTTTAGCTGCCGGCTCTCCCAGGACTTGTGCTGCTCTGTGTTCTGCTTGCCAAGCACGGTTAGGACTACGCTCAAACTCCCAGCACTGTGCCACAGTGGGAAAAATGAGTTTTACTGATTTGTTGTGTAAGGGGAGCAAACACACACACACACACACACTAACACATTGGTACAGTTATACAGCAGCAGTCAAGGTGGATTGCCTAAGGGTGTTTCTCACTGCAGGGCCAAAACCAAACTTTTACCCAAGGTCAGCTGTGGATAATTTGCAAAAAGTGGATGAGATCAAATCAGAAATATCTGCTATGAAATCATTCTATATAAAATCCTCTACTGCACACAAAAAAAAGCTGAGATGTGTTGTATCCTCTAGCTGATGCATGCATATCCTTTTAGATTCAGAATTAGCAAACAGACTGTAAGAATTACTTGTATAAATAATACATATATAATATAATCTGATACAGCCATAAACTGTGTAAACCTTCAGTGTGATTTGTTTTTTAAGAGTATATAGAGACATTTTATAGCCACAAAAAGAGCTAAGTTCAATTATTCAAGTTAGCAAGGACTCAATTAAACCTGACCTTTATTTTCACATTTAGAGTGACAGCTTAGACAAACACTGTATGAATAAGAATTTAGGGGTCACTTAGGTTGCCTTGTTCGTTTTGATTACTGTCTTCTTTATCCTACTGCACTCGAGGGCCCTCCATCTTTCTTTTGGCATCCAGGAGATTTTAAAACCTCACAGCAAATGGCAACACAACCGTTTAGGAGTGCAATGTCCTATTTTGTATGTTTCACGTTGAGTGAATACGGCAAATGCACTGGATAACTTGGTTTACATCGCACCATGCTGTTTGTAAGAGCCCTAATACGGCTCAGTCAGAGGAGCTTTTGACAGTAGGGAGCCTTAAAAAGTGGCTTAAGTAAGAAATGTCACCGGTCTTCACTCTGGGAGGTTTGTCTATTGGTAAGGGTGATGAGGCAAGATACTGCTTGTAAATGTTACACCCTGACGAAATTGATTTGGGTTTTGGTTGAAGGTTTTATCAAAGCTTCTAATCCCCAGGGGAAGGGTAAATCTAATCATAAATGTTTCCTGTTGGGATTAGTGGCCTCTCTCTATTTCTCTTACACTCACTGTCTCTTATACAATCTCTCGTTCTCACCTCTCCTTGTTTCCCTTCCTTAAAATACCTCTGTTTTTCTTGCCTTTCTTATATATTTGATCTCTTCTTGAGTGTTTCATGTGAGTTTAAATCTCTGAATTTGTAAAGCCTTTTGTTCATATGAACCGTGTCTGCTTCTTCTCCTGCTTGCCGATCCCCTGTCTCACCCCCATCCACCATCCACTTCCTTGCTCTAAGTATGGATAATTCATCAATTATCCAATGCCGTTTTCCCATTTCTCCATTACACCCACTCTTATGTGCCCTCGCCTTCCTCTCGGTTGCTAACCGTCTCTAGAAAGAGCCCGTGTAGCCTACATGGGCAATAATCATTTAGATGTAATGTCTTTCTAACAAGCTGGGAACAAGTTCTTTATGGAGCTGGATAATAAGATCATGGAGCCTCAGTCACAAAGGGGAAGCTATATTCAGTCATTTTAAAAGGCCATATACTGCGGACGCTAGTGTGACCTAGTTGGAGCCTGCAACAGGTGGTTAAGGCAGACTCGCATGTAAATGGTTTGTAAAATATCAAGCTGACAAAACCAGCTTTGACAGCATACCACAAAACCATTAGTGTTGAAACTGATTCACGTCTTTTCTCATGTTTTACTTACCCCGGGATTCCACCGAGTCCGTCTGCGCCGCATACGGCTGCGCCGCGGTTTTGTTCCGACCTCCTACAACGTCAAACCCTACCGGGCGCGTTTCAGAAGCGGAGCGTCTTGCCTGCCGGCTCGCAGTTTTTGTTGATTTGGGCATATTTCCTGGACAGGCTACTTTGTACAGACAAAGTCAGTAATAATTGTAATATTCCAGTTATAAAGGACATGAATCAAAGATGTGTTGCTGTATTTTAGTGGTAAAAAATGCATTCATAATCATAATTATTCTATATATATAATTTACACAGTGCCTGTAACAGAGGTGGGACCAAGTCATTGTTTTGCAAGTCCGAGTCAAGTCTCAAGTCTTTGCGCTCAAGTCCAAGTCAAGTCTCAAATCAGGATGGGCAAGTTCAAGTCAAGTCCAAGTCCTAAACTTTGACAAAACGAGTCTTAAACAAGTCCTTATGTGCTTTTCAACAAATGTAATGACATCGATCAACAGAATAATACTTAATAATCAAACTGCTCTTTATTAGTCACATTAATCATTTAATAATCTTTTTTCTCTCTGCTGGTAAAGTAACGTGTTTGTCTTCTATTGTAAGAGGGATCAGTAAGGTTAGGCTACCGTGACGGTTTGATTCAGAAGGAGTTTAATTGATAAGATCCCTGATGTTGAGGTGACCAGAATGTTTATTTCCACTGTGTACAGCATGTTATAAGGGACCCACTTCTATCTTCATGCAAGGGATAATGTGCAGCGAGGCGTCTCTATGGGGAAAAGAACACCTGAATCTAGATCCCTCTGCAGGTGGTACTTTAACTATATTTTGATGCTAATACTTTTGTACTTTTACTTGTAACATTTTGAATGCAGGACTTTTTATTGTAACCGAGTATTCCTACACTCAGGTACTGTTACTCAAGTACAAGATCTGAACTTCTCCCACCTCTGACAATACATCCTGAGTGGTTACCAAAAAAGAAAACCCTGCTCTGAAGGTTATTTTTATTTTACAAATCCTGCACTCAGCTTTGCTTTCTCCAATATCATTGAAATGCAGCCAGATGCTGCTCCTTTTTTCGGTTTTCGCTAATTTCTTGACTTTTTCCGACGCGCTTGCATTTAAATCCGGCTCCCCGTCTCCCCGTCGCTCTGTGTAGCTGGCCTGTACCACTACACCTGCTGTCTTTGGAGCGTCTGCCCCCCACCCTTCTTTCACATAATGGTATGATCCTAGTGTGTCCTCGCATATGATTGGCCGCATGGTGGCTCAGCAAAATAAAGTCCCGCCCCTGCCTGCATGGATTCTCAGCAAGAGTTACAGCGGCTGAAGATTCTCCTCTCCCCGACGGGAGTCTGCTCTTCTAGCGGCATCTCGCGATCGGCGTGTTGGAGACCTCTGAATTAAATGATCAAGTCACCTCAAGTCAGAAGGCTCAAGTCCAAGTCAAGTCCCGAGTCATGAGTGTTCAAGTCCAAGTCGAGTCGCAAGTGTTTTGTGATTTTGTCAAGTCGAGTCCAAAGTCATCAAATTGGTGACTCGAGTCTGAATCGAGTCCAAGTCATGTGACTCGAGTCCACACCTCTGGCCTGTAAACCGGAGGAGAACGCTGGCATTTCTCCTCCTACTTGAAAGACTACGGAGGGATAGGGTCTGCAAAATTAGTTTATTTTGGGGATTGACTGGATGCTCTGACCGGTCCACTTCCTGCCCGGCGCTATGCAACGCCTCGCGTCACGTGGAAAATAGACCAGCATCCTATTTTTAGCGGAGCCCAGCGCCGAGACGCTTCTGGGACGCTTCTGGGACGCTTCGGGGACGCTTCTGGGACGCTTCTGGGACGCTTCTGGGATGCTTCGGGGACGCTTCTAGCCGTAACGCGGCGCGTCTGGTGGAATAGCACCCATTGACTAGAGTGGCCGCGATCGCTGTGAACGCCGTGGCGCAGCCGTAACGGGGCCGCAACGGGGCCGTAACGGGGCCGTAACGGGGCGCAGACGGACCCGGTGGAATCTAGGGGTTGGTGTGATTTGGTGTGAAATGTGCAAGACAAGACAAACCATCATGTTTTATACGTACATCGCTTTGACTGATTTGACTTATAAAATAATAAGGAAATTATGCAAATGAATATGCATTGGTCTTTAAGCAAACATCACATGAATATGATTTGATTGTGGTCAACACAATATAATGCAGTGGAAAACTGTGATTTAGTGCAATGTGCTGTCTCAAAATACTTATTTCCTCTCTAAACCTGCAAAGCTGTCAAAAATAATGGGGAGGGAAGAAAGATGCTAAGTGACTTTTTGGGAAAAACATATTTATTTGGTTGCACAATATTCAAAAGCAATATTTCGAAAAATAAACTAACAGGAGGCCAATTTACCGATTTACTAATTTAATTCCACTTTTCAGAGAGGATGAGAAATCACAGTCAATTACTCATTGTTGAAATGACTCTTCTTAATGGCATTTGCAAAAAATAAAGGTCCTCTTTATTTGAGTTTTTTCTTCTTTCTGCATTTGTGTTTTAGTTGCAAATCAGACAGAAAAGATATTTATTTTCCCATTAAAACATAATTTGACATGATCAAATCCTAAACTCCTCCTTTTTAGAACCTGTGCCATATTTATCTCAGAACAGAATATGCCGTCAGCCACAGTTTCTTGATATGCATACCTGTTTGATTTGGTTCAGATTGAACTGGAAATAAAATGTTGAAACGATTTGCATCAAGAAATAATGAATCCTATAACTGCACATGTCATGACTGGTTGTCAGTTGTCTCTGCCCTACCAAGGAAATGCAACATTTAATAAAATGGGATTATTACTGCAACATGAATTCTACTTTGATGTTACAAAAAATATAGCGTCAAAGAAAACAACTTGAGGCGGAGTGATGAAGCACTGACACGTCAATTTGGGAGAGGCTTTGCGCTGTTTTAATCATCCAAGCACAAACCATCAAACAAATCATATTTATCAGGAAAGATAGCACCAAAGCTTCACATGTCTGCCTCCCTCACCCCTTTAGTGTATCATAATCCAGAACATCACTTGAGTGGATTATTATGCAATCCAATTACGGTTCATAATCTGAGCCTAGAAAGAGCTCCTTTGTCTCTGACTGCAAGATGATTCAGTAATGGAAACTGCACGGCTGATGTGTATTTACATGAGGGTGTACGACGCTGCACTGTAATCAAAATGCCAAACATTTTGTATTAATTTAAAGAAGCCACCTGATAGGATTTACATGATAATCACAGGCAATTACAAAAGCGTCGTCACATCTTCACAAATAACACGCTAATTCTGCAATTACACCAAATGTTAGGTTTGTAAACATGTGCAGAAAGCTTGCTCAGAATTTTGCTTTATGCCTCTTGCTAAAAGGAACTGAAAACATTTATTGAAAACAGCTACACTGAAATATTTAGTCGATTTTGTTCAGCAGTGCCACAAGGCATCAGGTAGTTTGTAAAAGATGGTTGACATCATAATTGATTTGTATTTTATTATGATCTTGCATGGAAGAAAAAACTTGGCTCCAGATCTCTAAAAAACTGCAGAAAATCTTTTTATTTCTTTTTGTATTCACTAAGATAGATAGACAGAAATTGGTTAGAAAACACATCTGTGCTAGTCTAAACGTTCTGGGTCTAAAGGAATAGTTTGATTGATGGAGAAAGACTTTTTTCATTCATCCTTTCAACCTTTTGACATGGAAATACATTCAGCTCTACACCTCATTCACAATGTAGCAGAGATGGAGCACTCGAGTCCTGGACTCTGACTCCAGTGCCGATTTTTGGGACTCGTGACTCGACTCGGACTCGCGCACTGATTGACACGACTCGGACTTGGACTCGTGAATTCTCGCGCACGATGACTTGGACTCGGACTCGGACTCGACTCGGACACTCCTTGGGTGACTTGGACTCGGACTCGAACACAGGTAATGATGACTCGGACTCGGACTCGACTCGGACACTCCTTGGGTGACTCGGACTTGGACTCGGACTCGAACACAGGTAATGATGACTCGGACTCGGACTCGACTCGGACACTCCTTGGGTGACTCGGACTTGGACTCGGACTCGACTACGACTCTCCCTTGGTGACTCGGACTTGGACTCGGACTCGAACACAGGTAATGATGACTCGGACTCGTAAATTCTCGCGCACGATGACTTGGACTCGGACTCGACTCGGACACTCCTTGGGTGACTTGGACTCGGACTCGAACACAGGCAATGATGACTCGGACTCGGACTCGACTCGGACACTCCTTGGGTGACTCGGACTTGGACTCGGACTCGACTACGACTCTAGGTGACTCGGACTTGGACTCGGACTCGAACACAGGTAATGTTGACTCGGACTCGTGAATTCTCGCGCACGATGACTTGGACTCGGACTCGACTCGGACACTCCTTGGGTGACTTGGACTCGGACTCGAACACAGGCAATGATGACTCGGACTCGGACTCGACTCGGACACTCCTTGGGTGACTCGGACTTGGACTCGGACTCGACTACGACTCCCCCTAGGTGACTCAGACTTGGACTCGGACTCGAAGAGTGGTGACTCAAGAGTGACTTGGACTCGTGAATTGGTGACTTGACTACAACACTGCAATGTAGCCAGAGTTAAAAACAATAACCACAATACTAGGCACCAAGGAACAAAAATTAGATAATGAATAATAAATAAAGCAATTACAATTTCAGGGATTGAATCAACATAAACAGAAAATTCAGTTTGGTTAATAAAGTTAATATATTTGTACAGCCCTTTCAGCAAGGTACTGAAAAGTGCTTTGCATGAGGCATGACAGTAATAAAGACACGCTATAAAAAAAAGACATGGCAATGCAAAAAAGCATACACTAGAATAAAAAACAGTAACATAAATAAAAGTAAGCTAAAAAACATTCTTGCTGGGATTCTTGAAGGCATCAAACAGCTTTGTCTCCATCAAATAAATCACATTTCAAAGCCTCCAAATACTCCACTTTGACACAGACATGACATCAAAACACATCTCCATGTCTGGGCATAAATGTGCTTATTCATCTTGGAAAGAAAAGAAAAAAGGTATCGCCATTTATTCTTCCTTATTACAGGTTTATATGATGCCGTAGTGCTCAAGCTGCATCAAGCACTTGGGATGAAAAGCCCAACTTCATAGTATTCTCAGAGGCTTGTTCACAGAAGTTCTATCTTAGGCCTTAATTGGGAACAGAAATGTTCAAGCCTTGTAATGTGCATCCACCATTGCTGCAGCCTGAAATAAATAATGTAACGTTTTTTATCACTTGCTGTATATAGAGAGCTGGAGACCTCGGTGCCTCTGTGACCCCACCGGCCTGAGAGATGGATTCCCAGAAAGAAATGCCTCTCATCTCGTCTTTAATACTCCTCCTCATCCATCCCACCCTCCAAAACAATGTGAAACAAAGCTCCAAGATTCTTGAGGGGAGTCAATTTGCCGACCTGGTTTTTGTCTTAAAAGGCGTCTGATCGGATCAATACAAAGTTCATATATAGAGGTTCAGTGTGGATTTAAAATGAAGGAATAATAAATACAACTTGAGAAGTACTGTATAGTGGGAGCATTATTGAGAAGAGGATAGATCATAGCAAGTAAATCCACCCGCCCACACACTTGTAGCATCCAGAGCTTCCAATTAATTAGTTTTGAAGTTCAGCGCTTCGGCTTTGTTTTTGCATGCTTGTTGTTTTTATCGGGAGATGTGACATGGAATGTGGAATCATTAGTGACGTCTCTGTAGGCGACTATTCATCCCCTTCCTCTCTCTTCATCAGTCTTTGTTTCTCTTGTCTCTTCCCCCATTTCCTCTCACTTTGCTTTTCATGTCAGATCAGAGAAACAAAGTCATACTTTTCAACTATATCTATCACTTTTTTTACTTTTCCCCAGGAATACTACAGTGACAGTTAGGCTGTTTGTGTCAAATCTGACGTGTTTTCTACCTTTTATTCTCATCTCATGTGTCTTTTCATCAATGCATGTCTTCCCCCTATTTTCAGCTCCACTTCAGTTTCCCTCCCCAATTCTTTCTGTGTGCCTTTATCCATTGCTTTTGCCTATCTCACTCATACTGTATGTTCCTGTAATGAGGACCAGAGCCATCTCCCTTAGCAGCAGCAAACAACCACTCATGAATCATATATGGCATGACCCTCAACCTATCAGAGCCCAGATGAAAGCAGGAAATGAAGAAGAGAGGGGCGCACCTCTCCACCAGAGATGGCCTGTCATTAGACGGACAGGGTGAGGGATGTGAGCTGTTGCTTGTGGATTATGAGCAGAGAGAAAAACATAACAATGAGAAGAAACTGGCGCTGAGCAGAGAGTGAAAGGAAGTGGTGTTTCTGAGCTGGAGTGGAGGCTTAAATAGCACAGTGCGAGGCAGAACAATTAACCGAAGGAGATGTGGAAGGCCATACAGCTCCGCTAACACATTCTGTCATGTGCCATTAGCTCGCACCGGGAAAGAGAGGGAAAACAAGTTTCCAGTTTAATCATTTCCGGCGCTAGTTTGAGACTTGTCACAACAGCCCTCGCCGCTGACTGGAATCAAGAGGAAAAGCATAGTTCATTTGTCAAAGTCTTAATCAATGTCACTCTTTGAGCAGTCTTTAAATAACAGTGACATGGCTTTGTGTGGGATTTAGAGCCACTGGAATAGAAACTGCAGGCGTGTTTGTTGACAAGCGTTAACACGTCTGAGGGACTGGGGGGGGTTTAAGGATACGTCCCCTTTCTATCGGAAATGAAGAGATGTTCCGTGGAATGGCTTCATGTATATTTCATCCACAATGAAATGCAGCTCTGTTTTATTGATGGCCAACTGCTCAGCTGTCTGTCTGATGCTATCGCCCCCCCCCCCCTCTCTCTCTTCAGAAGAGTTAAAGTTACAGGGGGGAGACTCGTAATAAAATGTTTGGGGGCGACTGGCCCAATGTGGGGGATGTTTTAATAGGAACTCATGGGTTGGGGAGGGATTGAGACCAGGTTGAAAAGAGCATTGATTTACTGTAGTCGAGATGCACTGTGTTATTAAAAGCCCCGCCAGATACTGTAGCTTTGATTGCAGTATTGGCTAGGTTAGGTGCATGCTAATGAACACATTCAATCATTTATGAATTTTTTTAAGCAACCGAGGGACTCTTTCATGTATTCATTTTCTTACAAACACATACATTTTGATAAGCAGGGTGTTCATTCATTCATACTGTGTTATTCATGTCTTTATTCAATCCTTCTGTTCTTGGTCTTAGACATATCAATGTTTGAAAAGGTGTGTTTGTGGGCACAGTAATATGATTATTTGTAAAAAAAAAAAAGAAAACTGCATTAAATCACAATTATACAAGGGAAAAAAATGGTATTCTCTCATATTTTTTACTTAGGAGAAGTTGCAGAAATAACAATACAGTTCAACTTAAATCCTAGATAAGATCCAGATGTGAATTTGATAAGATGAATTGTGCCCTAACCTCTGGAGGAATTATAGAGATTTTGAACAATAAGTATGCGTCAATATCAGCCTGTAATGTACTGCTTTACAACCTGTAATCAAAGAATATCAAATTCAATTAAATTATGTAAAAGCCCCAAGGTCATCGTGTTGCTGTGAATAATAACTCACCGGCTCCTTGGGGGGAAATATTTAATTAAGGTAGAAACGATGTACACAGGTCCATAATAAGATGAGATAATATGATCATAAGGCTATTCTGTATAATGTAATAAACAGTTATTCAAATTAAATTAAATATAAAATAGCAAAATGTGCTTTCATGTTAAAGATTATGTCCTACATACTGTTTTCTATATAATCCCACACTTAAAATACAACGCTCCCACAATTTGAACACATTCATTCCCAAATTTGGCACATCCTGGCTTCCGTACTACTTCAACATGATGTGCCTAGTGTGTGTAATGTTAAATTCCTATTTAAAATATGCTTCTGGTGTTCTTTGTGTATCCTTTGTCAGTCACGTTTTCATTATGGGGCTTTAAAAGAAAACTTTTCAAAACAAGTCCAGCGAGCAATTATGTGCTATTTTCATTCTGGAAACAGATGATCAAAGTACATGGACAGCACACTCTGCCGGTTCTAGTCCTTTTTAATCATTGTACTCACTCTCACAGGGTACACAAAGAGAAAAAAACAAGCACTCAATTCCATTTCTCACAAGGAAAGGTTAATTTCCCATCTTGCGGAGAGAATGAAATTAATTAATGAACAGATGATACACAGACTGTGCGACTAAGCATTCGCAGAGTGTGTGTGTGTGTGTGTGTGTGTGTGTGTGTGTGTGTGTGTGTGTGTGTGTGTGTGTGTGTGTGTGTGTGTGTGTGTGTGTGTGTGTGTGTGTGTGTGTGTGTGTGTGTGTGTGCTGTTAGAATTACAGTGAAAGGTCTCATGTGCTCACAGTGTGGTCATCACTCGATAAGTCGACCGTCTCTCCAGGGGATTGTCATAGTTTAGTTCTCACCATCGAGCTGTGTGTGATAATGACTCAGAAAGCACACACAGCAGAGTATAGAATCAGAGCAGCTGGACAGACATGGGTGCTTGTGTTCAAATAGACTTATATACAGACAGTATGTATGTGATATTGCACTACTTATTATCATTTTATTGCTTAACTGATGTGAAAAACAGCTTAAGTTAAAGGTCCCCTATTATACTGTTTTTCATCAATATATTATAGCTCTCAGATATATATAAAACATGTCTCTGAAGTGTTTGGCTCGTAATACCAAACAGATCATTGCAGCATCCCATAATCCCCTCTGTTTCAGCCCTGTTTCAAAAGTGCTGATTCTCTGTCTGTTACTTCAGATGAAAATAAGGAGCCACTCCCCACGCCCCTCTGAGAGATATTTGGTTACAAAGAACACAATGGTGCTCTAGGAGGAGATTCAGGTGATAAGGTTTGTGGGGGGGGGGGGTTACCTTGGTTGGTGATTGGCTAATGGTTACACAAGCCAATAAATCGTTATGACATCATAAAGTGGCTAAAATCTGATCAGCTCATTTTCAGACAGGTTTCTACATGTTGATGTAGAAAAGACATGAAAAAGTGGATTTTGCATAATAGGTGACCTTTAAGTTAAACCTCTCCTACTTTTTCTTGTCTTTATTTGACATGTGCCGTCATTTGGCTGTGAACCTCCATTCGCAACAATAGCAGCTACGATTCTAGAGAAGGGAGGGGAGGCCTAAAGCGTCAGAATTTGACTCTGCTCATGCACGGTGTGAGAGGAAAACATCAGTCGAGGCAGCATTTCATTTCCTGCCGAACACATTCTCTGTTCCATCTCAAAATTCCTTGCCAGCTGTCACAGTGTCTGTTTATATTCATGTATTCAATCTGAGTGTTTAAAAAAATTCCTGTCAAAACAGAGTTGATGCTGCGCTGCCGGATGCCTATCCCCTTTAATAAAAGTCTGCCCTATTTGCTTATTTAGCTCTAAGCTTTTGTTGTCAAATCAGACTTAGCACTGACACAATTGAATGTGATTTTTCATATCCGTTCATCTTTTGAGTGCTTTACATGCAGGGGGAGTCCTACACAGCTTTAATGTTTAAAAATGGCTCTTTTCTTTGATCAGTTGAAATATAATGCCTGCAGTAGATGCCTATATCTTAAAATTATAAGATATAGGCTTTTATACTGAACAATTATTTTGAATAATAACATTTAAGACATTTAAAGTAGATCATGAGTAGCCTCTTCTTACATTTCCAAATGTCCCTGTCCATAGCAGAAACACTGTTTAAACGCAAGTAGCAGTATGCTTTGCGTTTATGTGAATTGACCAGTATGCCACACTTAATGATATGAAGATGTACCAGACATGGAGTACTCGAGTCCTGCAGATTTCCAGGACTTGTGGATTGGACAGGTAATGATGACTAGCACTCTTCCTAGGTGACTCAGACTTGGACTCTACGTCGAACAGTGGGGACTAGAGAGTGACTAGAATTGGTGACTTGACTACAACACCGAGATGTACTAACAAAATGATAATGTTTGATGTGTTTTACTGCAGGGTCAACACTAGATTGTGTCATATTTATTCAAGATGGAGCAAATAACAAAGGAGTGATTTCGTACACTGCCAAAGACACAGAAACAATGATGTTTCCATGACAACAAGGCAGAGGCCAAGCAATCACAATGGAAAGCACTGGGGCCAGGCTTCCTGTTTGGACACACAGATGCTCTCCCCCAGGTGCTCCCAGCCAAACATTAGAGAGTGACTGACCGACTGAGAAGCCAGGTTTCTGAGTCACTCTGTATCTAAAAATCTCCCTTTAGTGCTGCACAAAGTGATTCATTGCAAATGGGGGGGCAGAAACTCAAAAACAGACTCACTGAACATGACCCTAATGGATCACGAATGTCAGAAATGTTGTTGGTCCACCACAAACGGCTCCAAAGCTCCTCGGCTAACATTCTCCAACCAAGTCTCTGGAACCCCATCTTTTTTATTATGCTATACTTTTGGGGTTTTATCTTTCCTGTAGTGTGTTATCTAGGTTGTTGTGCATGTAAATGGTCCACAAATGCTAGCCTGCCTGAAAACGCCTCCATTGGACTGCTTTGTTTACTTCGGTAACATATTGACATCGATCACACGTCTATTGGCTAGCGCGCCAAAACATTGCTTTTGTTTTGTTTTTTTGTTTTTCAATAACAAATGTATTTCTTTAAGAAAAAAATAATATATATATATGTTAGTAATTTAGTTTTTGGGAGAAGGGGTGGGATTAAATAAGTGTAAACTTCTTCCCACCCCTTTTCGGATGTGTAATTAAGTAGATTATTTGTTTATACATAATTTAGAATCAGTCATATTTTTGTATATCAATTTGACATTGTGTATTGTATACTAGTTCTCATGTTAAATGTTTGTATTGTTGTTTTACTTTACACATTCAAAATAAATCTAATCAAATCAAATCAAAAAATTGTACATGATTTGCTAAGGGGAAAGAAATCTATAGGCGGTTGATCAATCACTAAAAACTAAAAATGTCACCATAAATCACTCTATTTCCCCGATTCACAATAACTCTTATGAAAACGCAATATTGTATATAGGCTCTATATGCCTACACAAATATACTATAAGCTGTGTTTGTCTTTGAGTTCAAATCTATTTTTGGCTCTCTGAGGTTCAAGGTTCAAGGCTTTTATTGTCATTTGTACATAGTGTATATATGATCAATCAAACTCTTAGGTCACAGGCTCCTCCAACAGTGCAACAATAAAACAGATAAAATAGTGCAAGTAAATCCAATAGAAATATTGCAAGGAGAGTCTATATACAAGTAATTGGAATATGATATATTAGACAAATAGTTTGTAGGTTGCAAACAGATGAATGTTATGGATGTTGTTTCAAAGTTCAGGTGTTTAACAGTCTGGGAGCTGTTGGCGTCGTGGGTTGTCCGTAGGTGTTTGGATCAGGGGGTCACAGGTTCAAACCCCACTGCAGTCAGCTTGTCGTTGTGTCCCTGGGCAAGACACTTCAACCCAAATGTCTCCTGTGGGGATTGTCCATAGTATTGAGTAAGTGTCTTTGGATAAAAGCGTCTAACAAGTAACAAGTAATGTCTTATGGTCTGAGGAATGAAACTGTCCCTGAGTCTGGTGGTTTTAGACCTGAAAGAGGTTTCTGCAGATTAAGAAAAATGAAGCCCTTTTGGAATATATAGCATGTAAACATGTCACAGTAGAGGCACAAAATACAACCTGAAAATGAGTATAATATGTCCTCTTTACAAGATGTACCCTTTAGCCCTAAAAGCTATTCAAAACATCTGCATCTCTACAGAGGATCCAGTTCAGACATGTGTGCAAACATTCAGCAATCATACATGCAGAACTCCGAGCCAAAAACAAACGATTTCATGATCCAGACAAAGCATTGCAGTGCATGTACAAATTCACCAGAGAATGTGCTGCACTATTGATGCCGTGGTACTTGAGAGCATGTATTCTCACTGTACTTCAAATGTACAATGCCACCGCTGCGTTTCATGCCATCTCCTCTTGCTTTTCAAAATATATGCCTCTCAGCAGGACTCCGGTGCCACATATCCCCGTTCTGTATTCACTTCACATAGCACAGCATGGGAAAGTTTGCGTGCGCGTCAAGCTGAGAGTGCCACTTTTAAGACAGGCTCCTCAAAGGCAGCTGCCAGCCACCCAAAGGAGGCCCATGCATTATTCATGTTCATTTACACAACCTCCTACCTCCTTATCATGGGTTCATCACACTCTCACTATTGCTCACTGTACACTGAAGTAACCAGAGCACACTGTACTGGAATACATCGGCACAATGTAAGATTGAAAGGAGCCTGAAGGCATTCAAAAACCATCCGTAAGACTTGTGTGTTTTTAAACAGGTCTACTTTCACCACAGGGGTCACCAATGCATCAGAGATAAGACAGAAGAAGAAGAACATTCACTTTTTAGTTTTTTCTTCAATATGCAATACAATCATATTATCCAAAAAGTTAACATGGAGGACTAAGATTTCATATTTGTGTCACCAAATATCTGGAACAAACGCCCAGAAAACAGCAGGTTTGCTGCAACTCTTACTACATTTTTAATATAATTATTCATTTTTCGCACTCGGGTTTCATTCTTTTTAAAGTATTAATCTGTTAAAGCTTGATTTTCTATTCTCTTGGCTCTTTAATGTTTTCCATTGTCATGAACATTCTGTACATAATGTGTTTTTTTTGCTCTGTTTAAAAGCGTTTTGTATGAAACAGTTGCTGAAATGCTACATAAAGGAAATTGCCTTGCTTATAGAAACTGGGAATGTATTAAGCGTTTTCTTTTGCATTTTTAAGAGGATCATCCTTTGGTTTTGGCAAAAAGAAAACTGCTGCTACGGGCTAATGAGCCGTTGGCACATCAAGAGCCGGCTAGCCCCTGGTTAGCTAGCCGCCGGCAGCTCTTTAGCACAGGAAACGCTTCATTTTGGGTGCATTGAAGCATTGCTTCCTGTGCATTCATTAAATTAGCATAGAGGGATAGACGCTTGCGATGAGGGAATACATTGGCTGTGTGTCGTTGTAAAAGAAATGCCGATAGAGGGTAAAAAAAAAATGCCATTTCTTCTATAAAATAATCTTTAAGATAAACACCCGAAATCCTCTGGATTAAATGCTGTGTCTGAGTGACTTTGCGTGTGTGTGCCAAGGGGATAAGAGCAAGCTATGGCTGTCAGAATAATGTGTTTTATGTCAGAATAGAAGAGAGTTAAACCCCTTCAGAGACAGGCTCTTTTAATTACTCAACACCAGTGTGTGTGTATGTGTGTTTGTGCGTCAGAGCTCAACTAGCAGTGCTGTGTGTAAGGTATTTAGGGAGAAAAAACCTTGCATTGATAATTTATTACTTCAAACAGCCATGTTCAGCTCAGAGGAAGCAAGTTACATGAATCTGGAGGTTTAAAAAAGGGAAAATGCAGCTTGAATATCTCACACTAACAGCATCATAACCTTTCCTTTGATGCACACAAGTCCTCTTTCCCATCGCACAGCATGTCACCAAAGTTGAGGCACTGAATTGCATGGATGCTTTTACTAAATTAACATCTATGCCCCAGTTTGCTTGATCACCTGCCGACACAAACAGAATCATCAGGCTAAAAATATCCGCCGTTAAAGAAAATATCCGCCCCTGTGTTTTCTGAGAGAGGTTTTTTGAAGTCAAAGGAAGCCCCCCCACTAACAGAGATGTGTTTCACCATGGCCATTTCCACACTGCCTGCACACCTGTGGTCGCCAAGGCAACATCTATCCTGCCCCCCCTTTCTATTTGGCAGGGGAAATCAGAGATCCGAACGACTGCTGTTTCCCTCCGCCTCTCTCCACCTTCCTCTCTGGAACAGATTCCACCCTCCATCCCTCCATGTTTCCCTGGGGCAGATGAAACCTTAAATGGAGGTTTAATGAAATCTCAGGGATTGTTCTGTGGCTTGATCACCCGTGACCCCCTCCCCCCCCCCCCCCTCCCGACCTTGTGTGAAGCCCCTCTTCGGCAGTGCGTAGGAGAGAGGGAGCGCAGTCGCTAATTGCAGGGCCTCCGGACAAGCAAGGGAACAGAAATAACGAAGAATAAAGAGAGATAAGAAGGAAAGACTAACTGAGATGGAGGCACATGGTTTTTATTTTAAAGGTTGCATGTGACACACGCTGACACATGCACATGTACGCACACACACATATATATATATTGTAAAACTGCAATCAAGATCCTGCCAAACACCAGCCCCTGTGGTGCTGATTGTTAAAATGAATATTTAATTAACACACTGACAGTAGGCGGTGCTGCTGATGATCATCGAAGCTCTGGTAATTGGAATCTTCCGGAGCAGTCGGAAAAACACTGCTATTGTGTGTGTGTGTGTGTTTGCATGCACTGTACGTGTGTTTGTGTATGTTCAGTCTCCAGCATTAATAGATCAACAGGCTGGCAGCCGTACAGCTCGAGTAATTGTCGTTCCTCGCAAAAAGCACAAGAGAAACCATAATGAGAAGATAAACAAAGTTTATTTTTAAATTGAAACTTGTTGAAATGTTTTCACTAATGAACTGCTGCTACTTTGATGCATTTTCAATTGCGCAACAGCTGACTGTTTTCAAATCCAGACTGACTTTTATCAACACATTTCTATTAAACTAATTCAGTGCCCAAAGTAAACTTTATCAACTCTTAATTTAATTTGATTTGTTATGTTTTGGGCTATCTTTTAAATTGGGTTTTGTGGCTGTTTGGTCGCAGTCTGAGATAATGTGATTTATCTTTACAATATGTACCTCTCCAAGCATAACACATCAGCAGGTTTAAATGGTAAACAAACACATTCTAGAGGGTATGTTGGTGTTTTTTCACCTTTAAGTATCATTTATTTATGTTGACAGTGTCTGAAGGGTGGTGTTGACTCTGAAATACACAGTTCATTAGACCGAAGTGTTGCTTTGTTCGGCTGAGTCACAACTTTCACAGGTTTCACTCTCATAACCAAAGGAACTTCACTATAGTGTTAAAGAGAAAAAGGGGGTTTTAATTTGCACAGAAAGTGTTTATCAGTTAAATCTACTTCATGGCAGTAAACTCAAACAAATCAAGACTAACATCACAGTATAAGAACTCCCCCTAGGAGGTTATGTTTTCTGTTGTGTTGGTTTGTTTGTCAGCAGGGTTATGGAAAAAAACTACTGTCCAGATTGTATATCAAACATGCGTAGGGCGTAACATGGACCATGGAAGAACCCATCAAATGTTGGAGTAGATCTGAACCATGGAGCCAATACATGCAATATATTTCACTAATACAACCCGCCTTGGCAGAGATCTGCCATCTCCCAGCGCCTTTCTAGTTTTATATCAGCTTTACGAGGCCTTCGGCTGAATCATTTGGGCGGATAATTAAGCAGAAATGGCTTCATCTCCACTCTCTACCAGCATACACTGTTCGTCTGCCCAGCTCTCTTGTAGCCTGACAGGAAAACAACTCAAAATACTCCAAAACTGGAAATACTCCAGACCTGGGCATAACATGTGTGATGCTGCCACATCATTATGAAGGACAGGTTAAGGTGCTTTGACACAGGAACACATGTTGAAGATAAAAGCATGTTGATGAACTGAAGAAAGACATAACGTTTAGAAAATGAAGGAATTTCTCTAATTCAATTCAATTCAAATGGAGAGACAACTGCAACCTTGCATCAAACTGCCTATTCATTTGTCCTCTTCACACCAGTGAATGTCATTTGAAGAGGCCTTATAATGCTCCCCCCCCCCCCCCCCTCCCTTTCCTATAGTATGATATGTTTTGTTTGCATGTATGGTCTGCAAAGGCTAAAATCCTTTGCAGACCATTGCCCTCTGGAGCACGTTTGTTGTTTCTGGCTAGCACTCCAACACATTGTACGTGATAGGCTAAGGGCGGGGGCATCTTTAAGTGGTTGACCAATCAGAACAGAGCCGGCCAGCTAACCAATCAGAGCAGACTGGGCTCTGGTTTCAGACAGAGGGTGAAAAGAGGTGCTGCAGCACAGGCAGTATGGGAAGAACAAAGAGCTTTGTGAACATTACAGCATGGAGACATGTCACAGTAGAAGCAAAAGATACAATGATTAAACCTGAGAATGCATAAAAGGGCCCCTTTAACCATCTCAGTCTCACTTAACTGGAACCAACCCAACCCAGTCTCACGGCATTTCGTGTATTAAATTAATTTAATCTATTGATTCGTGTTCACCAACACGATTTTCACCTTTTTTTCGTGTCACACAGAACGATTTTAAATGCAATGTATTTCTATTGGTAGTATGTTTCGTGCCTGCAACACGTCTTTTTGTCCGGTCGGGTCTTGGAAGACCAGAAGCTGTGTGGTTCATAAAAACATGTTCTTACTCAATATCTTACCCTAAGCCTAACCCTATCCCTTTTATTTGAAATTGTATAATGTCTGAGTTTTTTTGCCGTCCGTGAGGAAAAGAAATGGCTCAGAGCCTCAGAATACTGAAATCTGTATTTTATGTCATCTTTTTTTCCTTCTAATTTGTTATTATTTGGTGCAGGCACGAAACATACTACCAATATAAATACATTGCTTCTAAAATCGTTCTGTGTCAGAATACTTAAATCTGTATTTTTTTAAATGTCTTTTTCCTTCTAATTTGTTATTATTTACATTGCTTTTAAAATCGTTCTGTGTGACACGAAAAAAATTGCGAAATCGTGTTGGTGAACACGAATCAATAGATTAATTTCGTGACTATAACACGAAATGCCGTGAGACTGTGTTGACCAACCACGTCTCACTGTCTGACTATCTTCTTACATCTCAACAGTTCCTAGTCCTCCCTGCTAAAACAACATCATCTGGCAAATGAGTTTGCCCTCTCCATGATGGAGCAGCTAATCTACTCCAACATTGCAGGGCAAAACAAACAGTAAAATCTTATGAAACCATAAAACAAACAAACTGTGTCACTTATACACCTTAATTTATATTGTATCACTGCCTGGAATTGAACATCAAGCCAAATCTGCCGCCGTAAAATAATGAATGTCAGGAACATAAAGCAAATTAGACAAAGATAACAGACGGTATATTCACGTTCATATATTCTCAACCGCTCTAAATGTGTATACTGTACTCTGTGGGTTCTTAGTGAAAGCCCTCAGATAATCTTGGTGTAATTAAAGATGACCTGCTCCTGCTCTCCTGATAATGGGAAACAATGCATGATAGGCTAACTCCTGTGCTCATCAAAGCACAGCATCTGTTCAAGCCCATAGCTATATTACGGAGTTTCCCCCTCTCTGTCCCACTGGTGCCGGCTTTAATTAGCAGAGCCAGGAGAAAGAGATGACTTACCTGCCAACTTCTGCAAACATTATTATTATTGCGAGCTTGGCTATTTTATCCTCTAACCAAACACTTGACTCTAATGCATGCCTCTGGAGAGAGCGTGCTTTTCTTTTCATGTTTGTAAAGATTTATTGCAGTGTTGGTGCTGTGGATGAATTGTAATGAGTCTTGGTAGGTGCGTGTGTGTGTGTGTGTGTGTGTGTGAGTGTTGTGAGGCGCACACCTATGCATATACAATACTTAGACAGAAGCATTGAGGTATTAGCAGGCTTCCCACGACACAATGGATTGCTATACTGTTTTTGCAGCAATCAGTCACAGGCCACACACAACAGAAACAGCACGCAACGAAAAAGCTAATCAAAGATTTATCTGCCGAGGTAATTTACATCTGATTACTGCTGTGATGTCCTGAGTTAAGAGGATGATTTCTGAAGTTTCACCTGTTCTTTTTGGAGGCAGATCGGGGGTGCCAGCTTCTTGCTATGCAGCCCGTGTGAGTGATGCCATCTGCTCATCATCATTTAAATGTTTTTGTCTGAGCCAATTATGGTGATTATAAATGCTAGACATATCTGAGGGCGTGCATTGTGCCAGCCACCACGTCTATGTCCTGGATGAACCCCTCAATCCAGAACAACACACACAAACACACACTCATATACTCAGCCGACAGGGCACACTCACTTTTATATAAGTGTTGTTTCCAAAATTAAACTTCACGTTTCTGTGACTCATCGGCAAAGACTCATATATCCAACATATCCAGAACTCTGCTGCCCGCCTCCTCACCCACACCCGCTCCCGAGACCACATCACTCCCGTCCTCCAGAACCTCCACTGGCTCCCCGTCCGTCAAAGAATCCACTTCAAAGTCCTCCTCATTACTCACAAAGCCCTCAACAACCAGGCTCCCCCCCCCCCCTACCTCACAGACCTGCTGCTGCACCACCACACCCCTTCCCCCTACCTCACAGACCTGCTGCTGCACCACCACACCCCTTCCCGCTGCCTCCGCTCATCAGAAGCCAACCTCCTATCCATCCCCACCCGCATCACCACCTTCAAAAAACGTACAAAAACTCACCTCTTCAAAACTACCCTTGGATGATGGGTTAGTAGACTAAAAGCTTTAGGAATCCAAAGTACAACATATAATAAGTACCCTGTATCAAGATTGATGCAAAACAAGTGAAATTTGACCTTTTTAGAGAGATTTAGCCAAAAAAACCCACTTCTGGGGTCATTTGGGTGGATTTGACCTATCTCTGGCCCCCCTTGGTCGATTTTGATGAATGAAATCTCTTTATAACCGCTAGAGCCAATGGAATCAAGGGATAGTTATATACACACCAAAACGTTAACAAATAAGGAGTGAGAGTGACGCGTTACCAAAACCGGAAGCTGCATACACTCTGGTGGCTACCATTAGCAGCTAACTTTTCCGCTCCGATTTTTACATAAAAATGGAATTATGGATTATAAATAATTTTTTCAAAGGCACAGGTACATTATCAACCTATGGATCAACAGTTGTAGCATTTTTCTTTTTCGTTTTAATGCCATTGAACACGTCTTTTGACCTAATTGACAGCTACGGTGAGACGATCTGCCGTAAATGCTCCGTAAAGGTACGTGTTGTGATGTCTGTGTTTGCTTCCCCTGTCGCAAGTTCGGATCGCTCAGTGATGATACTATACCTAAATAATCAGTGGAGTCTCAGCTTTAATCGGCTATATTGTATGTGCAGCTACGATAAGTAATAAGGGTATCTTTATCTTGAATTGTGTGCCGCAGTGCGTTACAATTTGTTCACTCAGGGGTCATTTAGACCCTTCTTATGAGACTTGTGTTTTGTTTTGGTAAAAATGGTTCATATCTTCAGTTAGCTGAGATTCTTCCCGTTAATCTGGTGCTACACATTAATAGTTTCATAAATGTTAAGAAGCCCTGAGACATTATCTCGAAAAAAAAAAACGGTGGGAGGGGTCCAATGGGGGGACCGCCGTGCTTAAGAGGTTAATGTGTGATTGTTGTTCTATTGCTTGATTTTAATTTGACTTTAACTATATGTATTTATTTGTTGTTCTTTTCTTTTCTTTTCACTATATCTGTAAGGCATCTTTGAGCACCTGTAAAAGCGCTAACAAAATAAATATATTATTATTATATAAATATATATGAAACAGACTACAAGACATCTCCTTCTCTTTGACACTCTTTGTGTCTAAACACACACACACACACACACACACGCACACACACACACACACACACACACACACACACACACACACACACACACACACGGGGAAAACAAAGACAAAACATCAGTAATTCCTGGATTTGGTATCAGGCTGCTTGTTTAAGATGTGGAGCAGCAGTGTAACGTCTGTGCGATCGGTAGCACGGATAGATTTCATTTAGATAAAGCTCCTCCACTAGATTCTGAGGTAAATGTATCTGAGGTGATAAAAAACAACCAATCTTGTTCCCAAAGTCTCTGCTGGCCACAGAATTTGAATGACAATGGAGTGTTCTCCAGAGTATTGAGAAATTCATGCTTTTATCTGCTTGGGTGTGTCTGTTTTTCACCGTCTGTGTGTTTCTGTATCAGTCGGTTCTTTGCAGGGGAGAGCACGTTGATGGAAGGCTGCCCATGGTGGAAATAGGACATTATTCACTTTCTGTCTCAGTAACTTTTGTCCTTATGTGGCGTATGACTTTGCATATTTGTTCCTTTCTGAGTCCCAATATTGACTCACCCCAAGAAAACAGCCCTGGAAAACTTCTCAACTCATGTGGACTTTTGTTTGTTGTTTTTCTTCCAGTAGTTTGATTCATTTCTAGGCAAGCTGACAGGGTGAAACCACCAGGGCATATAAATAAGATATATTCGTGTTGATTCTACTGTAGGTTTTATGTCATTTTTCTGATGCTGCGAGTCAGTTCTACTCCACCGTACAGTCCTAGGCAAATACATAGTGTAATGTTCATACTGCAGATTCATGTATGATCTGTATAGCAACACACGCATGCACTACACGGTTTGACTGACGTATTTAAGATGACAATAACATGTTATAAAGTGGGATGAAAGGACAGGAAAGAGAAGCAAAGAAGAAAGTTGCCATTCATAAATAAAAATGTTCCAACCCGGCCTTGGAAAATGTGAATACACAGTTATCTTTATGTCAACAGCATCTTACACATAGGATTGAACTCGATTCATATAACTAAATCCAAATCTTTCAGAATAGCAGCCGTTTCGTTATTATCCAGTATGTGTGTACATTGTGTGACTCATTTTCAGTGTTGGAAATTAAAAGATAACAAGAAAATAGGGAGCGAAAGGGATAAGGGGAGTGAAATAAGATCCTCAGCTAGAAAACAGATTAAAATACAATAAGAATACTCATATCTGCATTCAAGCTTAAAGAGGACGTGCTTTTAATATTTTGATTCATTGGGGAGTGAGTCATTTAAACAACAACACAGTTTGTGGTATGTGAACAACTGTAACATCAGCTATATATGTTTTACTGTTCCCAGAATCAGAAACAGGTTTATTGGTAGGTTCACACATACGAGGAATTTGACTTGATGTCATGGTGCAGACATAAAATATAAAACAAAAAATCTTTAAGGACACCGTAATAAAATATAGTTAAATAGCAATACAGTACAATAAAGCAGTTTAGAATGCTATGAATGGATTATAGAAAATATGTGCAGTAAGCAGTATGAACATTGTGTGCATTAATGTAATGCATATAGAGACCATGTTGTGGCTGAGGTAAGTGTCAGTGGGGGGGGGGCCAGGCCATGTTTAAGAGGCCGGTAGCGGAGGGGAAGAAACTGTTCAGGTGGCGAGAGGTTTTGGTCCTGATAGAGGGGAGGGGGGTGAACAGTTTGTGTCCAGGGAGGGAGGGGTCGGCCACTATCTTCCCTGCCCGCCTCAGGGACCTGGAGGCATGCAGGTCGTGGAGGGATGGCAGATTACAGTCGATCACCTTCTCTGCAGAGCGGATGACTCGCTGCAGCCTGCCCTTATCCTTGGCTGTGGCGTACCAGATGGTGATGGAGGAGGTGAAGATGGACTCGATGATGGAGGTGTAGAAGTTCACCAGCATTGTCTTTGGCAGGTTGAATTTCTTCAGCTGCCTCAGGGAGAACAGTTATTGGTACTGATTGATTTGGCTCAAACAATTTGTGTCCATCGCCAAGCAGCGTGCTATGTGCTGAACAAGAAAATGTTTAGATGTCCAAAATCTTAGAATTCACTTTCATGTGAATTAACACACTGTAAAAAGTTTAAGTTCTTAAACAAAAACACCAACACCAAAACATGTTGTGTGGTACAGTAGCAACCCTTATTCACAAAGAAGCTCCTTTAAGCATCCCCCTTCTCTATTTACTTTACATGTGACCATCATTTACATAATGAATATCATGCTTTATTGAAAAGGATATAGAAGCAGATGTTTACACCAAGTGTTTACTTTGTTTACTGAGATAATAAATCAAGTGAGAAGAAGTGTCATGCTCATAAGGCTTCCATAATCGGACTGGTTTTTGCAACCAGAGTATTCGCCGATCTACTGGTCAATAAAAAAGGATGCAAGTTGAAAGCACTCGTATAAGGTAAAGAGTAATTTATAGCGAGACTGAGTAGAAGTAAATTATGATTTATTACAACACACAAATTGAGGTTGTAGCTGATAATGTTCAAGGATGTGCCGTTTGAATCCAAAGCACAGATGGTTAATCAGCCAGGAATGATGTGACAACGCTGGAAAAAAGCTGTTAATAAGTAAACATCAATCTGCAGCGCTTCAGAAGAGTTCTGCGAAAGCACCGCGAACACAGGAGAGAATCCGGAGAGATGGAGATGGAGTAATGGACACTGGGGGCGTTGGCAGAGGTCAAGCAGAGGGAGAGAAGGATGGCAGGGGAGGGAGAGAGGGGTATACAGGGGAGGGGGGGGGGGGGGGGACTTTTGGGTCAGATTGGGCTAGTGTTTGGGGAGCGAGGGCAGATGTGTTCCACACCCAGAGCACTGAAGCTGAACTAACGAGAATGTAACGGCCCTCTATCAAGCACTCCAGCAGCTCGCCAGTATGAGTACACACACTCATGCACACATAATACACACTCAGTAACACATATTCAGCTTTTACTATACGTAGACATATAGTGTTTGCAGTTCAGAATGTCCTGCAACGTCTAAGTTTAAGTGGAGTTGATGTAAATAAAGTAAGAAATTATATGTAGCCTCTATTGTCAGCCTAAGTACATTTCCAGTTTCTTAAATGCCTCATTTAAAAAGGTTCGAACTGGAGTAGGGATTCCTTACCTCTGGGAAATTGTTGTTCTTAAACAAAAATGCATTGAATAACATAAACTACATGCATCTTAAATTAACACATGCTCTACTTTCACACATAAGCAGAGTACACTTAGCACCCGATTAGAATTTTCTCAGCCTATTAAAGGCGTTATAAGTGCTACTATACTTATCAAAAGACGGACCGCTAAATGAAGCTACTATAAATGAAATGAAAATGTAAATGTAAATATCATAGTAAATCGTTAAAACAGGACTTTTTAATACATCTCCTTGTGCATAAATAACATCAAACATGAGTTCAAAACTGCAATCGTCCTCACTGGTACTTATGCAACATTTGCCTTTGGGCATGCATAAAAAACACCTCCATTTATTTAAGTAAAGAAAAAGGAAGTGGGAAAATGTAATATTTGAGTTGTGAGCTCTGAAACATCCTGTAAGTGCAGTATTGTTCAATCACCTTAGCGACATATTAAGTCAGCTACAGATAAGGTTAGTGTTACAGATAACACTAACCTCATGTTCTCAGTGAAAGCTGATGTCTGCCTGAGTGGCCAATTACAGTGACATGATACATGGTAAACTACGGCACTGTAAGCATTTAATTAGGACATCCTCAACGGGTCCAACACACTTTACACTGCCAATATGCCTAATGGTGAGAGATGAGTGCTAATGATTTTTAACACGTGCTAATTCCCAGGCACCTGCACGTACGTACGCCCATTCACACCTTACTGTCGTCAAAGTGTACTGTAACAAGCACCGCGCTGCAGCCTGATTCAATTAGGGTGGCATTAAGCAAGGGCCCTGATATGAAGGCGAGTGATGATGGTGCTGACAGTGCAATGTGCAAGGACCGGTGAACAGAGAGGGAACACCTTGACCTCGCTGACACCTTATTGGTTGAGGCATATGTCCTCCGGCATTGAAATCGCTGACAGCTCATTGAGTCTTAAATGATGTGACGCCATCCGGCAAGCTCTTATCTAGCTAGCCAGACACACAGAGGATCACACACACTCACACTCAGATACTCATTTGCCTGTAATTGTCTAAGAAAAGCCCTTTAATATATACTGCATTTATTCACAAGATCTACAAGTTTAATATCTATTTTTGCACGCAACAGATGCCTAAGTTGACACAGTCCCCATGCAGTCAGCTTGATTAACTAATGACTAAAACGTTAGAAGGCTGCAGAGATGCTGCTTGCCTTATAATGGAGTCTGGCCCTTGGAGTCGGTACTGCTCTAAAAGGCTTGATAGATAAATAAATAAAGTAGCGAGCGGGGCATGAGACACGGAATTTATTACCTGTCCGGCTAATTAAATGGCTAAAGATATATCGGCGCAGGAGAGAGTGAGATGAGAGTGGGATGAGGGGCCGAGTGGAAAAACACAAGAGAAGCGGATTGCTGCGTCTGATAAATTTCCCTCGCTTTCTTTGTCCTTCCTGCACACACACACTTTATTATGACAAGTATGTGTGTGTATTAAGGAGTGCAGATGTGCATGATGATACATGTGTTTCTGATAAAGAGGTCTCAAGCATAGAGGGCGCACATCCAGGCCTCCGTGACTTATCAATATTCAAAGCAGCTCCAAAAACCTTTATAAACATGGGGGAGGGGGAAATAAATCGAATTATGTGTTGCGACATTCTGCCAAATGGACTAGAAATGGCTTGTTAGGCATTTTACTGGTGATTTGCCGTTTTGACCATTGTGTACGCGCAATGCAGATTCCCAGGTGACAATGTCTGGCTCTCTCAAAACAGTTTTGTCCAATTATGCGCCGCCGTTCTGAGAGGTGTGTCCATTTACTCCTAATTCCTCCTCAAACTCTTGCTGTTAGAGTGGCCAGATTGTTTTCAAGGTTACCCTCCTCTTGTGATTTCATTTGTTATGGATCCTTTTTCCCCAGGTTGCCTAGACCCTAATAGACATATTAAAAAGCACCAAAAAAAAGATTGGGCAGCAACAAGGCAGTGTGCCGACATGTAAATGACTAATTTGTGAGAAAAAAGACAATGCCACAGGGCTCAGCTGGCAATCCCACTTCCATTAGGCTCCTCTCCTCTTTCCCGCAGTGAAGCGGCTGTCCTATCATTGTGCTCCTATCAGGGACTAATTTAAGAAGAGGTATTGCACTCAACTGTTTACCAGCTTGATTGAGACCAGAAGGCTTTGTCTCGCACTCATTTCTCTTTGATGTCTCTCTCGGTTTTCCTCAGTGGACTGGACCTTTAGCTAACCTTTCTGTTACCTCAGCCTCTCTCTCTTCTGCCAGACACAGGTGACTTTGGTCTCTCTGTTTGTGTGTGTGTGTGTGTGTGTGTGTGTGTGTGTGTGTGTGTGTGTGTGTGTGTGGTGTGTGTGTGTGTGTGTGTGTGTGTGTGTGTGTGTGTGTGTGTGTGTGCGTGCGTGCGTGCGTGCGTGCGTGCGTGCGTGCGTGCGTGCGTGCGTGCGTGCGTGCGTGCGTGTAGGTGTGTGTGTGTGTGTGTGTGCGTGAGTGCGCGCGCGTGTGTGTGTGTGTGTGTGTGGCGACCACCACCCAGGGAAGCCTATGGGACACTGAGTTGATTTACGTCATGACGGATTTGAAGAGGGAGGGGGGATGTGGGGAGGACGATGACCGACAGCTTTGACGTGGATGCTGACTGACCCACTGGCAAACAAAAGTGAGTGAGTGAAGAGCAGAAAGGATTCGTGACGTCTGGCTTTTCCCCATTTGACGTACGCCTGCTGTGATGAACACCATCAGAACTGCTCTCTTTCTGTCTGCCTGTCTGCCTCTTTCATCTCAGCAGACATCTCAGCTGAGGGAGGGTGGAGCGAAAGAGAGAAAACACATTAGATAGAATGATGTTGACCTGGGACAGCTCTGATGTTTCTTTGTGGACAGCTGAAGCCACCTGTAGGCAACTACAGAAGCAGACATGTGTCTACAGAATAAAAGTAGACATGCACAAGCACACATTTGTTCACTGTCAAGACTTTCAAAGACTACACGAGCCAGGATCAAAAATATGACATAATATATAAAATATCTTTTTGGAAACAAAATAATATTAACAACATTTTAAACAAGTGTATACACCTTTAATTACATGTAAGTAAGTCATAATGTCTATATCCCAGCACGCAAACTAATTCATAACACATAATGAGTACTGGACAGTTTTTTAAAACATTACATTTTTTAATAAGTTGAGATGAGACATGTTATCTAAATTAAGTATTTTCTAAGCAAAGGTAGCTTTAATTAATTTGCAAATATACCAATTCATTTAGAACACAGTGCTTTCGCAGCACTTGGCTAGCTAGGGTGTAAGAAAGTAAATTAATCTTCTCTTTTTTTCTTCTTTACATGACTATGTCTGTCACTTTTGTATTCGAACAAACAGGTGCAGCGACTCCTACATATAACTGAGATACCATCCAAGGACTAATTTCTGAATGTCACTCAGCTACTGTAAACTTAAATCATTATTTCTCACACACTTTCTTTGACCTTTCAACCTGAACATTGAACAGCAATTAAAAGCCTTGATGTGTTTTGCCTATGAAAAGATTTGAATGCGAAAAAGAAACATAAAGAAACGATTTATTGGAATTAACAGCAATTTACAGAGAGAAGTAAATGGAATGGTAAATGGACTGTACTTATATAGCACTTTATCCAGTCTTTACGACCCCTCAAAGCGCTTTACATACTACATGTCATTCAGCCATTCATACAGAGCAGTGTACCTTACTCTAGGACCTAACATTCATACACCGTTGGCCATGCCATCGGGAGCAACTCAGGGTTAAGTACCTTGCCCAAGGATACATCAACATGTTGGCTGTACGGTTTGGGATCGAACCCATAACCTTCTGGTTGAAAGACGTCCGCACTCCCTCGCAGCCACAGTCGCCCTAAGTATGATTGGTAAATTATAATAAAGGGGATAGGTTTAACAAAACAAAACACGCCTGTCAGCTGTGTGCTTAGATAGAAAGATGGACCGTTCATTGACACATTGAGGACCCAACCTACAACAATTGTCCAAATGACTTCCAGCTGCTAGATGTAAAAAAAATCATACATTGCCACGGGTAGTGAATCAGTCATTAACACATCATATTAACGCCAAAAAAACAAATGTATGCACTCATGAAAGTTAATGTCCAATTCACAAAGCTGGAAGCCAAAAGTTATTGAGAACACTTGATGGTTTGAGAGCTGCATTCAAAAGAAAAAAGAAAGCAGGATCCCATGACTGAGCTGGCATGAGAGTTGGTGCATTTGGGTTTCCTGTGTTGATGGAAAATGCCAACACAATTAGAACGTGCTTTGCAGTTACGCTCCATCTTTTCACTCTCCATTTACAAATAATGTAAATGAGTCATAACTATCATAGTTGCCGGCGCATTACTTGTTAATTGCCCTCTGAATTACAAAGCAGTTCCCCCCCCCCCCCCGTCAACTTGTGTGCAATCATTGACACGTATGAGGGAAGCTGATGACTCCCAAACCAATTAGTAACCCAACACGTGTTGTATGGCAGCTTTAAGCCCTGCTGGCTCCGCTATCGTGTCCTGCAAGCTCTGAGAATGGCCCGGGAACATTTGGCTGACATGTCAATTCGTCAGTGTTTGAACAGAAGCAGGGGCGAGAGTGACGGGGGTTAAACAGAAGGCAGAGGGGAGGCTGAGAGGGAGGAAGCTGTTGTCTCACCCCGTTTCTTGGCTTGTATTTTTGTGGACTCTCTTCCACTACTTTGTTTTCATATTGGAAAAGATTGAGGTAGCTTTAACATCTGGCAAGCTCCAAAAGACAGCCACCACAAACAGGTCAGCTAGGGTTTAGGCTAAGCTTTATTTATTTTCCATTTCCTTTTTTCATATACAAAATGAGTTTTTATTGTCAGCCCTGGCCCAACACTTCTAGGTTCATCCTGTTACAAATCTAAAACTAAGCTTAGGTAAGCCATAGTGTAACAATGAAAAACTGGAACCCTTGCCATCTAAATTCAAAACAGGAAGTGGCACACATGTTAATGGTCTACGAATGCTTAACGGCCAAAGCCTTAAACAGTGACATCACTATGTAACACTCATGCCCTCCTATTGGCTAGCGCTCCAACAAATTGTACTTTATAGGCTAAGGGGCATGATCTAAGCGGTTGACCAATCACAACAGTCGGCCAGCTAACCAATCAGAGCAGACTGGGCTCTGGTTTCTGACAGAGGGTGAAAAGAGGTGCAAAACACAAATATGAACTTTAAAATGTTGAAGCATACTGTAAGTATCATTATTGTCTGGTTTTTAGTATTTTTAGTTACTTATTTCACTTCCCCTTAATCTTAATACAAAAGTAAAAGGTTCTCCTTGCAGTAATATTACAAAAACGTAAACGAAAGTATAAACGCTAATATTTGACAGACCCAAACTGAAGAGAAAGTGTCTAATATGGTAAAAGAAACCGAAAATGCCCCATTTGAGACTCCCAAGGTTGAAACAGAAGCTTGCCGGGAATTAGGGCAACACGCACGCACACGCACACACACACACACACACACACACACACACACACACACACACACACACACACACACACACACACACACACACACACACACACACACATACACACACACACAGAGACAGAGACACATTAATAATCAACCTGAAAAATAGACTGCGAGAATCCCTATCTAATCTGCAGGGTTCAATGGCTTCATCAGGACAATAGTTCATTAGGGAATGTGAACTAAACAGCAGCTTAACAGGGGAGAGATCTGATCAGAGAGCAGCTGATATAATGTGAGTGCCCATAAAGGGTGAGCACCCTTTAATCAGAACGAAAGGACAAAACGCAGATTAAATTAATGTATTTTTAAACAATGGCCAGCATTTATGGTACTTTATATGCTTAACCTTTTGTTTCTACGGGGTGACAAGGTGGAACCGACACTGTAAGTCAAAACTTTTTTATCTGGCCTTTCATTGAATGTGACCTTCAACTGGGAAAAGCTACTTCTTTTTATTTGACTTGCTGTTTACTGCATGCTTTAAATAACGTTTCTCCAACAATGTCTCCTCCATAAGAGTCTAGTTCTTTGTGGCGGGACAGATGGGAAGGTTGCTTTTACTGTGTGAGTTTATAGCCAGTAGATTTACCAATAGGCCGATCATGACTGTCAAACAATGCTTGATCGTTTAAATTCAATTAGGTGAAGTCACAAATGATAACGACACCAATCTGTTTGTAATCATGAAGTTTTGTAGTTTGAGTCGTAAAGAAAGAAAAAGAAACAAGTTACGGTTGTTTGAAAGTCATATAAAGGTTATGAGTGGTTTTTCCTGCTATGTGTTATTTTTGCTCACTTATTGTACTGTATGTTTACCATTTTCACCACCTTAGCAAGGGCTGTATAGTTGTTGATATTTGGTCATAGTTTTGGTCAAATTATTTCTGCGGAAAGGGTTGGACTATTAGAAAAGAATAGAGGGATAAAGAAATGTATCCCTCCCTTTCAGAGCCGTTTTTAGTCAAACCATTTTTTGCGCTTTGGATCAACATTGCTATGACACATCTTGATGTGTAACTGAGTTGGGGGAACATGACATTATGTTCAAAATGTCATGGTAATTAACATTTTGTAATATTCAGTCAATCCTGAACCCACTGTCATAACCTTACTTTGCCAGCCCTAAAAAGGCATTAAAAAAGGACGAAAAAGTAAAAGTATTCTCTGCAAGTTTGTTCATAAACCTCATAACTCTTTGTTTTCAGCTGTGCCATTTAGCTCACATGCCATTAGTGTGATGCTTAGGCCTTGATGCCAAAACCCAATATATCTCACTGCTGATCTGAAGCTCTGTGAACTGCAGTGTTGAGACTGAGGCACATAATCCATCCATTTCCTCTTCACACAAAAACACCATCTTAACACACCGTACTTTTATTCAATGACTCTGTAAAGAACTGAGCAAACCCAGAAACGTGTTGGGATATATGTATCATGGTTATTTTTTGCATTGAAGACTACAGTGACCCTCAGGTTCTGATGTTTTGTTCAGTTTTCACAGAAACACCTCAACCATGTATATTACTTCACCACAATACAGCATGAGATTTAGTTATGACCACAATGAATAAATGTAAGAGTGTTCTTCTGCTTCTGTAGACAGGAAATGGTCCGTAGCACCATCCTGAATTTCCTTCAGCTAAATGAGAGTGTGGTGTATCTGGACTGGAAATGTGGTGTGGAGCTGGAAGATGGGATCATTACACCCCATCATGGGAGGGTACAGCCTGACTCATTGTTGGAACAAATTGAACTGGGGGGCTCTCAGTTTTCAGCTGGGGTCCAGGCTTTAAATATGGTTTGAAACATACACTATTTACACATCCTTATGTAGTAACTGATTACATGTAATTAGGACCACCCTCATCAGAATACAATGAAATAAGTAATTTATCAGGCCAGATTTTATTTGGTTATTTGGTTACATTTAGGGTTAGGGGTTTCTCCGTCATAATCCATGTTTTTGACAAAAAAAGTGCATCTGACATACGTTGTTTTATGTTGATCACCTTTGTAGCGGGGCAAACTAAATTGATGAAAATAACCTTTATGTTGTTGGAAACACAAAGTATACCTGTAGATTGTGCCAGTTCTGTGTTTGTAAGGGTTTTTCGATGTAATCAACTGTAAATACTTGATATTCAAAGAGAAATACATATCTTTTTTCATATTTTTAAATATTAGTTGTGGCTGTGTCCATTCTTTAATTGTAATATGCAATATAGTCAATTTTTAATTTTGAAGTGATCGAAACATTCTCAGATTAGACATATTTTGCAGACTACAGTATAATACAGTTTTACACTTCCATACTGCCATTACGTACAGCCATGATACAAACTGTAAAAGATAAACCACTGGACTTAGCATTATAATAGCTGCACGTTGTATGCTTTATTATTTTGGCTAGCTCAGGGTCGGTTTTATGTGCAATTTAAAAGCAAGAAACATAGTCTGCTTAGTCCGTCATGTCCTCTAAGTATCGAGGCTATCTATGAAAGGATCAGGATTCTCTGTATGAAACATATCAACAAGAGCAGACTCATAGTGCCGTTAGTTTCTTACGAGCTGGTTTGCTGCCACTCCTAACAGCTAGGATGACAAATACTAACAGCTAGGATGACAAATAGATCTGGAGAGGCTCTGGCTCTGATGAATGCAGCAGGATGGCTGAAGTGCTGCATTACAGATCTGTTAATCTGAACTTGCCTCAGTGTAGCACCGGGAAACACAATAAAATTAGGTGAAGTGGTTTATAGATATTATGTAAACCTTTAAGACATTGAAGTGTTTAAGTGGGAATTACTGAACAAAAAAGACTGTATGTTTTGAAATGTCACCTTGAGCAGACTTAAAGAGCTTTAAATGAACTGGACACTTCATTTCACAAGTTTCCTTCATTTCACCTCATCACCTTCCTTTTTCCCCGTCTCTTCTTTCTTAATCCCCTTCTTCCTTTCACCTCTCTCTTGCACTTTCTCTCTCTGTCTCTAATGGCGTGTGCTCTCCTCTCACCTCCTCACCTCTGATTGACGGACAGCAGACCTCCCGTTGTCATGCTTGTTAAGCCCATTAAGGCCGGTAATCACCCGCTGCTCTTCAGGTGCTCGGCTGTCTGCACACACTGGGCTGAGAGGAGATGGTCGCTACAATCAAACAAAGACTCACACACAAAGAGTTGCTGCTAGGTTTACTAAATGAAAAAATACTTCTCATATTTTCGTATTTTTGCCGTCTTTTTTGTAGGGAATCAGGCAAGGTACGCAAAGGGTCTGCAATTCACAAACACACAAAACCAAGCAGCACCCTCCGGTTCTGAAATATCTTTAGTAAGTGTTGGTTAAATGCACGTCGGCATAACATGGGGCACCCTCCCCCATGTGCTTATGCTTTAAGGTACAATAAAGCAGAGTATGCTTTAGGGCGGGAGTACCTTGTGATTGACATGATGATACTAAGGTGTTGGTGTGGGTCTTTTTGTCTTGCAACTTTATCCCTTTACAGTGTGATTTCACTTAATCAAAGTTAATTATATCATTTTGGTCGTCTAAAAATGTTTTGTTCAGCATATTTTAATGTGTGCTACGATACTGTGATATCAGTTTTCATATCCAATTCTCTGCAATTAAAGCAAATGATCGTGTTTCCAAAGTTTTAAACTATTCTTTTGAAACCTGTATGATTTTCTGACTGCTAATTTCACAGTTCTTAAACTGACAATACCCAGATCATATAAAGCCAGAATGTTCCGTAAATAAACTCACATACATTTGATTCTGACCTGCATTAGTTGTGCACAGTGGTGTAAAAGTACATTTACTCAAGTACTGTACTTCTAATCCACTACAATTCAGAAGTAAATTGTGTAATTGTACTCCACAACATGTATTTAATACCATTAGTTACTTTGCAGATTTGGATTAATGATGTGAAATATAATCAACAGTTAAATCAGACTTTAGTTACACCTGGAGTAAATTCACAAGCTACTACTTTAGGCTACTTTAAAGGGGACCTATCATGCAAAATGCACTTTTGTACGTCTTTTATACATGAATATGTGTCCCCGGTGTTCCAGGGAACTCACCAAGTGTCAGAAAACACAACCCTCTCTATTTTCCTCCATACCCAAATCTCTAAAAAAGGGGCTGCAACGGATCTGATAAAAACTGATCCAGATTTGAACACTGTCCTGACGTCAGGACGGTGGCGCTACGGCTATTGGGCCAACTCCACCAATCAGGAGGAGACAGCCACGGCCATTGCCGTTCGAAAGCGCTGGAGACGCTGTAGTACATATGCCAGGCCTGTAGGTGGTGCTGTTCTCACTGAATCAGCCCTTGCAAAAACAGAGCTAAAAAATGTCAAATTGAGCAAAATGAGGCATGGCTAAAATGCATGATCTGTTTGGTATTTTGAAAAAGAAAAGGATAGATATGCCTTATATAGGTATGGTCCTACACTATATTATTCAAATATAGCATGATAGGTCCACTTTAAGTATTTTTTTATGCTAATACTTTTGTACTTTTACTTGAGTAACATTTTGAATGCAGGAGTATTCCTACACTCTGACATTTCTACTTCTACTCAAGTACAAGATCTGAGTACTCCTCCCACCTCTGGTTGTGCTAAACATCAGTACATTTTGACTTCATTCTTGAGAATAATTCCGCAGTACATTGTATGCAGGTACATTCAGAAAGGCACAATCAAAGCTCTGAGATAACAGCACGGCATTGAGCACATGAACAGAAAGCAGCATGTATACCCTCAAAATGTGTTTGTTTCATGATCATTCCCTGAAGTGGGCGTTAGTCGGCTTCTCATCCGACTGCTCCAGGCGATTTGTCCTTGTTTTGTTTGTCCAATAACACCATTTGATGGGGATTTTTCCTCAATCCCTCTGCCCTACAGTTTAATTAGAAAACGCTGTGAACGCTATTGAATCTTGTGCATTGTTTCTACTTGTCTGTAATTGCCTTTGCAGGTGTTTCCATCGCCCCCAGAAAGCAAACGGGGTCTGAAGGGGCGCGTTCATTATCCCAACACACTCTGCAACTGTTTTATAATGGCTCGCCTGCACCTGTGCTGCTACTTAGTGATAAGTGACTCAAGAGCATTAGCCGTAATAATGAGCTGTTTCCTTGCTGTTCTCTCCTCTTTTCTTCGCCTCTTGCCATGGCGTCCATATGGTCACCCAAAGACACAGGGTTGGTCCAAATGTTTAGTTAGAAACAGATTGGTATGTGTTTGTTTGGCAGATAAGTAACAACACACACAGCCAGAGTTTGAAAGTCACAATTTTTCATCGGGGCCAACGGCAAATGGACTGGAAAGCCATAATTAAAGCTCATCAAAGCACAATGGCTTTGAATGCAATGTGAAATGAGGTTCAGATGAAATCGCCTCATTTTCAAATGGCTCCAATTGACTGTCAAGAGCAAAATGAGAATACAGGGCATTTGATCTGCCCGGGCTTTTGTACAGTGTTTTTCTCTTCCATGGAGCTTATATGAGAGTCTATTAGAGACCTTGTTATGAAATCCCTTCATAATAACAAGACTAAACTGAGAAATGAGGCATTCGTCTGAGAGAGGCTTAATGGACACCCGCTGCTCGTTGTGTTTTGGTGTATTTTTGTTGGCTCTACAAGTGTGTGTCGAGTGATTAACTCAAATGCATTTGCAAAGCTGTTCTGTGTGCCCCCTCATGTTTGTGTTATAAAACCTCCAGAAGTATGGATGAAGTGGTTTGCTCTTGAAGAATCGTTAAAATAATATGAAATATTACATTATAGGGTATGAATACAAAGTAGACACATATATAGTTTGATAAATAAGTGGGCTTGGTGTTGTTGTGTGTTTCGACTGAAATCACAAAGATCAAACACCCAGGAGACTGTGGACACATCTCATCAAACACAGTAATGAAGCATGTGGTGTGAGGTGAGAACAAAGAGACAGTGGCTTTGATTAACAAAGTGAGGAGGAAAATACAGCGAGAAAGGAGAGGAACCTTGAGGAAATCAAGCCACTTAGAGAAAAACAGGAACTGATGAAGAGAGAGCAAATTGAAGGTCAGAGCTTCATTTAGACTTCAATCTGCTACATCAAAAAGGTTCTAGGATCTGCAATTATCTAGCATGCAGAGACATACTGTAGAGAGCTCCAAAAAACACCAATAAAACTCTGCATTAAAGGTAGGGTAGGTAAGAATGGAGAAACCAGCTCGAGTGCGCTAGAATATGAAACTACGCAGCCGAAAAGAATCTGCCTCTTCCTTCAGACTTCCTTACAGAGCCCCTCCTCCAACACACACGAACGTGCACATGACCAATGAGTGCACAAGATAAGTTTGTGCACGAGATGGAAGGCTGACAGGCAGGTAGGCCATCCAGTTATCTGCCGCGGGCCGAGGCAGATAATTGGTCTTGCTTTTTACAGCGCCACAGATGAAATATTTGTATATATTTATTGTCAAAGCATTTAATGTATTCATTGCTGTCGGGATGTTAACCCTTGTATGGTGTTCATATTTGTGTTACTCAGCCAGTGTTCGTGGGTCTGGTGGACCCGCTGCCTTTTTGGGCTTCAATTCAACACAATCAAACTATTTGATGTTAAAATACTCAACAGATGTTTACTTCATCTCAATTACAAGCGATATAAACAGCATATATGGTTAATATTTGCCCTTTTACATTACATGTTAGATCACATTAATGAATTAAAGTGCTACTTGTTTTTTTGCCCGCTGACCGGCTGGTCCTGTGGCTCGTCTTTCTTTTGTAACTAGCTGATGCTCAATCTCATCCTCTTCTTCAAAGTCACTGTCAGACTCTGAATTCTCAGAAATGTGATCCTCACATTCTGAAACATCTTCCTCTACATCATCATCAAATGGTTCTCTCTCTTCCAAAATCACTTGCAAGGCCCAAGGACCTTTTGGCCATCTTGATCAGCTGTGATACGGACCCTAACTGGCGAAGCTTTATTTATTGTGTCTT